>NW_012267218.1:4519994-4575119 GCF_000151885.1 Dipodomys ordii | reverse complement strand
GGGAGGGAGGGAGGGAAAGAAGGGAGGAAGGAAAGAAGGGAGGGAGGGAGGGAGGGAGGGAGGGAGGGAAAATTGAAGCCCACTAACTTAGCTCCCCTCTTTTCCCTCCCCCTCTCCCAGCTTCCTGGCTGCAGCCATGTGAGCAGCCTGCTCCACCACACACTCCCAAAGCCATGCTATTCTGCCTCACCTCATGCCTAAGGCAATCAATCCAGCTGACCTGAGAACTGACACCTCCAAACCACAAGCCAAAATAAACCTTTGTTCCTTGATGTTGGTTTAGTCAGGTACTTTGTTACAGAAACCAAAGTCAGACTCACACACCAAGTCAGCACCTGGGATCTCTACTCCACCAGGCAAGCTTCTCACACAGGAACTTCTTACACAATCCACACCAGGCGGGCGGGAAGGACTCCTAGTGATGGCTGCCTGTCCTATGCCACTCTTACTGCTTAGAGAAAGCAGGAGCCCAGAGCTGGGCCACGTGCCCCAGCGAGATTCTCGAGGGGAACTCCCCAATCACAGGGCCCAGGTTCTGAATGAGGATAGGGAAGGCCAAACAGCCTTACCCAAACACTTCCAAGGAGGGGAAACCTACCCATCCAAACCACTTTGACCTCACTTTTTTTAAAAATCACAACAGAAAAGCAGGCAAAATGTCACTCTACCACCACCACCACCCTTGCCACTCCTAAGACAGCAGAGAAGCAGAGCCACCGGAGAGGATGGAACCTGCCTCCATGCAGAGCAGGGGGCAGGACTCAGGCAGGGGAACTGCAGGATCTCTGTCCCTAGCACCTCTTAGTGCGGATGACATGGGACACCTCCCTGGGTGGCACACAGCCACAGGCTTAGGACAGATCATGGATTTGCTTTCCAGAGGGGTAGAGGGGCCAGGCGCTGGCCAGGACTGTCCACCTCATGGCTGGTTACCTCCTGCTGCTATATCCAACCCACCAGAGGAGGGCTCTACTTTTATTTTGGCCAGTCCTGCGACTTGAACTCAGGGCCTGGGCACTGTCCCTGAGCTTCTTTTGCTCAATGCTAGCACTCTACCACTTGAGCCACAGCACCACTTCCGGCTCTGTGTATCTGGGTATGGAGGAATCGAACCCAGGACTTCAGATATGCTAGGCAAGCACTCTACCACTAAGCCACATTCCCAGCCCATTTTGCCTGTTTTTCTGATGTGAAGCAAGATCTTCTTGGGTTCATGGCCCAGCCCTTGACCTCAGAAGGACTGGATATCAGATCCCTTGGCCAAAGCCTCAGAAGACTTAAGGATGAGGGACAGATTCTAAGAGCTTCTGCAAGCCCTGCGTGGGCAGAGTGGGCTTGGGTGCTGCTGCAGACATGCCAAGGATGCCCTATTACCGATGAGAACAGAGAAGCGCCTGTCTGCCATGAGGCCAACGCAACGCGAGGAGCCCAGCCCCACGCATCCTTGTGCACAGCAGGGACTCTGCAGGCTAAAGGAGAGGCAGGCGGGGACCCCACAGTACCCACAAATACTTACCCAGGAATGCAGGCGCACACAGGTGCCTCAGCCTGCCTGCTTGGGAGTACTCTGCTCCTAGAGCTCACCTGCAAGACCCTGAGGAGCCCCTGCCCACTCGGCCCAGCCCCACAGATGCACAGAGCCCGGCCCACTTGAAGAGCCCTCCTCCTCGCTCCATTCCCAACAGTCACTGCTCAGGAATGTGGAGGTTCTAGAGAGAAGAGGGGAGGGCGGCTCCCTGACAAGACCTGGCCTACCACACCCTCCGCAATGACAGTACCCAGCCCAGGACGGCTCAAGTGGGGGAGCTCGGCATGGGCCCCAGCCTCACCACGCAGGCACACACAGCTCCAGTGGATGAGAGCTAACAAGGCAAGGTTCCCAGACACAGAGGGACGGACCTGGCACATTTCACGGAAGTGACAGAACGTTCAGGAGCTGACCAGAGGAAGGGGGAGCTACGCTGGCCTCATCGCTCAGGCCCTGTCCTGAGGAGGGGGTGGGGGCCGGGCAGGGGCCCGGACAGCCCTGGAGTGGCCTCAGTTTCCTGACTGGCCAGTCAATGCCAATGAGTTCCCACACTTACTGCACGCACAGGCGTGATGAAAAGGCCTGGCACTGGGGTGCACTGGGCGTCTCTGTGACAGAGGGAAGCAAGATGACAATCTTCCTACCCTGTGGGTAGACTGGAGGACAGAGGCGGGGCACTGGGGATGAGTGGCACTCACTGAAGCCTGGGAAGGCCAGGCAGCCACGGTCCACCTTCTCCAGCTAAGGCCACAAGGCACGAAGCACCCCCACTCAGGGGCTGAGCCAGGCAGAGAGGAGCTGGCAGGTCTCGGAGGGGAGGCGCAGCCCCGTGCCAGCTCTCCTGGACCCTCAGCTGCGGCAGAGTCTCCAGGCGCAGCCGCGTAGCCCCTCCCTGCTGCCACAGCACCGCACTGCGGGACAGTGCTTTCTGGGCAGAGCACCAACCAGAAGGAAGATCTAGCCACTTGCTGTGACCAAGGGCTCAAGACAAGGTATTAAGCTGAAGTGCCACAGAACCACCCAGATGACACGGAGTCTGGGGAGTCACAGGCAAGACCCGGCAGGCCACACGTGAACACCAATCAGGCCACCTCTAGGGATCCAGATGAAGGCCCAGCCCAGCCTCTGTCCCTGTAGCTGCTCAAAGCAACTGCACAGCAGACCACCAGCGTTTGCTGGGCTCCGCCTTTGTGGTTTCAAAAGAACAATGTAGCAGTCTAAAAAACAGCAGACCGTCCAGTAGTTGCGATGTAATCTATCCTAAAGAATTAATTCTAATTGTGAAGACAGTCGAAACGGCCAAAACTGGAAATAACTGTTTGTCCCACAATAGCTCCGAGTTCCACCCTGTCATCATTCAAATGATGTTTAGAAAGCTTCCCTTCCAAACAATACGGAAAGACACTTAAAATGCCAGTGGGAAGAACTGGACACAAAATTATATGGATGGTGGCTGCAACATTTTAAAAATATCTATGCACTGAAATAAATTTAGGAAGGAAGTACATAGAAATATTGACAATGGGGTTGGGGGCGTGGCTCAAATGGTAAAGCACTTAGCCAGCCTGTCAGAGAGACATGAGTTCAACCCTCAGTATCATCACAAGAGAGAAAAGGAAGGAATACTGACAATAGATGAGAGAATGCACGGTCTGTGTCATTTATTAACACCTTTTCTTGTCAGTTTTCAAACACTCTACTTCTAGGGTTGGGAACACCTCTTTTTTAATAAGCTAGAAGAATGGGTTAATTATTCCACCTTCCCAATTCCTAGCCCATCCCACCCCCACTGAAGTCACTGAGGTTTTAGGTCCCCCAGCTCCCCAACCCAGCGTCTCCACACTGTGAGGAACCAGGTCTTCTGGCCCACCTTGGGTCAGGAGCGGAAGTAATAAAAGCTAGAGGATCCTCCTGGGTAGGGACCAAGGAGCAGAAGATCCCAGGAGAGCCGGCTTCCTGGGAGGCCACCCACCCCAGCAGGCTCAAAGCTATGATCTCATTGGGTGCTCCCAGCCTCTCTTAGATCAGCGTGTAATTAAATTAATCCCTAGGATTTTGGTAATGAGGCCTGAAACCACGGAAAAGGGGCACGTCATTTCCTGGTGTACCTGTGTGTCGGCAAAATGAGGGTGGTGTACCAAGAGCACGTCTGGGGCTGAGCTGGCCGAGGTGGCCCCCATCACCCTATATACGACCTGACCCTGCCAGGCCACACCAGGCCAGTGCTAGAGGTTCACCATCCAGCAGCTTCCCTGTCTCACTTCCAGAAGCCAGATGTCAGACTGGTTCTCCTTTGCATCCCCCAGGGATTGCATGCTCCCGGGGCGTCCATGGCCGCTGGTCCAGGGCAGGTAGAGTCAAGCTCCTCCCAAAGGCCATGCTCAGTGCCTCCCTCTAGGAAGCCCTATGTTGAGTCCTGCCTCTGACCACCACTTCCCTGCCTTCTCAGAAGCTATGGCTGGGTTCCGTCGTCCCCTGGCCTGGGTCCCTCCCTGGAGAGCTGATCCCACCCCAGCCTCCACCCCAGCAGTTGCTATGCCCTGAGCAACCAAGGAAGGAGGGGCTAGAGCTAGGTCGGTCCCTCTGACCCATGCTTCCTGGCCTCACTCAGGTCTGCAGAGTAGGCTCACAGGAAAAGCCCGCATCCCTCCCTGAAGGGGCCTGGCCCCTGGAGGCCAGATGCTCCCACAGCCAGCAGCAGCTCCACTGAGCTGGTCTATGCCGGACATGGCTGCCCCCACCGGAGACCAGACCCTGACCCACCACGGGGTGCCTCCAAAGCAGATGCGGAGACAAGGAGCCGTGTCTCCAGGGTTATCTGGAAGATGACCTCAGGAAGCCCAGGCAGGGGAGTGGAGAAGGGAAGGAGCCAATGGAAGGGGCAGTGATGTCAGCCTGCCCGCCCACCTGTGGGCTCCCTGGTGGCACTGACACCACAGCACTGCCCACCTGCGGGGTGGTGGCGAAAAGCTCCCAGGCAGGCTTCAGGTGGGACAGACGCAGGGTGCCCGGGAAGCTGGTGGCTTGACACTGTGGGCTTCAGTAGGAGACAGTGGAGGCCACTGTGGCAAAGAGTGATGGGCAGAAGGAACTCTGTCCAGCTCCTGCCCCTCCCCTTCCCTGCCAGCCCCTCCTACTGAACAAGACCCTGGTCAAAGCTTCTCTGCCCTGGTCACATGCTGCAAGGTCTGAGGACAGCTGGGCTTTGTGACACATCATTAGCGGGAGATGCAGCCACACCGCACCAAGCCTCTAGCCTCCGCCACGGGGAATGAGGCCCAGTGGCTCCGGGGGCTCGGCCCGAGATGGCTGGCATTTATTTCCAGTAAGCTTTTAGGTTGATTAAATTCCCTTTTCCTTCCACTTCATTAAGAGCGGGCGATGCTGGCCTTGGGCTGGTGGCTCTGAGAGGCTGAAGGGCCTAATGAAAGGAAGCATGCGTGTGCCTCCTGGGTCCCTTCCCTCACTCCTGCCCACCAGGTGAGCTCACTCACCCTTTCCCCTGCCCCCCAAGACTTCCCTGGGCAGAGGCAGGGGCAGGCAGTTCCCACACACACCTGGCATCAAATTGGCGTGCAAAGAAAAGCCTTAAGAAGGAATGCTGGGGCCTTCTTGCACATGGACCTACCCCACCTGCAAAGCAGCCACAGAAATGGAGGACAGGCCTGGGGCCTGAAACCACCATGGAGCCGCCTCCATCTGCACCCGTGGCCCCACTCCTGCTACAGAACTCCGGTTCACCTCCTCCTAGGAGCTGTCATCCCCAGGCCAGAAGCATGGGGGGGATGCACGGGGTCTCAGACAGGGCATAGCCAGAGAGAACGGACTATAGTCACAGCTCTTAGGACTAGGGCAGAGACCCCCAGCAAGACGCGGCCTTCCAACAGGCCCCATACGTGCTTATTTAGTAGCTGTGTGCCTCGCACACTGGTCACCATTCCTCTCGGTAAGATAAGCAATCAAACCCTCCGTTTACAAATGAGACTCAGGGAGGCAAAGCAGCAGCAGCCACAGCTGCCTGGGCTCCCAGGTACAGCTGCCAGCCTCACCCCCAGCCCAGGCCCCCACCCTGCTCAGAAGCTGCTGGTCCTCCGCTGGCACTCCATCCCCAGAGCCGCAGGCCTGGCAGGTCCGGGCACTGCACATTCCTGGCCATACACACCCCTGACACACCTGTGAGATGGAGCCACCAGCCCTCCCCAACAGGGCCCAGGGTGCTAAGTGGCCTCCTGAGCTGACCTCGCAGAGCCAGGGCAGGGCTGCCCTCTGGGGGGCTGGAGGCCTGCTCCCTGGACCATGGCAGTCCCAAACAACAAGTCCTTGTAAAGCAGAGTCCCCTCATCTGCGTCCCAAAGGAGAGTGAGCAAATGTCACGATGGCTCAGGCCACCAGAGGGGTGGTAAGCTCTTCATCATGAGGGGAGAGCAAGCAGGTACTGAGTGGCTTTGGCTAAACTGAAGCCTCAGAATACTGAAGGCGCTGGGGACACAGAAAGCTGCTTCCCCACCTTGGTGCCCCAAGGGGCCCCCTGCTCCCTCTGACCGTCCTGGGATCTGCCAGGCTGAGGGCGGATCTCCCTTGCAGAGCAAAGGAGGGATGCTTAGAGTCCGAGTCCTTCTGTGAGGCCCAGCCTGAGGAAGGAACTGTGTGGCCACCCACATCTGAGGGGCAAAGATGGAAATGTGCGGTCCAGGCAGACCGTAGCAGAGCAATTTGTGCTGACTAGGGAAACCTGGGTCCTGCCTGGAGGAGGCAGGCCCAGAGCTGAGCACTCAAGAGCAGGCAGTGGAGGCACGGCGGTGGCAAGGGGAGAGGGGAGCGAGGGGTGCACCGAGGACATGGCCAGAGTGGAGGTACAGGTGCAACTTGGCACCCCTATGAGAATCAGGACCACTGCCTCCTGGCCCGTGTGGGAGGGCCTGGCAGGCACTGGCATTATTTATGGGTGAGGCCAAGTAACTGAGGAGTGCATTAGGGGAGCACTGGCTTCTACCTCACGTGGGCACCCCATGCAGGCAGGGTGCTGAGTGAGGGGCACCCCTGCTCCACACACTGATCCTAGCTCTCTGCCATCCATCTCTGAGCCAGCACCTGCAGAATGGTGAAAAACCCAAGAAACTGGAAACAGAACTCACCAGGGACGCCTATTCTATCTCCTGTGGAGCAAAGAAAAGGAACTGGAGTCTGCCCCAGCCTTCCCTGTTGGGACATGCTGTCCCGCTACAGCCACCTGCTCCTGAGAGTCGCGTGCACATCAGCCTGCCTGGAGGACCACCAGGGCCCCCAGCATTTCATTCTAAGACAAAAAGCCACCACTTCTCAGCTGGCACTGAAATCTGCAGCAGGCAGCTGGACAAGAGGCCCTGCGGCTTCGTGGTGCTCCAGCCACTCCAGCCATGCATGCCCCAGGGTCTCCAAACTGAGACAGAAACTCATTTCTGCACTGAGCACCTGGGAGGCACCATAAACAAATGTAAGCTGTATAATTGCCTTAAATGGAGGAGAGAGGCAGGGATTCCCTCCCTGCGCCTGTCTGGGTCTGCAAATGCACCTGTGTGTGCAGGTGACATTGCTGTCAACAGCCAGCACCTCCACTGCCACCCGCCAGCCCCAATTCCACTCTGAATGGCAGGGGATTGCTGAGATGCCAGCAGCCCTGCCCGTGGGGACCCCTCGGCCACAGGTCATGTCACAGTCAGCACCTAGCTGCACTCTACTCCCTGGCTCCCCAGAGGGCTTTTAAAATCGGATCTTTTCCCCAGACCAGGGTTGGACTAGGAGAGGTGCGCTGGGAATGGGAATCCCTCGGGATGATTCTAATATGCCCCCGAGACTGGGAACCCACTGCTGCACCAGCCCTGTGGAATCTCCCACTGCTCAGCCTCCTTCCCCAGGCCGACCAGGTGGGGGCTGAGGCATGCAAGGCACTGAGCTCAGCCTTCAGCTCAGCAACTTAAAGGGAGACCGCAGAACGATCAGGGAGTGCCATCATTGCTAGGTGACAACCAAGTCCTACCAAGTGCCAGGTACTGTGTGAGGGGCACCTGTCCCCCAGCCCACCGCCCAGGAGAGAAGACAGGGGAGAGGCTCAGGAGGGAAGGAGAGAGGGATGAGGCAGGGCAGCACCACCTGGGACATTCCAGTCCCAGGGAGTTGGGAGGTGTGTCAGGAAAATCGAGGTGTGGCTGATCATTAGATCAGCACGTGGGCGATGAGGGGCAGCTGCAGGAAAGGCCCCCAGGGAAGGCCCCCAGATAAGAACCCCAGGGGTGCCTCCTCAGTAGGAGGAGAAGCCTGGCCAGGTAGATGATCCAGAGAAAGAGAGGAGTTGCCCCCATGCTTCTGGCAGTAGCAAAACACCTGCACTATGCTTCCTTGAGGTAGAAAAAAAAAAAAACAAGAATAAATGCTGGAGCCAGGTAACGAACGAGCTCCCTGGGTGGCAGGAATTCAAATCAGCAGGTCTTGCCTGCACTGCAGGCTAGGGAAAGCAGGGCAAGGCCACAACCAATGGGGGCCAGAAGGCCCACACCCCTGGGGGTAGCCACGGAGCTCACTGAGCAGCAGGGAAAGGACACGGTGTTTCATGACTGCAGCCCAACGCGCTGTCCATTTAGAACAGAAGCCGAACCCAGCCTCACACCACACGCAGAAAGCACTTGCGGGAAGGTCAGAGTTCCATGTGAAAAAATAAATGTGGAAAGTGGGCTTAGTTTCTAAAATGTGCCTGACAGCCCGAGGCCACTGGGAGAAGGAAGCCAGACACCCACACCATACACCGAGTGGCTCCGTGTATATGAGCTGTCCAGAAGAGGCCAATCAGAGATGAGTGGTGTCCTGGGGGAGAGAGAATGGAGGCGCAGCTCTGGGACAGGGTTAAAACCCATTGAATTACATACTTTCCAACACACACATGCATACACACATATGTGAGTGTATTTACAGAATATGGATTCTATCTCAATAAGGACTTCTTTAAAGGCTTTTATTCTTTAAACTTGAATTTCCAATGGACAAGATGGCTCATGACTGTAATCCAGCTACTCAGAAGCCATAAATAGAAGGATCATGGTCTAGGCCACCTGGGGCAAAAATTCAAGAGCCTAACAGAAAAAATTAACTAAAACAAAAGGTGCTGGGGGACATGCACCAAATGGAATATCTACCTAGCAAGCATGAAGCCCTGAATTCAAACCCCAATAATGCTCACCCAAAAAAAAAAAAAAAGTTTACAGGTAGGAAAAAAATTTGTTAATCAAGAAACAACAGTAACAACAACAAAATCTAAAACCATGAAGGAACTGCCCAACCCAACTGAATATGAAATTTAATGATTTAAGTTAATTCAACTTAGTAATTTAATATTAAATATTTTTAAAATGGCTAAAAACATGGCTTTAAAATAACAAAAAAAGAAGAAGGACAAAAAGGGTACTGGTGGATTGCACTTGTAATCCTAGGCCCGTGAGAGGTAGAGGTTGAGAAGATCAAAGTTCAAGGCCAGCAGAAAAGTTTGAGACCTCTTTACAGCCAATCGCTGGGCACCGTGTGGCATGTTCCTGTAATTCTGGCTACACGGGAGCTAAGATCGGTAGGATCCAAATTCTGGGGAGAAAAAAAAGTCCTTGAGGAAACTGAGTGTAGTAGTGTATGCCTATCATTCCAGCTATGGTAGGAGGTTCACAGCACAAGTGTACAAAAACTCTATCTCAAAAATAAAAGCTGGTCAGACCAACGGTCGTTTCTGCCGTGGGCGCGTGAAGGAGGCAGCAAGTTCAGTTCCAAAGAGTCTCTGAGCCGCCGATTAGAAACCATGAGCAAAGCTCACCCTCCTGAGCTAAAAAAAATTTATGGACAAGAAGCTATCATTGAAATTAAATGGTGGCAGACATGTCTAAGGCATACTGCGGGGATTTGATCCATTTATGAATCTGGTGATGGATGAATGTGTGGAGATGGCTACTAGTGGGCAACAGAACAATATTGGAATGGTGGTTATACGAGGAAATAGTATCATCACGTTAGAAGCCTTGGAACGAGTTTAATAATGATGGCTCATCAGAGAAATCTGCATCTTCTCTCCAAATGGACTTCTTTATTTTATAAAATTTGGTCATATACATTTTTATAGTTAACTTTTTTCAATAAACTTTTACAATAATCAAAAATAAATAAATAAAAGAAAAGCTGGAGGTGTGGCTTAATGGTAGATTATGGCCCCAAGTTCAAACTCCTATAACAAAAAGGAAAACAAAATCCTGCCTGACAGCAGATATATCAGCAAAGTAAAGGCAGACAGCTTCCAGGGAGGAGTTACGTGTAATCCCATTCCAGAATGGACCACGGAACACGTGGAATGTGCAGGGAACCCTGGAGGTCCGTAGAGAACCCCACAATCCACAGGGGGTCCACAGGGAACCCTGTGGACAGACACAGGGAGCCCCGCAAGTCCCCAGGGAAACACGCCCACTGGCAGAGCTACACCAACAGTGGAATCAGCAGGAGGAAACATGAGTGACTGAGAACAGTGGGAAGGACATGGAGGCAGAGCATGGAGGAAACATGGATGACAGGGCTGCATGCCCATGCTTGGCATGGGAGCAACACGGGAACACAGGGGAGGGCCCCTACGAGGGATTCTGGCTTCCCCTGGCAGTGTACCCCCTGCAGCGAAACTGCACTCAGCTGTTGAAGGAGACAGATATATGGATGGACAGATGGACGCATGTACCCGGCAGCAGCACTGGGAGAGACTGAAGATGCCCACATGACCTCCTCAGGAGGCCAAATTGTGGTTAACCAAAAAGCGAAATACTATGCTGAGATTTAAAAACCAAAAGACCATACTGGAGCCACAGGTAGAGCAAGAGAAGATCTCTGAAGCATGATGGGGGTGGAGAACAGGTCCCAAAGGACACTGGTGACACCATTCACTCAAAGCTTGGGAGCATCCACATTGTTACATGTATAGACAGACCCTTGCAAGGCAGGAGAAATGGAGGGCTGGGGCTATCTGGGAGGGACAGCAGGTGGGGCAGATGAGACACAGTGTTCCCCAGCTCTACCCAGCAAGCCCGAGTTCTTAGAAGGAAAAGATCAGAGGCTGACAGGCTCACTTGCTGGCAATGTGATAAACAGAACTACAAAGTAAATCACTGTCTCATTACTCTCCAAGTTCTCGGCTTTTTACTTTAGCTTAATAAAAAAATTAAAGGAAGTAAGCTGGGTGCCAGTGCGTCATACCTGTAATCCTAGCTACTCAGGAGGCTGAGATCTGAGGATCTCGGTTCAAAGCCAGCCTGGGCAGGAAAGTCCCTGACACTCTTTTTTTTAATTTTTTTTATTGTGAAAATACTGTACAGAGGGGTTACAATTACATGAGCAAGATAATGAGTACATTTCTTATCAAGCATTGTAGCCTCCTCCTTTGTTTCCCCTTCCCATCTCTTCCCATCCTCCCCCCTCCCTGACACTCATCTCTCCAATGAACTACCAGAAAGCTGCAAGTGGTGCTGTGGCTCAAGTGGTACAGCCTTGAGCTGAAGAGCTGAGGGACAGCGCCCAGTGCCCAGACCCAGGCTCATGAGTGACAAACAATAAAAATATAAAATATATTTTAAAATTCAAAGGAAGTAAGTGTGGTCAGCCCAAAGGCCTTCCTGTAAAGACACCAGTCCCGGATAGCCAAGCACCCCTTCCCCAGACCTGGCTCCCAGGCAGCCCACGGACAAACTCAAGCCAGTCTCTTCCACCAGTGCCACCCAGCCCCAAGAACTGCCATCAGCAGCAGGTGGAGACTCCAGGAGGGAGGGGGGTCCACAGGAAAGGGGAGATTGTGGGAAAAGGGGATCGGTAGGAAAAGGGGGCCAGCAAGGATCAGCTTTTGAGGGTGGGAAGTCAGCCTGGAGGGGGAAGCCACCCCCAGCAGTCAGGGACCAGAGTGGGTCCCCTGTCTGACCAAACCTGTCCCATCACCTTACGGAGCCACTTCCTACTCCCAAATGCAGGAGAAACTAGAGCAGGAGGCCCAGACAGTCTGAGAGCATGACAGGGACGCGACTCAGTGTCCTCGAGATAGCGTCCCTGCAATTAGGCAGGGCAGCAAGGACCTGCCCAGGGAGACAGACGCCACAAAGGGGCAGTAAATTGGTATTCCTGTCCATGTAAAACCAAAGGCTGGATGGATGACTGTGACCAAAACCATGGCTGATGAGCCCAGCCAGCCGCAGGAAGCCCAGGGCTCACTGCCCTGGCTTCCAGGATGGCAGAAGGACCACAGCAAGGAACGAGGGCAACTTCTAGAAACTGAGAATGGCAGGGAAAGGACTCTCTCCTCAATGCCACTGGAAGGGAACACAGCCCTGAGAACAACTCTGGAGTACTTTGGATTTCCAGAACTTGTGCTGTTTGAGCCACCCATGTTGTGCTTTGCAACAGCAGCCATAGGAAACTCAGAGTTGTGGCTGTGTGACTCCAAGTCATTTCGCGAGCCTCTCTGAGGTGGCATGGCCATCTTAGAGGCTGCAGTGAGGACTGAGGTGTAGGCCCCGCGTGCCCTGGAACGGCGCCCCTCAAAGCAGAGGCTCACGAACTGCCCATCCTCCTGCTGCTCCCACTCCCCACGCAGGAGCCGGGCAGGAAGAGGCACAGAGGCCTGGACCACGGGAGCCCGGAGCAGGCATTCCGAGGGCAGCTGACAGCACCCGAGCACAGTGGGTCAGCTACACAACCTTCTGGGGGCAGGGAGGGATCGTGGTGAGCCGCCAGACCAGCTCCTGCCCACCCTGTCCCTTTCCTGCTGTCCCCTAGATAGTGAGCTACAGCTGCTGTCCTTTGGACCCCAAGTTCTCCATAGCATAAGGGAGGGGTGACACAAACTTCCAGGATCAAAGGTCAGCTGCTGGCCTTGGGCGGAGTCTACTTCCTATGTGGCTCCTGGCCTTCTGCCATCAATGGGTGACCCAGGACAGGGCTGACAGTCAGGAGCCCACTGACCCTCTAGCCAGGGACGTGGTTACCACAGGTTGCTGGGGATAGACCAGGGCACTGACCTCCAACATTGAAGAACCCGGGGCTCCACCAGCAGAGCCACAGCTGATGGTCAGAGGAGGCCTCTCACAGTTGTAGACACACCCACTCTACTTCTCAGCTGACTGGTGACTGGCTATCTTGAGCCCCCGAACGTCCTCATATGTATGTGGGAAGGACATGTCTCTCCCAGGATTGCTGGAAGGACTCTGACCACCAAGGCAAGGCTCCATGGACCAGGACAGGGTGGAGAGGTTACAATCGTCTCCCAGATCTTTTTTTTTTTTTTGGGGGGGGTCAGTTGTGGGGCTTGAACTTTGGGCCTGGGCACTGTCCTTCAGCTCTTCAGCTCAAAGTGAGCACTCTACCATTTTAGCCACAGCGCCACTTCCAGTTTTCTGGTGGTTCATTGGAGAACAGAGTCTCATGGACTTTGCTACCCGGGCTGGCTTTGAACTGTAATCCTCAGATCTCAGCCTCCTGAGTAGCTAGGATTACAGGTGTGAGCCACCAGCACCCAGCTCCCAGATCTTTCTGAAGTCTCTGTCAGCACAGCTCTAGGTTTTAATACCAAATAGGCCACTCATTCCCTTCCCAAAAGCTGAGTGGCCTCTGGTAGACCTGGGTACTGTCTCTGAAAGGGAGGGAGGATCCTTCTCACAGACTCCTTCAGAGCAATGGAGGACCTGAGTCGACTTCAGAAGTAGGACCTCACGTCTGCCCCAAGGCTGAGACTGCCCTGTGGGCAGGCAGGCAGGCAGGAGAAGGCCCTGCTGGGTGTGGCACCTGTGGACAGGGGCAGGGAGACACCCAGGCTGGACACACGCGCGCACACACACACACACACACACACACACACACACACATGCGCGCGCGCGCACACACACACACAGCCCACTCACAGAAAGCAGTGCCCCAGGGCTGAGCTGAGCATGCCACTCCATCATGTCCCCTCCACAGAGGTGGGCCAAGACTTGAGGACACCCCAGGCTTCCTCCCCTCTTCCAGCTCTACACAGGGGGAGAGGGCAGGTAACAGACCAGATGGGACAGGGTCTTTGCTTCAGAGCTGCAACACAAAAGCACCAGGCATACAGAGACTTGTGCCACCTCCCCAGGCCCTAGAAGTCACTCCCTTGCTTTCTTCCCACCTGAACCCTCCAGTGGCACCCACCCCACCGCCTAGCCTTGCCCCACCCATTAGCTCCAATCACAGGCGTGACTGTGGTGGTCCCAGCACACAAGCTCCTCCTAGCCTTGTGCCTCTCTGCCCAGCTGGCCACACCCTGCGCCTGAGTGTACAGGCCTGGCCTGTGGTGGAATGTTTCCTATAAGGGAGCTTGTGCACCCCTGACAAACTCCCGAGGCTGTCCCTGCACAGCTGTCTGTCTTCAGAACCAAGTCCTGGTGCCTGTGGCAGACGGGCAGAGAGCAAGAGAAAAGCTGGCAACCCTACTGCCCACACAGCGTGGTGAACTTCCTCCTGATGTCCAGTGAGGACCCAGGCGGCAGCACGCTCGGCCCCCATACTTCTTGAGGAGTTGTGGCTCTTTCCCAGGATCATACACCTGCCATCAGGCTGGGAAGGTGGGAAGGTAGAGCCCTGGGTTCGATTCCTCAGCACCACATAAGCAGGAGAAAAAAAAGCCAGAAGTGGCACTGTGGCTCAAGTGGTAGAGTGCTAGCCTTGAGCTGAAGAGCTGAGGGACAGTGCCCAGGCCCAAAGTTCAGGCCCCACGACCGGACCCAAAAAAAAAAAAAAAAACACCTGCCACCTCAGCTCTCAGTGAGATGAAGGGCCCAGCTAGGTCCCACTGTGAAACCTGAAACTCCAAGAGGCTGTCCAGGCACCTGCAGCCACAGGCCAGAGTCCATGTACCAGGGGCCTGGGTTCAAGTCCTAGTCCTGCCACCACTTTGCCATGAGCCTCTGGGCCTGAGTGGACAGTCTCCAAGAAGGACCCATCTTTATTCAGTGTAGGTGGACACAGGTAGTCATGGCGCAGCAGGCAGCAGGCCACATCTGTGCTTGAGAAAGATATGAAGCAGAAGCAGGTCAGCAGAGAACGCGTGCCAGGGTGAGGTCCATGTTTGGTTACTACCAAGAGCAAACAGACTGTCTTGAAGGAGGCCATACTGGAGTAAGGCGGGAAGCAAGGTGTCACCACGCCACAGGGGACACGAGTCCCAGCAGCAGAGACACCGCAAGGCCCAATGAGGTGAACCAGGGACCCAGTGGTAGCAGCTGACTTCTGAGATCACAGAACAAGTGAACAGCTCACCAGGACTAGAACAGGGACTCAGGGCCAGCAGCAGCCCCGTGAAAACGCATACCTGGGCCCAAGACCTTTCTCCTCTGGACACACAGCCAGCTGTTTGTCCCAGGCCAGGCAACACTGATCATGAGAGCCAGGGATTTCAACCCCTTGAGAAAATAAGATCTATTTTGTACAAGCCAGCACTGCTACAAAAAGGGAAAGCATCTATCTACAGTCACAAGGGAGTGAGAGGCCAGCTCCTCGGCACAGAAGGCAGATGCACTCACAAAATTCCACTCTCACCAACACGAGGCTGCCCACCAGTGGGCGCATGAATATCAAACAGCAACTAAGATCATCTACACAGATCTGTAAAGGGGCGCAGTGGCTAGCACTCACCTAGCAATCATGAAGCCCCGGGTTCCATCCCCAGCCCGGCTCAAAGTGTCTCCCAGGAGTTGATCCCAATTTACTAAGACCAACACATACCAGGTGCTTCTGGCAGGTCGTATCAAGGACACGTATCACTCTGGCCATTCCAGCCACAAACATACAGCCTGAACCACCAGTGATAAGGAAACCGAAGCCAGAGAGGAATCCATGGACCTTCTAAGAAAACACCAGTCTGTGCTCTTCAAGAATGTGTCCACAAAAGATGGCCCTCACTTCTGAATGATGGAAGGTAGGGAGAGGCTGTTCTATGTGTGGTTGTGTGTTAGAACAGAATCCACCCAGAATGTCACATTAGGACAGTGCCTATCAATGCCAGACTTCCTGACAGTGATCACCAGTGTCAAAACAACAATGTCTCCGTCCCCATACCCAGGGTCTTAGAGGCTGTGGGTCCAGAACCTCCCTTTTGCTGCCTTATCTGATCCAACATCTCCCCTTGAGGAAGATGAATCATCTCCATTTACAAGTGTGGAAACTGAGGCCCAGAGAGATGAAGAGTTTCACCTAAGATCACAAAGACACAAGTGGGTATGGATGGTCCTCTGCCCATGCTCTTCCTGGCCAGGCTCGCCGTCTCAGGGACCAACTACCAGTGTCTCCCAGACCGCTATGGTTAGAAGAGGGAAAGGGTTGAACAACAAGGCCGTACCAGATGGCCCTTGGCTGCTGCCTGGCCCCTTCTGGGAAGCTGGACAGGTAGGCTGGTCCCTCTTCCTGCCTGTGCTCAGTTTCCCCAGCTGTAACACAGTGCCCACCCAGGGTCCATTTTATACATCTGCCCTGAAGGAAATAAAACAGAGTCCAAGAAAGAGGCTGTGTCCAACTCTACCTGTCCTTCAGCAGCACAACAACAGACTGAGACTAGGCTGAGAGCTGACGCAGACTCAGATGGGGTCCAGCGGGCACAAGGACTCTTCCTGGCTACTCCAATGGCGTCCCACAGAGACGCCTCCAAGTGAAGCTTTGCCTGCTCCACTTCCCATATGACAAGGCCAAAAGCTGAGGGGAGAGGAGAGCCGAGGCTCTGCACTGACCGGCAAAGCCGCCCTCCCCGGCTCTCACCACCAATGCTGGTGAGAAGATGACCGCATTCTTCCCATACCTTCCAGATAACACAAGCTAGTCAAGACAGTGAAATGTCACAGAAGAAAATACATTTTGAGCTAAATTCAGGGTGAAGGGAATCACCTCGCATCCACATCAGCCCTCTACTTTCAGCAGGTATCAGAACAGCCAGGGCAAAGCTTCGGTTTTTTCAGGGAGGTCTGCTGTGAGTAACAATGATGGAGAACTGCTGAGCACGCAAGGCCCAGCCAGCACCCGGCCGCTGACCAAGCACTTAAAGGAGCCACGTCAGCTGACTCCTCTCTGGGGAAGCAATGGCCATGTGTCCAGCGTCGAGGAACTGCTAGGGAAATACTAGACAGCCACTTGAAGGGAGGTCAGGTAGCCCGACAAGTTGTGCGTGGACAGAGGAAACATACCTGGCGTCTGTCACTCTGAGTGAGAAAAGCCAGAGGCCAGACTGAACACACTCTGAACAACCAGTAGCTGCCGCACCTGTGTGCCATCTCAGGGGGAAATCTTCAGAGCAGGGTGTGGGGACTGGACTGCGCAGGTCTGGGATTTTCTTCTACTTTCCCACATCTTTCCACTGCTCAAATGAACATCTATCTCCTTTGAAATGCTTGTATAAACCAAATCTTCACCTGGAGCCAAGCCTCCATCGCACAGCTCCTCATCAGTCCCACTCAGTCAGCTGCCCTAGGGGAAAACAGGCCTAGACACCGGGCACAGGGGCCCAGGCCTAGAAGGCCTATGAGTTTTCTGGCCTTGGTTTTCTCATCTGGGCAATAACCACACTCATTGCAACATCACCACAAGAATGATTGTTAGGGCTGGGAAGGTGGCTCAGTGGTAGAGTGCTTGCCTTGCATGCATGAGGCCCTGGGTTTGATTCCTCAGCACCACATAAGCAGAAAAAGCCAGAAGTGGTGCTGTGGCTCAAGTGGTAGAGCGCTAGCCTTGAGCTGAAGAGCTGAGGGACAGCGCCCAGGCCCAGAGTTCAAGCCCCATGACTGACAAAAAAAAGAATGATTGCTAGTTAAACCACCTTGAACAAAGAAAACACAGGGGCAGGAAGGAAGGATAACCGGATAACTAGCACCTCACAGGGTGCACCTCCGTGCAGGCAACCACCAAGGCTCCATACCGCATGCGGGACCGTCGGGTCCCGACGGTGGGTCCCCACGGTGGAGGAGGTGCTGGGCCTCAGAGATGCTTGTGCTTTACACATGGATGCCCCGATGCCATGAATGAGGATGCCAAGGGCCTCACAGAGGCTCTGTGAATTCAAAGCAGGCCCTGGTGGGAAGCCAGTCTGGAAAAGGGCCTCACCAGCAGGGAAACTGAGTTAAGAAAGTCACGGGGTTCTGGTGACAAAAACACACCCTAGCATGGGGACGAGTTCATCAACAGCCACAGCCCAGCTGCCTCGGCACCAGAGCACACATGTGCCTGAGAAGGAAACCAAGAGAACCTGGATACCACAGGGAATCCCGGGACAGGCCTGCGGCCACTTGCACTGGTGGCACAGGACCCAGATGTGAATAGGCGGGACAGCTCCCCCAGGCCAGGGCCACGCTCTCCATTTGGCTCAGGTCCCCATCCAACCAAGACAAAGGCCTCCAATCAGGCTCAGCACCTGTTGTGGGGAACTCACTCAAGTCCCTGCACCAAACCTGGACGCCACTGCATCCAGAGGAGCAGCCTGCCATCCCCAGCTGTGGCACCGCAGACCCTGTGAGGTCCGCCTATCCTGAGGCCCCAACATAGCCTCACACAGAATCCTCCCACCGTTTCCCAGGGCTCTTCTGGGGAGGGCTCTTCAACAGTCCAACTGCCCCCAAGGCCCAAGCTCTCTGATAGGTAGGTTCTGCTTTGTTTGCTGAATGATAGGGCTAACCTGGGGCAGGGGCTGTTGCCAGGCAAGTCCTGCAGGCACTCCCCCACCCAGGCCTCTCAACAGACCACACCTGCCTGGGCCTCTTCAACTTGAGCCCAAAGGCCCTCTGGAAGGCTAGATGAGAAGACCCCAAGTTGGGAAAGGTCCACAGGCTCAGCTGGCCACCACAGTCCACTGGGCGGGGGAAGCCGGCCCTCAGGCCCCGCCTTCTCAGCGGCAGGGGTGCTCCTTCTCACCCTCCTTCCCGAAGGCCCCTAGGTCTGACCTCATTATGTCTTCTTGAGTTGATCACTGCAGGACACAGCCACCCTGCTCTGCACAACACCCCGCGGGTACTGTGCAGCATGGGCTAGTTCCTGGGACTCCTCTGGTTCCCTGTACTCCAGGGTTGAGGAAGCTCTCGGAAGGGGAAGCTGGGAAAATCTTCAAATTCACGGCCTACGATTTTGCCCTGTGGGCATCCCAGCCTCCCAGCTCCTGCACCAACAGCCGGCTGAGGGCCCATCTGCCCCTTGCCTGGCCTTCCCAGGAGCTATGGGCTCTCAAGATGGTCCCAATCTGACCCCCCAAGTCCTAGCCAACAGTCAGTGCATCACCAGGCAGAGGACAGCAGCTCAGGCTGTGTCAGCCCTCCTCAGGCTGGCATGGACAAGGGGACCAGTTAGGAACAGGGACCTCACACTTCCCTCCTAGCCTCACAACCATCTGCTGGGCCAGACCCCCACTCCTGCCTCTGCCTAAGCCCGTGAAACTCAACGGTCCTACAGGACAGAGGCAGACAATGAAGACAGACCCGGGTCATCCTGGAGCCCCAGACATTTCCTGAGCCTGGGTGCCGGCCTTCCATTCTTGGCAGGCAGCGTTAGGGCCTCATGCTCACAATGGTAGGGAACAGCACAGGGGGATATGGATGGGTATCGTGGGGAAAGTCTGCTCAAAGTCCTGTCTAATAATCACCAGATATCATTTCAAAAGCAAGGTGGTCTGAGGGCAGCCTTCCCACGACCATCCCCTTGCGATGGGCAGAATGAAGCGTGACTAGAGCTGAGCCCTGGGATGGTACAAGCATGAGCAAGTTACCCTGGCAACCAAACAACGCTGGCAGTAGTCCACCTAAGTGGCTTAAAAAGACTCTCAGGGGAGACTGGCAGGGTCAGCAAGGAAGGGCTTCAAATCATGGAGCCTGGAGACACACAGCTGTCTCGCAGTGGGCAGACAGACCCAGACACCTACACTTCTCAGGTGCCTCCTGGGAATCACAGGCACCAGGGCAAGGGCTGCCAAGAGCTCTTAGAGGCTAGGGGACAGGAAGCCAGGGTGCCCATGCCCTCCAAAGGCTGGCCGTGCCAGGGTGGGCAGGACATAACCCAGCTGGCCGCCACGACCATTTTCTAGAACTCTTTCTTTATCCACAGGGTAGATACAGCCAAGGCTGGAGAAGTGGTCTTGTCCCTTCTGTGTTTCAGAAGGAAGAGCTATGGCCTGGGATGGGAAAGGGCACTGACACACAGAGCAGGGACTGGTACTCCAGGCTGCATGCCCCACCCTGAATCCACAAGAAGTTACAGGTAGGCCCACCCTGAAGAACCAGCCAGCTCGGGGAAGTACACCGTGCCCACATGGAACCAGAGCTAGGACTTCCCTGCTGAGCCGCAGGGAAATGATATAAAAAACCTGCCAAGGGGTCTGGTCTCCGCATGAAAGGCACCTCAGCCTGCAGGGATGTGTCCTGAGAGTTCTGATGGAAGCAAGATGTCATAGAGAGCACCTCCCTCTCTTCCCCCGTACACCTCACACTCATGCACGCGTGCAAGCAGACATGTGTTCATGCTTGGATGCTTGTGCAGCAGTATACACATACACACGAGTATATGCATTCACACAAATGCACACCCATTCACATCCACACATATGGATGCATAGGCACACATAGGTGTATGCAAATTTCGGTCAAAACATTCATACGCACACATAGGCATGCATACCCTCACACACTCACTCTGCCCCCCCCCCAGGGTCTTGACACTGAGGGAAAACAGTATCAAGCTAGGGAGCTGTCAAAGGGTCATTTATTTCCATTATTAAACAGCAGCCACTTACTCTGGAGCCGTCTATAATGCCACTTAATTACCTAGTACATAAAACTGCCTCTACATCTTAGCAAAGCAATAAATCAGCTCAGAACCAAAAGTGGCATCAAGAATTTGAGCAAGAGATCCTAGGAACTGGAAAGCCCTTGCCCTACTCCCAGCCCCAAAAGCCATCACACAGACCTAAAGCCTCCACCCTGGCAGGAACAAACGCGTGGGTCCAGCAGCAAGGCCAGACGTGCCCTGCCGCCTCCTCCACCCCTGCAGCTTCTCCCTCAGCTCCTGCGGTCTGGGCTCCTGCCCTGCCACTCCATCCTTTGTGTGATCCACAAGGGCCTGCCAGATGCAGGGGCATGGCGGGCAGCCCCTACAAGCCAATCACTCATGCTGTCGGCCCCCGGGGGGCTGAGGTAGGAGACTTGGCAACTGACTCAAGCCACACACTCTGCCCCTGCCCTGTAGCCTGCTGCCCAAATTCACGGGCGCAGGAAGCTTTAAGAATGATAAGCCAAGTAGAGTACCTGGGCAAGTATATCCCCCAAGGAGAGCAGACAGAACCACAGGACGATGTGTGTCTGGAGACTCCAGGATGGGGAGGGCAGGAAGTGGGCAGAACGACGCCAGGCACCATGCTAGCAGAAGGCAGCAGAGCAGTGTGCACCAGCCGGCAGACATAAAATAAATCACACACACACACACACACACACACACACACATGCACACACACACGCACACACACACACATACACACACACACACACACCACACATGGGCTGGTCTGCATGTGCCAGCAGCCCAGCGTGCTTCTCCATGGACAAGCAAGCCTGTGGTACGGCACACTTGAGAGCAGGAGGGCTCCGCAGTGGACCCTAGGCTGCCTCCAATCCTGGCCATTCCAGGTCCAATTCCCAGGGGTGGCTGTGTGCGGGCCACTTTACAAGTGGCTGGTTTGCTTGTAGGTGAAGTCCCAGGGGAGGGTGCCTTTGCCAGTCCCCAGGCATTACCCACCACCCTCCATCAAGGCTGACCCACTCACATTCCCATTGGCCCTGCAACACGGCGTGTCTCCCCATCCAAGACTTTTGTTTTGTTCTTTATCTGAAGGGAGTTCAATGGGTGGAGACCTCAACCCCAGTGCTGCCTCTCACTGGTCCTTTTGCTAGGAAAGCACCTTCCCACCCCACCAAGACAGAAGACTAGAGGGGCCAGCAGCAACAGGACAGCCGGACCCCAGACAGCCCCACAGGCTTGGGCTCCCTCTGCAACTGGGCATGTCCATAGAAGACTGAGCTCAGCAAGAACCAGCCAGCACTTTTTTGATACCCCTCCTCCACGGAGCCTTCCAGGACTGGGCTGAGTGACGCCTACAGTCTCCTCTGTCCCAGCACCCCAGCAGCCTTTGAACCTGTTCCCCATATCAGCCTGTACCACCTGACCTGTACCCGAGGGCAGAACCTGTCTGGCCTGTGCGTGCATCCCCAGGTCTAATTAAGGAAGGCAGGAAGCTCAAGCATGGCTGCTTTGCCCAGGGTGCATCTCGAAACACAAAGAACAAAATTTTAAGTGCCTTGGCACTCACCCAAATTAAATTTCCCTGACAGAAAGCTAGAAATCCGGCCAATCTGAAACCTCCAGGACTCCAGGACAGGGTGGGAGGCTCCGGAGCAGATGCAGGAGGGGCAGTCAGAGAGGATCACTGGTCTGCAGGGGCAGTTCCCACCAGGGACCGCAGCCACCTTCAAATGTGCAGGGAACCCGACCTCGCTGAGTGCCTGCGGGCCTCAGATCACACAGCCAAGGCTGCACTCGGGATTAGTCACGGGCCACCAATCTCACTGTCCCCTAACTAGTTTTGCCAACAACACCCATATGAAACGAAAGCACAGACAGTCGGGTCTTACTCTGTCCCGGGGGTTCCGGACCCTGTAGCCTTGCATTATTTCCAGGCACCCCTCCTCTCCAGTTCCAGCCAGCCCCCAGTCCTTTCAGAGCTACAACCCAGGGTGGGCTCAGCATCTGAGCAAGACTTCCCGGGTCAGGAGATCTGGCCCTGGAGGGTAACACCAGGCCTGGTACATGGCCAGTGCCATACAGAAGAAGAGCCTAGAAAAGGAGCATCAATCCCACCCACAAAGTTAAGATCCTGTACAACGTTCTGAAAGAACCCACGCAAAACTTGAGTGGCCAACCTGGGACAAACCTGAATTCTAAAATAAAGGAAGTCTATTAATTTTAGGCTGGTGGCATGCCCCATGCATTAACCCTGGGACAGCAGGTATCCCTAAGATGTCTGCAGACAGGAGAGAGGCTGAGAGCTGGAAGGCTGTGTGGGCAGCCACAAAGAGCAGTTCCTTGCTCCCTGGGATTGAACTCTGGGGCCCAGAAGGACTCTAGACCACAGCCCACCAGCCCCGCTACTGAATGCCCCATTTGTCAGGCTGTTCTGTTGGTGCAAGAATCTCCACTGGACATCTAAATCCAAGTAGAAAAGAGCCAGATGAACAGCAAACACCAGTAGAAGCCCAGCAGGCTGTGGGGGGTGGGGGGAGTGGGGGGGGAAGGGTGGCTGCTGGAAAACAGGCATAATGACAAATGAGGTCAGGCTAGTGTCCCCCACCAAGGCAACCTGCTGTGTTCTCCTCCCTGCCCAAGGCAGCAGCCGCCACATGGCTACAGTGCCCAGTGCCGGCTGCTCAGCCCTGAGCCCAGAAGCCAGTGAGCTGGGGGAAGAGAGCCACAAATGTCCTGGATACTGCTGACCACCAGGCCAACAGAGGGGACCACGCTGACAGCAAATGGGCTCTGCAGGCCAGGCCAGGCAGCATCAGGAAGGAGCTGTAGGGGGTTCCGTGCAGCCCTGCTGTAAGTTCTGGAATTGCACCAAGTGCTACTATAAAAGGAAACTAGTCTTTTCTGAGCTCACAGAAGGTTCACTCCTGACATGTTCCCATCACTGCCAATATACATATCATGTGCCAGGCAGGGTGCCAAGCATGCCACCTGGGTCATCTCAGACCTGCATGGCCAACACTCACACTGCCCTATTTTACTGACGAGGTCAGGGATGGGGGTCAGCACTCGCCTAGCAGGTGCACAAAGTCCACATCCCCCAGAATGGCCCCTGCCAGTCTAAGATTGGAAATCTAGAACTGGCTTTCAACAGTACCCTTCAACAGTATCCCCTGCCTCCCACCACTGGACTTCTTGTCCACCTCAGTGTGGAGAAGGAACAGGGTACCCAGGTCCCCGTGCCTCAAATGTCCCTCCCTCCTTGCCTGGTCTACGAATTGTGGACCCAGCTATAGCAGAGGAGACTCACAGGATCAGGATAAGGGCTGGCAAAGGCCCACCTCCCACCAGCTACCTTCTATCCCCGGGGCGGGGCCTCTGCACAGAGAAGAATGGAAAGGAAACACACGAGGAAATGCTCATTATCCCTAGCTATAAAGGAAATGCAAATCAAAACAGCCCAAAGATTCCACCCTACTCTAGTTAGATTGGCCAACATTTTGAATTCTGACAACAACAAATGCTGGAGGGATGTAGGGAAAAAGGAACCCTACTGCACTGCTGGTGGGAATGAAAACTAATACAACCACTCTGGAAAGCAGTCTGGAGGGTCCTCAGAAAACTAGACATAGACCTTCCCTACGACCCAGCCATACTACTCTTTGGCATCTACCCTGTGCATCATGATAAGGACATCTGTATATCCATGTTCACTGCTGCACTATTCACAATAACAAGATATGGAAGCAACACAGATGACCCACAGTAGTGAGTAGATCCAAAAAATGTGGTACCTATACAAAATAGAATTTTACACAGCCATTAGAAAGAATAAAATAATTTGTCATTTACAGAGAAATGGATGGAACTAGAATAAATCATTGTTAAGTGAGGTAAGCCAAGATCAGAGAGACAAATAGCGCATGATCTCCCTGATATGCGGAAGTAAGATCTAAAATGTACTGGGATATGACAAATTATACCAAATTCTAGATACTCACATTCAGTGAGACCAAAAGAGGGCAGTCTTAGGAGAGAATCACAAATGTACAATACCCATATGTATATAAAATATTATATCCACACATGCTCAACTGAATGAACTCAAAAGATATGGAAACAAATTACCTTTTTCTTTATTTGTTTTTCCTTTTTCTGATGACTTCTGTAGTCTTTACCTTATATATGGTGTATTCATGTGCACAGCTGTGGGAGGGCACAGAGTCAGAGGAACAAAGGTAAAAGAGTGCAGCAGCGCAGAGCACTGGACATTGATGAAAGTCAAGCATGCAACTCATGGGTGGAGATAGGAGGGGGGGCATAAGAGAGAATGAGGGAGCAGCTGACTCTATGAGAAAAGAAATGTACTTATTACCTGATGTGTGTAAAGATAATCCCATCGTATAACACCCCTAAAACAGCAATAAACTAAATTTAAAAAGAAAAAAAGGTCTCTGAGCAAACCCTGGGACTTGGACAGGTGCCCAGCACTGTCCCATCCTGATGCACTTCTAGCTAGGGGGCCAGCTTCAGGGACATCGGGGCTCAGTCTCTGCCAAAGGGATGGGGTACCTCCAACCCCAAGGTGTCACAGGACACAGAATTTACCAACAACCCCACTGTTCAAGAGAGCCCAGGTCCTCTGGGTACATAGCAGCCCCCAGTGGTAGGAGCCAGCTAGGTTTGTTTCTGAATGGCTGGGGAGGCCAGGCTGGGCCCGACCTCTCCTAACATCTTCCCTTCTTGTGCTCTCCTTGACAAGAACCTGTATCTGAGGTGTCTCAGAGCACCCCTCAACTCCTGGCTTCCTGGAGGGAGGTGAGGGAGCCCAGTGGGCTTTACTGTGAACCCTGTAGGTGCTCCCAAGCCAGCCCTCTCCAGGTGGATGGGCAGGGAAGCCAGGAGAGGACATGAGGGCTCAGTTCAGAGAAGTGTCGGCTGGAAGCTGTGCCAAGGCCAGGAGGCTACAGCAGGGCTGGCAGAGTGAGGGTGGGTGTTCTTTAGGGAAGAGGAAGCTGGACCTTCCTCCAGGCGGAGGGACAGGGCAGACCGGGCCACACATGACACAAATGTAAGGATTACTTTGAGTTTACGTTATTATTAGTGGTTTGGCCAGACGCCAGACACTGACTCTGAGAGAAAAGGGCAGATAAAACATGACTTCAGTCAGGCTGTCAGCCAGGCGGCCGACAGGGGGAGAGTTCACAGATCAGAAACGATGGGGCTGGGGGAGGGACTCTTTTCACACCCATGGGGCCTCAGAAAGGCAGGTGGGCTAACAGAGGGCTCCCACAAGAGGGGTCTGGAGCTGCCAGGCTGAGGACGTGGGGGAAAGAAGGACAGGTCAGATCTCAACTTCAGTCTGTCTATCCAGCCCCTGCCCTAAACGAAGCCTTCGCAGCAGCCATTTTTTTTGAGCAAGGTGAGAAAGGGTGTAGGTTCAATCTCCAGTGCTCAAGCAATCCGCCAGCCTCCGCCAGGCAGGCAGCTGAACTACAGCCAGCCACACACCATCACGTCCTTTAACAACAACAACAAAAACAAGAATGAGGCTCAGACAGATCCTTCTTCCTCATTCATTCGGGAAAGTCTCCATTCTCATTTCCAGAGGTGGCCCTACCATAAGGGAGATAAAACTGGGAGCCAGAAAACCGGGAACCACACTTCAGAGCTCTGGTCTTGGAGGCAATGATGTCCCCAAACTTGACAGGCTGTGTTTGCTCAGCTGCACCCAACTGGTTCCAGGGACTCCTGAGCCTTTGTCCCAAGGTGCTGCGAGGACAAACAGGAGTGCACATGCATGTGCACACACATGCACGCACGCACACACACACACACACACACACACACACACACACCCCTGAATCACCTCACTTCAACACTGCCTGGGGATCTAAGCTGTGGGACAAAACACAGCTGTGAAAATCACCGCCACCCACCCAGGGCAGCTCCGAGAAGACATGAGACAGTGACTCAATTTCCCCAGGTCACAGCCAGGACACTTGGAGCCAAAGGTGACCCAAATATCCTGCCAGAACTTGGGACGTGTGTTACTCCCTCACCTCTGCTTCTGTCATAAGACTTAACGCTCATGATGATGTGCAGATGCCCACCCGAGATCACAGCTGCTCTCCCAGGGCACAGGTCGGCCCTGAGACAGGGCCCAGAGGCGGGCCATTAGTCTCTGGGTATCCACAACATGGGAAAGACAGGGACCTAGGCAGCGGCGGGAAAAGCTCCAAAGGCAACACTGAGGCAGAGGCAGGAATCAAACCACCACTGAGCCACACCCATGAGCCACAAGGGGTATTTTTTTTTTTTTTGTGGGGGTTTTTGTCGGTCGTGGGGCTTGAACTCTGGGCCTGGGCACTGTCCCTCAGCTCTTCAGCTCAAGGCGAGCGCTCTACCACTTGAGCTACAGTGCCACTTCCGGTTTTCTGGTGGTTTATTGGAGATAGGAGTCTCACGGTCTCTCCTGCCCGGGCTGGCTTCGAACCTCGATCCTCAGATCTCAGCCTCCTGAGTAGCTAGGATTATAGGCGTGAGCCACCAGCGCCTTGGCTTAAGGGGTATTTTTTTATATGGAACCTGCAATGGTTCTAAGACCAACCCTCCCCCTTTCTCACACACACACACAGACACACAGGTTGGTGACCTCAGACTGTTCCAAGCATTTTGAATACCTCATTTTGTCCACCTACAACACAACCTTGACCTAAGCAAGGTCCTACCATCTCCAACCTTGCTGCTGAGGAGAAAGGCTAACCAAGTCCAGGGCCACCCATCAGCAAGGCTGTGTCTGTCTCCTTCCTGCCTGTGTCTTCCTTACCCTGGCACTGGTCCCAGAGGCCAGTTTCCTCCTGTCAGGATCAGGAGGGTCAGGACAGTGGTTGGTTCTGTATTCCCAGGAGGCGAAGCCTCCATGCAAGTTCCTTGTCAACTACTCTAAGAACGAGAAGCCACAGCTGGACCCAGGAGCCCCGCACCCCCATGGAGCCCAGGGCAAGGGCTGGGGGCGCTTGTGTGCTCCCTTGTGGGACAAGGGACACAACTACACCATGCTGAGGCTGCTAGGGTAGTGTCAGGCCAGCAGAGGAGGATCAGAGACTATGGGGCCACCAGGCCAGAGAGAAAGGAAAATGTGCTCCAGGACACAAGGCAAACTGCAGGCTGGGAGGGACAGGGGACCGCCAGGCGCCAGGGTCGCCTTATCTACATCCTAGCCTTCCCTGCCACTGCAGCCTTATCGGCACATGCGACTTGGGAGAGGGGCAGAAAGCCCCCAGAATCTGAACACAAATGGACAGAGATGAGCAAAATACACACAGGGCAGGGCTCTTTCTCTCTTGGGGGAGGGTCATGGGTGCTTCTCTGCCTCAGGGCCAGCACAAAGCCATCCCCTGGAGGGGGTTGTACACCAGGTCTGGGGTGCTTCTTCCTGAGCTGGGGCAGCCCTTCTGCCAGGGCCCTATCACCAGCAAACCAACTCAGCCAGACAGGAAGCAGGAATGAAGGCAAGGAAAAAGGAAGATGAAAGGAGCCCTCCGGAGTTAAGGGAGCACCAGGCCCACTTCCTCTCACAAAAACAGAGGCCAGGGCGGGTGCCAGTGGCTCACACCTGTAATCCTAGTGACTTAGGAGGCTGAGATCTGAGGATCGAGATTCAAAGCCAGCCCGGGCAGAGGAAAGTCCATGAGACTCTTATCTCCAATGAACTACCAGAAAACTGGAAGCGGTGCTGTGGCTCAAGTGGTAGAGTGGAGTGCTCGCCTTGAGCTGAAGAGCTGAGGACAGCACCCAGGCCCAGAGTTCAAGCCCCACAACTCATTAAAAAAAAAAAAAGGCCATCAGAAACCTCATCACCAAGGGAGGGCCTGGGAGGAGCCTTTCCAGGCACCATCCCAGGGACTCTAACCCTGGCCAGTCCAGATCTCCCAACTGCCTGACTCGGGTGTGTCTGCCACAGACCAGTTACACAACAACAGTGATGTGCCCTCCAATTTCTAGTGAACACCCAGCTCCCACTGCTAGGAGGACCTGCGCTACATCTGCAGAACAGAGCTGTACCCCCCCCCCACTGTGAAGATGAGAAGCCCAGATGAGAAGGTCACACAGGGCCAGGGATGCTAGAAATGCTTTGCGCATCTCAGACCCTGTCTTCCCCACCCTTGGCAGGAAGACGTACCATGCCCGGAACTCCAAGGAGGAAGAAGTAGATGGGAAATTGAATCACACACACAGAGTAATTTGTGGCCTGTCCAGGGACTGACAATATGAATATTTCAAGGAGACAGGCGACTAGCTGAGGTCCTTTGTCTCCAGCAGCTCCCCTGCTGGGTCCTGGAGCCCTAACCATAATCCCAATCCCAATTCAGCCCTTGGAAGTCTCTGGACATCGGCAGCAGGGGTGGGGCTCCCCACATACCCTTGCAAGCCCAAGGGCTCACAGTCATGCGTGGTGGCCACCGGAGGCACCTGTGAGGTGGGCTCCTGAGACCCTAGCCTGTCCACATCAGACCAGCAGCCAAGACCCAGCCAGGGTAAGCGGCAGTTTCCAGGAACAGGGGGCCTCCTTCCAAAGCAAGTTGTTTTTTCCAAGAAACAGTACCTGAATCCGAAGGCCAGGCAGCCGGGAAGTCAGGGTTGTCACTACCAGTGCCAGCCCTCAACACCGCACAAGGCACTGACTGCAGGCCATCCATGGTCACCAGGATACAGACGCTGCTGACCACTACTGATTGGTGTCTCAGCCTCCAGTCCAGCAGTGGCCCCAGGCCAAGCCCATCCCCACAGGAAACCAGAGGGCCACAGATACACCTGGAATGGTCCAGCTCTGCCAGCTTTAGAGAAGAGGCCCTGCCTGACGCCATCTTTTTTTGGTCCTCCCCAGGACTTGCCAGCATATGGAGCGCTCTTACCCGTCATGGCTCCTTTGCTAATTTGTATTACAAATTTGTGTTACAAATTAGCAAAGGAGGTCTGTTCTGTCCTGCTCACAGAACTATTCTAACAGCATGGGAATGTGGCCTCTAGAGTAAAGGGTGTGGGTGTGCAATAAACAACCTGAACACTCAGGCAGTGGAAGGTCTAGAGGCAAAGGCAGGGGGCCTGGGTTCTGATTCTTCCTTTTCTAATGACCACAACCAGGCTGCCTGACCCCTGCAGCAGCACCTCTCCCATGTTGTAATGACCTTGAGATAAACCACAGGTAAAGGCCCAAGACAGAGCCCGGTGCCCAAAAGGAGAAGGACTAAGAGATCAGGCAAAGATACCACAGCTCACGAAGCACTAATCACTCCTGGGGCGGGGGTCCCCAGCAGGCCCTGCTGCATCCTCCGCTCAGCTCCATCTAGCGGGAACCCCATCCTGGGGATCTCTGGAAGACAGTGAGGTCCCACTGTACTTGCTAGGTGACCCCACACCAGCCCCACCGTGGCTCTGTGCCTCACATTTCCAGCAGCATTAATGCCTGCTGTAAGCCTGCAGTGTGGGCCACATCCTAATATCAGATGATAGACCTGGAGTCCAGGGTGGTGGGTACAGATCCCACCTGGCTTCAATTCTGCATCCTGGGATAAGAAGGGAATGGCTGGATGCAGGAGCCGCCAACTGCAACTCATGATCCTGACCGGACATCCTTGTTGACAGACAGTCTCGGCTGCCAGGTTTGTGCTGACTACAATGCCAGGACAAGAGCAACAGATCTCTTCTGCTTTGGCCATGCCCACCTCACCGCCAGATCACACAGCTGTGTGCTCTGACCTGCCACCTGCCCCTCCAAGGGCTGGCAAGCTCTGGCCCAGGAAGCCCAATAAGGAAGCAAAGTGGCTTGGGGGATTTCTTTGTTGACTTCATGCAAGAAGCAGTGAGGTCATCTCAGGAGAATCTTTCTGGGATCAGGGAAACAGGGCAGCTCGCTCTCCTCTCTCCTCTGCAGTGCGATGACACTCACTTAGCATATTCCCCATACCCCAACACAGGCTGAGATCCAGGGAGCCCTGTAATCTGCCCCAGGCCCAGGACAGGAGAAGCCTGGGAAGCAGAGATCAGGGGAGGTGGGGGACAGAGGAATGCAGGGAATGCGCGAGATAAGGAAGGAGGGAAGGGCAGGCACCTCATCAACAGGACCCATGAGGCCAAGCCTGCCCTAGACAGACTGGCTTGGCTCATGCTTGGCTCTTCCTCGGTGACCTGGCTGCTTCCCTGAACCTGTTTCCACATCTTTGAAACGTCTGGGTGGAGCTGAGGACCAAAAGTGGGCATAATGCTCGCACCATGCAGGGAAGCCTAGAGAGCAGGTGGTATCCCAGGCCAGTCCTCACCCGAGGTCAGGACACCAGGCCACAGAGAAGAAGCCTCGCTGGGAAGACAGACTTCCTGGAGGGTCAGGGCTGCAGCCAGAGCGGGGCCTTTCCTTCTCATCTGGCCTGTGGCTTGTCCCAGGCTCCGGGGCACCCAGTGTCCTGACTCAGGACTCCTTCGTCCTGTTTAACTGGCACCAGTCTGCCCCAGCTCTATCACAAAGGAGCCTTCTCATGGTCACTTTGGACACCAAACAGGACAGGAGGCTAGGACTGTGCCAGGAGCCTGGTAGAGACCTCAGGGAACTCAGAGAAGCACCGTGACTTAGGAGTGTGGGTTACGGGCCCCTCAGCCAGCAGGACCAGCAGTATGCACTCACCCTGAAGGATCCACAGCCTTTCTGGGTGACATCTGGGACTCAGCTAGAACCAACCCTCAGATATCATCCCATGAGCCTTTGTGAGCCTCAGCCCAGGGTGACAGGAGGACCTAAGGAGAGGGAGCAAGCTTTTTTTTCCCCCCCAGCTTTTCAAGCTCAAAGCTCAACAAACATACAAGATGCCAACACTAAAAGAAACAATTCGCAAGCACTGTGACCACAAAGGGGCATCCCACACAGCACCCGCCTGCTGTGGGGCCTCTTAGCTCTGCTCAGTGCTCAGTGAGCCTGGCACCCGGCTGCTGGGGGCTGCTGGCCATGCCCTGAGTCCCCAAGCCATCACAGGCTGTCACAGACCAAACCAGACAAAAGGGAAGCACTTCCGGGGCAGGGCTACCCCGACAGACTGACCCCCACAGCTGCTGGCCAGGGCAGGGGCACACCAGACCTCAAAATCACCTCCCTGGGTGCAGGCGGGGTGAGCCTCTGCTCCCCTCCAGAGCTCCTGCTGTCATGGGGGACCCAAGAAGAACCAGTGTTCTCCACCCTCTGCCCCACACACCACTGAGGGGACAGCCACACAAAGAGGTCACACTCCATCTGTCCCGAGAGTACCTCAGTCCCATAAAGGAGGCTCAGATGCACCCCAAAGAGATATACAAGTCACCTCTCCTTAGTCAAACGCAGAGCAGGGAAACCTCCAAGCCCACGGGACCCCAGTGACCCGGTGCTGGGGCCCCAAGGTAGCAAGCCACCTCCCAGGCTCACTACGAAGAGACAAGCAGGCCACTGAGCTCAGGTTCCCCTTCTACTGCAGCATTCAGGACCAGGCCGGCCCAGGAGAAGGGCGGAGCACAGAGGAGCAGCAGCCTCCAGGAGGCAGCACACTGGCCTGTCTGTATCACCTGAGACAGGCCAGTGTCACCCTGCACTTCCTGGGCACCACACTGGAATACCTGCCTCACTGGTCCAGCAACCTCCCTCCAACAACCTGTGAGGCCCAGTGAGCGTGTCCATGGCAGGAAGGAGAGTCGCAGTCACACACTGGCACAAGGGTGCAGGGTGGGGTGCAATGACCCTGTACCTCTCCCCACCTCTGGAATCCACCCCGAGCCTGTGCCACCCAACCTTGAGAGAACAGGCTCCCGGTCAGAGCTGCATGGACAGCATACAACCACACACCCACACACCCACACAACCACACACCCTCACCACCACACCACCACACACCACACACCCACACCACCACACACCCACACCACTACACCACCCACAGCCACACCACCCCACAACCACACACCCACACCACCACACACCCACACCACCACACACCACCACACCACACACCCACACCACTACACACCCACACCACCCCACACCCCCACACCCACACCACCCCACACCCACACACCCACACCACCTCACCACCACACACCCACACACCCACACCACTACACCACCACACCACCCACAACCACACACCCACACCACCACACACCCACACCACCACACCACACACCCACAACACCACACCCATACCACCACACAACCACACACCCACACCACCACACCACCACACACCCATACCACCACACACCCACACCAACATACAACCACACACCCATACCACCACACACCCACACCACCACACACCCACACTACCACACAACCACACACCCATACCACCACACAACCACACACCCACACCACCACACCACCACACACCCACACCACCACACTACCACACAACCACAGGCCCCACTTCTGGTTTACGATCTCTTTTACAACATCCTGAGGCTCTGAGGGAAGGGAAGAACTATGACACTTGTAGGAAACTGGGGCTCAGGGAGGGTAATGTGCCTGCCATAGCACAGCCAGGCAACCATCCTCAGATTCCGGCCCTCCCTTCTCACAGCCTCTCCCTCTTCCCATGGGCTGCCTGGGCACACGATACCAATCAGCATCAACGCCCAGGCCTCCTCCATCAACCCTGCCTCCTCCATCATCCCTAGCTAGATCGAAGCCTCTTGAGGACGGGGTTGTGTGGAGCTGGCCCAGCGTCTCTGCGCTGGTCTTCTCTCTGGTTTCGTGTGTGCCTCTCCCTCCTCTGCAGACAGCCCTGTCCACGCACTAAATGAACCACCCACAAGGGCCTCCTGCCTCTGTACAGCCCACCAGTATGGTGCTACAAGACGGTCCCCACATCCACTCCACAGCTGAGCACACTGGGCTGGCTCAGACAGGGCAGATGGGACAGCAAGCCCGAGTCACACAGCATCTCCCTGCCTGCATTCCCTCCTCTATGGGACATGGGACACCTCAGCAAGGGCACTGCCTACAATGGGGGAAGGGCAGCTCTTCCCTTCCCCACCTGGCAGAAACCACTCAAGGAGAGGGTCTCACGGTGGCGGGGGGGGGGGGGGAGTATGAAACACACTGGGGGCTCCAAGGAGGCACCTGACTCAGGGCTGCCTATGGCTGGCAGCCAGCCTCATTGCCGTGTGACCTTGGCAGGCTCCTGGTCCCCAGGTCTTTATCTCCCCTGCAATAAGAGGAGACACCTGTTGGGTACACAGTGGAGACACGTGGGCAGTAAGTGCCCTCCTCCACACAGTCAGCACGGCTGTGAAGGGCTCGGGGAACCAGTAAGCACCTATGGTTAGAACACAGCCACCTGTCACCTTGAGCCTTCCGTGGGCCCAGCCATGCCTCCCCGAGGATTACTTAATGCTCACCCTAGGCGAGAGCTTAGAGGAATGAGAGCTGTTCTGCAGGCACCGGATTGGGGGGGGGGGGGACACCATTTCTATTAAAGGAAATATAACTGTCCTCTCTCCCAGACACACACGACAAACTCAGCCACACCAATGGTCCAGCACTGGGGAGCATTTAATGAAAGGTTAGAAGCAAACACCGATGCTCTTAGACCACTAAATGTGACCAAAGGGGTGTGCACAGGCCATGGTGGCCACACACACACACACACACACACACAGATCAAGGCAAATGCAGCACAACTGAGGGGAAGGGAACTCCTACACATGCATTCTCACACATGCAACCTCACCCCTGCATCTCCCCCAAATCAAGCTCCTCACCCTGTAAGAGCTCACCGTCCTCTACTTCTCCCTCAAAACCCTGAGTGTGTGTGCTGTGTGTGTGTGTGTGCTGTGTGTGTGTGTGTGTGTGTGTGTGGTGTGTCATGTGTGGGAATGGGTGTAGGTAGTGTGTGGATGTGGGTGTATGCACATGCTCACCTGTGCATACCTGCAGCAAAGATGCTGGCCCTGGAAAGCTGAACAGCTCAGGTTTGGCACCAAAGATCGTCAAGTCTAGACCTTAGTCACTCCAGGGACAAGCGACAGAGCCATCCTAGAGTTCAAGGCAGAGGCTCACAAGGACTCAGGTACAGCCCCTCAACAGACACTGGTCTCAAAGAGGTCCATGCTGAGCACTGAGAGAGAAGGGGGTGTCTTTGGACATTGGTGGGAGGAAGTAGCTGGAAAAGTGATGAGATAGGGTGGCAGATCATCCCTTTTTTTTTTTTTGTCATGGGGCTTAAACTCTGGGCCTGGGTGCTGTCCCTCAGCTCTTCAGCTCAAGGCTAGCGCTCTACCACTTGAGCCACAGCCCCACTTCCAGTTTCTGGTGGTTTACTGGAGATGAGAGCGTCTCACGGACTTTCCTACCTGGGCTGGCTCTGAACCGTGATCCTCAGATCTCAGCCTCCTGAGTAGCTAGGATTACAGCCACCGCCACCTGGCAGATCAGCCTCATAAAAACAAGCAGGGAGGGCTGGGAAGGTGGCTCAGTGGTAGAGTGTTTGCCTTGTATGCATGAGGCCCTGGGTTCGACTCCATACCATATAAGCAGAAAAAGCCTGAAGCGGCGCTATGACTCAAGTGGTAGAGTGCTAACCTTAAGCTGAAGAGCTGAGGGACAGCGCTCAGGCCCAGAGTTCAGGCCCCATGGTGGACAAAAACAAAAAACAAGCAGGGAGTGCCAGGAGGGGACAGGAGGTGGGAAGATAGCAGGCCTGGGCACAGACTTAGGGGAAAACCAGTGGTTTTCAGGAACTGCTGGGCTGAGTCATAGAGGCTTCCACAGGAGTGGGGAGGGAGTGGAAAAGGCCTAAGAAACAGGAGAGTCTCTGGTTTTGTCCCCAGGCCCCTGAACTTGATGCAGAAGGAGCCCTGCGGGGGCAGGGGTAGGGTGAGGCCGTATTTGAAGAACGGAGTGTTGAAAGTGGCAGCCCTGGCAACCAGGAGGCAATGGCAGGAGCAGAGGAGGGGAATACCGGGAGGAGGAACTCCTGTCAGCTTTGGAGGGAGAGTGCAGATGCACACTGATGCCGGGAGATCACAGACCCATGACCAGCCTGGCACAGGTCACCATGGGTCACGTGGCACAGCAGGACGAAGACCTGGGCATGGCAGGCAGTCAGGGCCAGGTCAACCCGGAGCCCCATGGGAGCTCAACGCCACATCAAGCTGGCAGGCACGCAGGGCATCTGAATCCATCCACATGAATCTGGCTCCTGAAGATAAATGCCAGGCACCGGTGGCTCACACCTGTCATTTCAGCTACTCAGGAGGCTGAGATCTGAGGATGGAGGTTCAAAGCCAGCCCAGGCAGGAAAGTCCGTGAGACTCTTATCTCCAATAAATCACCAGAAAACCAGAAGTGGTGCTGTGGCTCAAGTGGTAGAGCGCTCACCTTGAGCTAAATAGCTGAAGAACTCAGGGACAGAGCCCAGACCCAGAGTTCAAGCCCCATGACTGACAAAAAAAAAAAAAAAAAAGATTGAAGTTCTTTTTGGGACTAAGTGGCCAGACAGGGTAATGGAGCCCTGGACCTGGATGGATCCAGCTCTCCTCTTCCCATTCTCCATGGAGCTCATGGTCAGCCTCATGGTAGGCAGAAACCCACCATCTGCACAAAGTCGGCCTGGCCTGCCCGGCCGGCACCCGTTGACCCCCATCTAGGCCGCCTCAATAATGGCGCCTTTTGTTTCCTGACTCCCCATTGTCTCTGATTCTCTCGCTTGCCTGCGCCAGGGCCAAAGGAGGATTTCCAGGGGGATTTCTCAATGGGCTTTTGGAGAAACATGCTGTCGGCAGGACCTGCAGCTAGTGGCCTTCCCTGAAAGGCCACGGAGTGGGAAGAGGGCCCATGACCCTGTGGAAATGGCCTCACATGCAAGCAGCTATTTAAACCGAGTAGGAGTTGGCTGTGTGGCTGGGGTTCCATCACCAGCCCTTTCCTCCCCACTCCAAAAAGTCTGTCATTAGGGCTGGGAAGGTGGCTCAGTGGTAAAGTGCTTGCCTTGCATGCCTGAGGCCCTGGGTTCGATTCCTCAGCACCACAAAAAGAAAAAAGCCGGAAGTGGCGCTGTGGCTCAAGTGGTAGAGCGCTAGCCTTGAGCTGAAGAGCTGAGGGACAGCGCCCAGGCCCAGAGTTCAGGCCCCACGACTGGACCAAAAAAAAAAGTCTGTCATTAGAAACTTGCCATGGCCCTTCCCTGTGCTGAGAAACCATGCTCATTTCCCCCCAACAAAACCTTGCCAGGTTATCTGAGCATGCATAACTACTCCAGAGGGAAACTGAGGCTCCCAAGCTGGTGGGACTATTCCAAGACTGCAGGGCTAGGGTGGAGAAAGCCACGTTAGTCTCTTCCTCCACCTGAGGCCCCACTATGCAGGAGGCTTCAGGCACTAGCTGGCATTCACTTAGATTCCACCATCTCAGGTGATCACAGCCATCAGCGGCAAGGGGGAGAGGAGCACTGGGAGAGGCGGTGGTACCTGAAAGAGAACCAGGCTTGCCTTCTGCTTGCTCTGACAGGTCAAACCAGCCATGACCCATGAAGCCAAGAGCCTGCTGAGACACTCATTACTGCTTCCTGGATGCAGAATTCCTTCTGACCCCCTTGAGGTCTGGGGTGGGGGTAGGGGGCTTGTCTGTCCACATGATAAAGCAAGCAAAGAACCACTAACAATGATGTGGAAAACAGCCATCAGGGATGGGATGGGATAGTGTCAGCACTCTTATGAAGAGAAGCAGGATTAGAAGAAAGATCTGTCTGCTTTTTTAAAAAGTATGTCTTAGATGCGATCCAACAGAAAAAGGGACATGAGGGTAAAAACTAAGGAAATCTGAACAGAGTAGGGACTCTAGTCGATGCCAACGTATCTCATACTGGCTCACTCACTGAAACAAATGGACAACAGCGTGTGGCCTGGGCCCGGAGCTCACAGGAACTCTTCCTGGTATCTTCTCAATTTTCCTACAAATCTAAAGACTGTTCTAAGAAAAGCGTGTCTAAGAAAAGGGGAGGGAACACTTATTTTTAAAAGTGTGTGTAACAAATCTATACATGTGGTAAATCTCATAGAAGGCTGGAGAGTGGGGGAGAAAGAGAGAGAAAGAGCTGGCTTGGGAAATGCGCTGTGCGCACAGGAGATGCCACCCTGACGGAATCTGAGAGGAGAGAGCAAATCCTGCATCAGAGTGACTAGAAAACTCAAGTACAAATCACGAGCGATGGTTTGTGGAGGGGTGGGTGACACTCTGTGTCTCCACGGTGCCAAATCATAGGAGCCTGACCTGTGTGTGCCACACCCAAGCCAGATGCCGGCCCAACAGTAAGCCCAGAGTGTGTAAGCAGCCATGACACCACCCCTACAATCACTGCCTCTCAGAGCCCAGAAAAGGGGCCACCATGCTCCCCATCCCCTACTTCCCACCCCAGGAGGACTTACATGACCCATCCCACCTGAAGAAGCCTCCGGAGCGTCTCCCAGGAGATCCCAGGGCAAATTAGGAAGGCACCAGGCTTACAAGGGGGCTGCCCTTCTCTGACTAAAACAGAGGCAAGCCAACATGTGCGGTGCAGGATGTACCGGGAGACAGGTGCCATGTGGTATGGCTGTGGAAAACAAATTCTGTGTGGCCAAGAAAATCCCAAGTGAGCTTTCCACCACTGCCCAGCCCTCAAGTCCACTAGCACCACACTACCCACAAGCGGGGAAGAAATCACCCTCAGAGCCAAGAATTGTCTCCTACCATGCCCAGTTCAACAGCTAGTCCTCCCAGGGAAGTGGAGGCATATGCTAATTAGTAGTTAGTGTCACCAAGGCCATGTATCACAGAGGCACTTGGAGGCAGGCTGGTACTGGGGTGGATGGTAGCCATTTTTCTAATTCATCTACAATGAACTTGAGTAGCTTGGGGATAGATAAGAAAAGTGATGGATGGATGGGAAAAGAACTTTTCTATGAACAGAAAAGAGGCAGAAAGCACAGGGGTTAGAGACAGGGCCTCGGAGCAGGGATGCCCGGGGTCAGATCACCGCTCTCCTGCTTTCTACACTGGGACCTTTCTCTGTGCCCCAGTTTCCCCTTGGGTGAAGAGGAAATCATAAGAAGCATCTCAGCTCGCTGGGCGCCGGTGGCTCACACCTGTCATCCTAGCTACTCAGGAGGCTGAGATCTGAGGATCACAGTTCAAAGCCAGCCCAGGCAGAAAAGTCCATGAGACTCTGATCTCCAATAAACCACTAGAAAACCCGAAGTGTCACTGTAGCTCATGAGGTAGAGCGCTCTCCTTGAGCTGAAGAGCGCAGGGACAGAGCCTAGGCCCAGAGTTCAAGCCCCACACCCAACTAAAAAAAAAAAAAAAAAAAAGAAGCATCATCATCTCAGCTCTTTGAGGCTTAAATGAGTGAGTGAAGTGGCAACTACAACCACGGGCACTGTTGGCATCACTATTCAACATCTTGTTTGATGCTCACAGCCCATCTCTGGAATGGGTGAGACACCTGGTCAGCAGAGGTGGCAGGTGGGCTTGTGTGACTTGTCTGGGATGACACAGGTGGACCCACAACCAGAGCTCAGGTACAAGAAGTCTCTCTCTAGAGCCTCTTGGGAGGCACATACCTGCCGGCCAGGTAACCAAGTCACCTGTTCACTTGAGATCCAGCCAGCCAGTTAGTGGGACAGGAGTGTGCTGCCAGCCCTTTGCCAAACACAGCAGGCAGGTGAGCAAGGCACAGAGTTCTGACCCCTCCTCCCTGGGACCTGGGCCTGAGGCTGGGAAGTGGCGCTGCTCAGGGCACAAGGTCCCAGACCTGCCCACAGAGCCAGCACTGTCCCTCTCTGGAAAGAACATTCTCTCCAAGTCACCCTTCCTCACCTAGACCAAGCAACAATGACCCCTGTGACTCACTGAGGCCTCAAGGAGTGGGATGGGCAGCTGGCCGAAGTGTCATGATAAATCCTGGCCCTCGTAGGCCAGGCCAAGCCACTGACCCTGCACGGCTGCTCCAGGAAACTCAGCTCCAGCTCTTTCACACTTTGGGGACAGCCAACTCAGAGACACCATGCCCTATCTGTCTCCTGAGCACGGGCAGGAGGGACTGGAGGATGTGGCCACCAGCCGAGGTTCAGGGCCCATCTGCTATTAATGTCCTTTACCGCTGGTGGAACAGCTACTGGACAGAGCTGGGAATTTTAGAGGTCTTGACTGCTAAGCCACCAAGCCCACAGTCCTCACAGTGCCGTGCGGGACACTGAGATACACAGCAGGTGTGGACACCCACCTAAGCAGGAACTCACTAGAGCATGCTGGGGTGGGGGTGTGGAGGGATGAGGTTAAATGCCATCAGCCTTAGGGCTCTGTTTCCTCCTTTGCATATCCACAGGACCAGGGCAGCCAGGGGACCCTCTTGCTCAAGCCCTTTAATGACAAAGGCATGTATTTCACACACATGTATCTCCAGTCTATGCCACTGGGTCTATGGAAAGCAGAGAAGTGCTAGAGAGGGGGGCCAGGGAGACCCCCCATCTCACCGGAGCTCCCTCCCAGCAGCTATTCCTTCTACCACCCCTGCTTACCCAACAAGCAGCAAGTCACGCCAGCCAGGCCAGCCCAGGGCTGCGGAGGGCTTCCTGCCCTTCTAATGCAGGGTCCTGCTTGCTTCCGTGGGTAGAGAGGACAGTAACACACAGAGCCACTGTCACAAGTCACCTCCACTACCTGTGAATTCCCTGTGTGGCCACTGCCTGGGCAACCAGCCTCATGTCTTCCCAGGCCTTAGGGCACAGCCCCCAGGGCTGAGCAGGACTCCCTGGGTGATACCTCCACTGCCCCTGGTCACTCTGGCTTTCCCTCTGCGGCCTCAGGCCCCCTTCTTGTCCTTTGCAAAGCAGTGAGCCGCTTCCTAAAGCCCACAGAGCGTTAGCAGAAATCAAGTCCCTCTCCTTCAAAGCCCCTGCCAGGTCTTGCTTATTATTTTCCTAATTTTATTTAGAAAGAAAAAAAAAATCCAGAGACAGCACACATGGATTTATCCCATGGCTTTAGAGAATTCTAAGCCACCATCAACAACTGAGCAAGAGGAGTAGGAGAGACTCCCCAGTGTTGCCAGCAGCGCCGCCCCCACCCAGCCAGGCCAGAATGCCTCTATCACCCTGCAGCCTCCTTCACAATTCCACCTGGGAAAAGCCTGGCATAGTGAACACCACAGACCCAGAAGCCTGGACATCTTTTCCAAGTCCTCAATTGTCAGGACACAGCCAAGGGCAAGCAGGGGCCAGCGGGCCTTGGGATCTCTGCGCAGTCTGTTGTCCCAGCATGGCCGGGGTCTGGTTCTGGCTCACGCCCAGGTACAGAAGTAGGGCACAGGGGCAGGCAGACCGCCACTCTGCAGTGTGTCTCAGAAACTGCTACACAAACAAATAAAGCCACACTACCTTCCCAGAAAGCCCCGGTCCAGCGCCCACTCAACTCCTTCCAGATCACCTCAGCCTGCACCCCATGCACACAGGAAGACTGCAAAGGCCTTTGAAAAACAGAAATAAACAGAGCCTGTGGGACAACAGGCTGGAGCAGGTGCTCTGTGGTACCCGGGAGGCCTGAACTCCCGGGAGACCTACACACTTCCCTCCACTTCATGCCTTAGTGCCCAGCTGAGTTGTCTGACCATGAGCGTGCATTACATTTGCTGATTTCTGTATTTGAAGACCTGGGACAGGAACCTCCCTAACTTATTGCTGGGGCTTTGTCTTCCCTGAATGACTTTCCTGAATGACTTTCAGATCCAGGCTGTATGTAGGTCATGTCCTAGGGAAAATGCAAGAGCACTGAGTCCTTTCGAGGGGTTTGGGGCTTCCCTGAAGCCAGTGTGACCCCTTGGGGAAGGGGTCCCCTGAGGGACACAGCAGCTGGCAGGCTGTCAAGACCCGAGCATTTGGCCAGTGTGGAGCAGAAGACAAGGTTGACCAGAAGCAGGGGTCACCTCCAACACTGAATACGGGTCCTGGGACCCAGAGGGGCATCTGCAACCAAAGTGGTGGGCTGGCAACTCCCCCAGCTCCTCCCGCTCACAGAGTTTGGGCTATACCAAAAACAAGGGGTGTTTTGGCCCAGGGGTCCCAAAATGTTCAGCTCCACACACTATGTAGAGAGAGCACTGCCTTACACAAGGCCAGGCTCTTTGCTTAGTGAAAAGGGTTTTTATTTCTGGTACCAGTGCTTGAACTCAGAGCTTGTCACTATCCCTTAGCTTTTCTGCTCAAGGCTGTGGCTCTACCACTTGAGCCACAGATCCACTTCTAGATTTGGGTGGTTAATTAGAGATAACAATCTCAGACTCACATGCCCCAGCTAGCTTTGAATCTTGATCCTCAGATCTCAGTCTCCTGAGTAGATTACAAGCATGAGCCACCAGCACCTGGCTGAAAAAGGGATCAGAAGCTTGCGAGTCAATGGGGTTCCAGGAGAGCAAAAAGCACCCGCAGCCTCCTGACCATACTTCTGGAGCAATTTCATAGGACCTGTCAGCAGTAAGAATTTCCACAACAAATAGGCTTGGTGGCCAGCTCACAGGACACCCTGGCAGAGACCAGATGAGCAGGGAAGTGTCCTCCGGAGAAGAGGAACAGCAGGACAGGAGACCTGATGGGAGACGGGGCATACTGACTTCTGGATACTGAGACCCACAGTGGTGGCCCTCATCATCAACACCACCAGCGTGCTTCCAGACTGACCAAGGGCTTAGAAGGAACTTTCATGTGACAGGATCAGGGAAACCCCAGCACTTCCTAGGTGAGGCCAGCACACCACCTACCTTTTTAGGGACAGGGGTGGGACCTGGGGGATGGATCCTGAGTCTGTGAGCCTCTATGTCCAGTCTCCCTCTGCTATCCTATGTGGGATCAGACCAATGTCATGCTTCCCCCCCCCCTCTCTCACACACACACACACACACCTCAGCAAGCTCAGCACAACGAGGCTGCAGTGAGCAAGAGAGCAAGACCCCAAGCTAGAGCCCCAGGTGTGGAGTGTAATAGACTCATCTCCAGAGCCAGACTGGCATAATGGCCCGCAGCTGGACCCAAACAGCTCATTTAACCCCAAGGGGCGCTCTGCTTGCCAGTCGCAGCCGTGGCTGCCCTGGACTCAAAGGCACAGAGGGCGGGAGAAGGCCATGCTCAAAGTCTGCAACGAGGTGTCTGCAGGTCTGCGGCCTCTCCAGGAGAGAAGGGAGACTGGGCTGCGCAGCTGGCCTGTGTCCATTGCCCACCATGCCCCCCCCCAGCCCCATCCTACTCTCCCCCACTGCTTTACAAGCCATTTTCTTTGTTTTCTGATCCTGCAGCCTTCTTGGCTTCATTTAGGGAGGAAGGAGCTGGCAGCTGAGGACCAGTTGGCTGGGCCCTGCAGGGAGACCTCTGGAGCCACGCGGCCCTCTCCAGGCTTAGGACACATGGGCACACACACGCCCCGCAGCTCATGGCCAGCAGCCATCTCCTGCACGTGGGCAGGCCTGGCACCCACCGATGCAGAACATCCGCCAAGAGTCCAGCTTGGGCCCCACAGATGCCAGGCGGATGAGGGCCCATGGCGCACATTCCATGAACTGTCCACCTCGAGGGCTGACCTCAACTTACCAAGGGGTGGGATTTCAGGGGGTGCAGGAGGCAGGAGAGGACCAATGGGCCTGCACAGCAACTAGATAGAGGACCAGAACTCCAGGAGGGTCCGGGGTGGCGGGGAGGTGACCAGAGTCTCTCACATGCTCTGGTTTGGAGACTTCCTTCTATGGAAAAGTAGGGGCTGGACCAGCTCCGGGAAGAACTGCCTGGACCTGCGCGGCCCACAGACTCTGCAGGGGTGGAATATCCTTGTCTCACTGTCAACCAGGGCCTAACACACGGGGGCCTAGAGCACCTTGAGCTGAGAGGCCATAATGTCTTCCTACCTAATTATAGTTCATTATAGTTGAGCTGATTTGAAGCACGACCACAGGGACAGTTCCTGGCCAGAGCTAGGGGACCTTAAAATGGGGCCTGTGGGGGGGGGGGGGCGGGGGAACAGGCAGAGAGCACAGAGCACAGGTAACAGAGACAGGGGCCCAAATCCACAAAGCACAGGGGAAACCTGAGCCCCAAGACCTGGAGCCAGCAGCAGAGAGAGACATGGCTCAGCTGGGGGTAATGTTTCCTGCCAAGCACAGGGGCTGGAGACAGGGCTGAACAACACTGTTATCAGGGAGGTGAGAGGCGACCAGCACACCCCCTGCTCCAGAAGGCAAGCTGGCAGAGGGGCATCAAATACTATTGGGAAGAGGGGAACCTGCTGCTGAGTTTAGCCAGAGCTGCCTTTCCCAGGGTCTGGGACTGCCCGGATCAAAAGCGATTCTGGTCGCTGGTGCAGGGAGGGAACCCCCAGGGACAGGATGGCAGAAGGGAGGGGTTCTGATTTATTACTCTGGACAAGGAAACATGAGCCTGTTTTCAGGGAAGGAGCCAAGAGAGACTAGAAAGGAACAAGAGAAAGGAGACAATGGGAGAGGAGGGGGTGTCCTACGCAGGGCCTGGGCCAGGGCAGGAGAGAGAAGGGGATCCCTCCTCTGCCAGCTATGGCAGAGGCACTGCAAGAGGGAGAAACCCGCTTCTTCATCTTCTGTCCCAGTGTACAAACAGTGTGTGTGCATCCTGGCAGATACAGAGAACACAGAAAAAGGAGGAGGGGCGGGCAGGGGGGCTTCCTATTGTCCCCCCGGCCACCGAGAGAGGCTGAAAGCAGCCAGGCCGGGAAGTGGAGCTTTGGCCAGGGCAGCGTGGCCGGAACCTTCCACAAAGGGCCACTCCCAGAGCGGCTCATTAGACAGGGGAGCCGGTGCCTCGCGCAGTGACAGGCGGGTGCATTCAGGGCCTGCACACAATCGGGCCCTTGTGGAGGGCGGGGGAGAGGGATGCTCTCAGAGCCTCTGATTCCTAGACAAGAGCAGGCCTCCTTCTTGCCTTACAACCTGGGAGCCAACAGAAAGACAGATTTGGGGAGACAAAGAGATGCGTCCCCTGACAGTAGCGGGTCTATTTTTGGAAATGGGTCGCCTCCTCTCAATAGCTGTCATCTCAGTGACACAGGCCCCACTGCATCTGTCCCCTTGAGTGAAGCCTAGAAGGAAGGGCCCCCCTCCCCCCAGCACACAGGGCGCAGGGAGAACTCAGACTGGGCCGTAGGGGCGTCAGAGGCAGTGGAGTGGCCTGCGAGGTCGGTGCAAGCCAGGCTGAGACCAGTGCCAAGTCTGGGACCAGAAGGCTGGAAACCCCCAGCAGGGTGCCCAGAGCCATGTCCCCGGGTGTCTACTCAGCACACGTCAGCACAAGGGCACCACTGGCAGGCCATTTCTCCCTTGCTGCTATCATGAACTGCCACCGGCCTCACAGATGCCCTGTAGCCTGAATCCTGGGCCTGTGCAGGTGGGACACAGCACATTGGTCCCCACTGGACTTTAGCTTTTTTCTTGGCTCTTCTTAAAACTGCTCTGCCACTGGGCCACTGGTGGCTCACACCTATAATCCTAGCTACTCAGGAGGCTGAGGTCTGAAGATCACAGTTTGAAGTCAGCCTGGGCAGAAAAGTCCCTGTGAGACTCTTATCTCCAATTAACCACTCAAAAATTGGAAGTAGGGCTGTGGCTCAACGTTGTAGAGCCCTAGCCTTGATGAAAGAGCTCAGGGAGAGCACCCAGGCCCTGAGTTCAAGCCCCACAACCTACAAACAAAAAACAACACAAAAAAAAAAAACCTGCTCTGCCTCTGGCTGCCCATCAGGACCCCAGACGCCCTGGCAACCATCACTGCCACTGTAGCCCCCGGGACTACTTCTGGGACCGAGGCCAGGCCCAACACAGGCATTTTGTTCAGTTCAAAACTAGCCAGGTGCTGGTGGTTCACCCTGTAATCCTAGCTACTTAGGAGGCTGAGATCTGAGGATCTCGCTTCAAAGCCTGCCTAGGCAGAAAAGTCGCTGATACTCCTATCTCCAATTAACTACCAGAAAACCAGAAGTGGTGCTGTGGCTCAAGTGGTAGAGCGCTTACCTTGAGCTGAAGAGCTCAGGGGCAGCACCCAGGCCCAGAGTTCAAGCCCCACAACCAACAACAACAACAACAAAAAAGTAAAACCAATGTGCATCCGGGTGAGGAACCACAGATAAAAGCAACAATGCTTATTTTTCAGTAATTATCCCAGGGAAAGAAGGTGAGGTTGCACAAGTCACCACCACGGCAGGTTTCAGGGCTTGGGGGAAAGAGCTGAAAGACCATTTGGTGTCACATGTAGCAAAAGAAAGTGAAGTGACCAAAGTAGCCTGACTATGACCCAGTTTAAAAGAGCAAAAGAGCCAGGTGCAATGGCACAATTCTGTAATCCTAGCTACTTGGGAAGTAGAGATCTGGGGATTGTACTTTGAGACCTGTTTAGGCTCAGTTGAGTCTATCTCAACTAATGGCTGAGCACGGTGTTCATGCCTGTCATTTTAGCTACAGGGGAGGCAAAAATAGGAGGATCACAACACAGACATAAAGCAAAACCTTACCTCAAAAATAACCATTAAAAAGGGGCTAGAGGGCTGGGAATGTGGCTCAGTGGGAAGAGTGCTTGCCAAGCATGTATGAAGCCCGTGGTTCCATTCCTCAGTTCCACAGACACAGAAAAAGCTGGAAGTGGTGCTGTGGTTCAAGTGGTAGAGCACTAGCCTTGAGCAAAAGAAGCTCAAGGACAGTGCCCAGGTCCTGAGTTCAAGCCCCAGGACCGAAAAAAAAAAAAAAAGGAGGAGGGGGCTGAAGGCCCTGAGTTCAAATTCCAGTACTGTCCAGTGATGGATGAATGGAGCAAAAAGGGCTAGAGGACATAGCTCAAGTGGTAGCATATCTGCCTAGCAAATAGGAGACCCTATGTTCAAACCCACTCTTGCTGCCCCTCATCCCTGGCCCAACACTGGCTGAGCACCTACTGTGCACTCGAAGACTGGGCTCTGCCCCCAGCAGTGTGGCAGGCTTAGAGAGGGAACCTCAAAGCTGAGGGCACAACCTTGTCCCTAGGGAACCTACTGCAAGAATGGGAGCTCAGTGTTCTCTCCCCTAAGCCCAGCAGCTCTTCCTGGCAGAAAGAGGTGATCAGAGGGAGGCAGGTAATTCCATCAGCCCCTCAGGGGAGGGGAGCCCTGGAGGGGCCTCTGACATCTTACCACCTCAGGATCCCAGCTAGGTACCTGTGCAGAGACAGGCAGCCACCCCACCGAAGCAGCCCAGCAGTCATTCCTGAGACCTGCCCCAAGCTGAGGAGCAACCACCAGGCAAGAGACAAAATGCTGGCTTCAAGGCCTAGAAAAAAGAAGCCCCAGGAATACAAACAGATCTGGCTTGCAGGACCACCAATATGACTGCAGGCAGGGCTGGGGGTGTGGCCTCTTCCTGCTAGGTCTGTGCAAGTTGGGAGTCTAAGGACTAGAGAAACCGAGGGTCTCCCTGGGACCCTCAGCACAGCCCCAGCCACTCTCCCACCACACAGAGGAGAAAACGAGCACCCAAGGAAAGAAAGGGGTGCACAAGACCAGTTCACAAAGCCAATGGCTCTGTCTGCACTGTCCAGTCCTCAGAACAGCACTGGCTACATCATTGAGTCTTTAAGACCCCCAGATTCAGGGAACATGTCTGCTAGGAGGGGCTGTCCTTCTCAGATCCAGCAGATGAACTAGCATGTTATTTTTATCAAGCAAGAGGCGGAGGGAGCAAGAGCCAGCCCAGTTTACACCCATGACCACTTAGAGGGGGACGCTCAGAAGGGGTCGCCTCTCAGTGTCCCCCCTCCATGCAATGCTGGATCCTCTCAGAAACACCTATCTGGTGAGGCTGTTGGCAGTTTCAGTGAAAACCCTGGCCCTGGGCTTTCAGGGGCAGCATAGGGGGCTTCACAGATAACCCCATGGGCCTACCAGCTCATTGCCCCAGCCCGGGTCCTAAGCGGCCCACTCCCCATCACCCAATCTGCCAAGCAAGCAAACCTTGACTCCAGTGGTTCTTACCACCAAGCCTGGCATCTTCTCACCCACCCTCCTCCCTCTTCTGCTTTTACTAAGCTGCCTGCCTTCAAGCCCTGTCTCATGCCCAGTTGTAGCCCCTCCTCTCAGAGGAGCCTGAAAGCCACACGGGGCACCTCCGAGAGGGGCTGAGGCCTGCTTAGGTCACACCAGAAGGCCTGGCCATGGGGACTGGGGGCTGGCATGAGCATCCATCCCCAGTCTCGTGTGTGGGATGTGTGGCTCACCACTCTGCCAAGTCTACTCCTCAGCTGTTGTGGGGGCTGACTGGGATTAAACACAGCACTTCTTAACACAATGCAGGCACACACTGGGCTTATCCAAAAGACAGACTTGGAGCCTGCCCATCAGTGCCAAGGTTGGAAGTCAAGAGGACCAAGGCCCGGCTCCACAGGCTCACAGATGGACAGGCATGAATACAGACAGGAGGCCCAGGGTGGGGTGGGGCAGAGAGGCCCCCAGCATTCGTCTGGCCAGCCTGAGGCTGGTCCCCTTCCCACCCAGGTCTCAGTGGCTTGCTCAGGGTTTCCGGCTCTCCCAGGCCTGGCATTTCCTCCACTCTACAATGCCATCCATCAGAGTGACGGTCTACTCTAGAGAGCATTTCCTGACACAGAGAGGGAGGGAAGGAGGGAGGACCCTGCAGCCAGGCACTCAGGGACTCCCAGACAGGCCCGTGCCACAAGGAAGAGGGAAACTGGGCATCTTTGAACTGAGGAAATAGCACCTGCCCTGCGTTTGGGACATCAGGAAGTAAGATCAGGAAACAGACCGCCTGTGTGTTTGTGGAAACAAAGCAGCATACCTCTGTTTACTAGAAAACATCTCCAGGTGAACTGAGAGCTCTCCAATCTGTCCTGCTCATCACAAAGCTAGGGAGCAGAGCAGCCACCTATCTATCCCTGGCTGACCCAGCTCCAGCCCTGCATGGACCCCTCCACTTGTGGGGCCAGGGGACATGCAACAATGACCCATCCACAATGGTTGCTTAGAGGAAAGGGACTATCCCTGACTTATTATAACCAAAGAAACATCACATCTCTTTAGCAGAGAGCCTTGGTCCTCTGTCCCCGAGTCTTTGGGAAGGCCACGGGGTCCCCCTGGTCCTCACATACCACAGGGATAGCAATTAGTTAACTCCTGGTTTGAAACCCAGGGTCACACATCCCAGACACTGACCCATGGCTGGGCACTGGGGATGAGGATGGAGAGGATGTGTTAGCCATTGGAGTGGGGCTGCCAATGTCTCCCACGGGTGCTGCCCAACCTGAACCTCTCAATAAGAGGCAGGTTCTGGGGGGCATAGACAAGTGCGGGGGGCAGGGCTCTGGGACAGATTTGGACCTACAGAGAAGGTGCTTCCTGTGGCCACTCCTACAGCCATGGCCAGCCCTGGAAACCTCAAGCTTCCTCGCCTACCCCAGCCCAACTGACACCATGACAGTCACCAGATTGATGCTCCTGAACTGTCACTTCACAAGCCAGATGACATGAATCACTGTGTAGGCAGCAGAGAACTTGGGTGTAGTAAATGCTCATTAAAGGTCGGCCCATATTTCCCTTCCTGCTCTAAGGGCAAGTTCCCTTCGCACCATGAGAACCCGGCTGCCCTCACAAGCAACCCCACCCTCCTACCTCGGGCACTATTGCCTCAAGCACACCCACAGCAGACTGTAGGAAGCTGTGCTCAGCCTGGGCTGGGACGTGCACAGCACCCCTGCTCCAGGGGCTCCCTACTCCCAAGCCACGTGACCCCCCCAGACTGCTCTCATCTGATCTGTAGGGCTGGAATCTGAGTCACTGGCACGCTGGTGTTGACCTGCAGGGTGCCCACAGCACGCACCCCTCTAATGTCATTTCCTATGGCCATACTGAGTGTACCGGGCAGGCCTCGAGCTCACAATACTGAAATCTAGCCTTGCTTCTAGAACTTAATCAGCCTGCTCATTCTTGCCTGGAATGCTCTCTTCCTTCTATCAACCAGACAAGCCCCCCCCCCGGCCTGGAGATTGGGCTGGAGACAAGGCTCCACTCACAGTGTCTGTCAGGGATCCCCCACCTGTACCCTAAGAAGACATAGCCATAGGGATCCAGATGAAAATGGAAGGCCTCAGACCCCTTCATTCAAGGCTTGACTCTAAGACCAGGGTTTATAACCTTCAGATACAAATGAGGCAGCGAATGGACAAGGCCAATTCACCTGGGCTCTCTGACTGCAAAAGAGCCCTGGCCAGTAGCCTGCAAGTGCCCCGTGCTGAGTGGTCCAGTCAGAGAAGGAAAACAAAATGTTCACATGTAGTTACATTCTATCTTCCCCAGACCCAAAGGCCACTCATGTTCTCTCACTTTGCAGATAGAAAACTGAGCCTCTCCTCCCCCACCCCCAGCCCCCACAAGTTCAGGTTTTTGATTCACTCTGCAAAGGAGCATGACAGGCCTGGTACAGACAGTCCTCAGGCTGGACGGCAACAGATCTGCTCGGGTGTCGGGTGGGTTCTGGTACAAGCCAACCTAGTCTGGATGTCAGGAGGGCCACAGCACAGGAGAGCTCCAACTGCGATGGGCACTGCCACAGAAGGCAGCTGCAAGCTGACCAGTGAGAGAACAAGGAACAAGACAGGGGGAGGGACAGCTGTGCACAGAGGAGGAAGCGTGACTGAGGGGACAGAAGGGCAGACATTAGGCCCACCTGTGGAACTCACTAGGCCACAGACAGTGTGACACCCTGGAACAGCTGACATAGGAGACCTAGGACTCATCCCAGGCCCCCACCTAACCCTCAAGCCTGGACCAGGGGTTAGGAAGGTGGCTCAGCGGTAGAGTGCTTGCCTCGCATGAATTAGGCCCTGGGTTCGATTCCTCAGCACCACATAAACAGAAAAGGCCGGAAGTGGCACTGTGGCTCAAGTGGTAGAGCACTAACCTTGAGCTGAGCTGAAGAGCTGAGGGACTGCACCCAGGCCTAAGAGTTCAAGCCCCACAACCGGCCAAAAAAAAAAAAAGCTGGGGGCTGGTGGCTCACACCTGTAACCTTAGCTACTCAAGAGGATTGCAGTTCAAAGCCAGCAAGGAAAATAAAGTCCATGAGACTCTTATCTCCTATGAACCGCCAGAAAATTGGAAGTGGAATTGTAGCTCAAAGTGGGAGAGTACTTGCCTTGAGCAGAAGAGCTCAGGGACAGAGCCCAAGACCTGAGTTCAAGCCCTACAACTGACAAATAAAAATAAAAACCAGTGGGTGGGGAAGGTGGCTCAGTGGTAGAGCGCTTGCCTTGCATGCATGAGGCCCTGGGTTTGATTCCTCAGCACCACATAAGCCAAAAAGAAAAAAAAAAGCCAGAAGTGGCGCTGTGGCTCAGTGGTAGAGCACTAGCCTTGAGCTGAAGAGCTGAGGGACGGCGCCCAGGCCCAGAGGTGAGGCCCCACGACTGGACCCAAAAAAAAATAATAATAATAATAAATAAAAACCAGTGACAGTGACATGCTGGGTAGGTCACTGTCACCTCTTCTGCATAGGGTTCCCAGGTCCTGGTATCCCAAGGCCACTAAAGATCCCTCAGAGGGAGGAGGGAGGGAGAGGAAAGCTTATGTAATTGCCCATTATCTCCAGGACCTTTGCTCCCAGCCTGCCAGCTTAGGAAAAGCCTCCCTATTAGCAGAGTTGGGACTGAACAGAAAAAAAAAAAGCAAAGAAAGAAAAGAAGAAAAAGGAAAAAACCCATTCAGCTTTTTTTATTAAGGCCCAGACCCCCCCCCACTTCCCACCCTCCTTTATAAACCAATAAAAACACAAGTAGAACAAACACAGCTCATTTTGAGAAACTCAAAAATGCAACTCAAACTTTAAAAAGTAAATGGCACCCATCCACTGCCTGGCTGGAGGTTTCTCTGAGTTTGGGGGAAGGGAAAAGGGCATGGTGGCAGCATGGTGGGGGGTAGAGGAGGGGGCACTCAAAGGGTATACAGTGGAACTAGTAAAATAGAAAGGGTTCAAAAAAATTGTTTTTCAGCCAAGCACCAGTGGCTCCAAGCAGGAGGCTGAGATCTGAGGATCCCAGTTGAAATCCAGCCCTGGCAGTAAAGTCTGTGAGACTCCTATGTCCAATTAACCACCAGAAAACCGGAAGTGGAGCTGTGGCTCAAAGTGGTAGAGCAGCACTAACCTTGAGCAAAAAAGTTCAGGGACAGCACCCAGGCCCTGAATCCAAGCCCTATACCTGATTTAAAAATAAATAAAAATGGTACTGGTCCTAGGTATGGTCTCTTAGCTTTTTTGCTCAAGGCTAGTGCTCTACCACTTAAACCACAGCTCCACTTCTGGCTTTGGGTGGTTAACTAGATAAGAGTCTCATGGACTTTCTTACCTAGGCTGGCTTTGAACCTCAATCCTCAGATCTCAGCCTCCTGAATAGCTAGAATTATAGGCATGAGCCACAGGTGCCTGACCCAAAAAAAAAAAAAAGTTTTTTCTTTTATGCTGGGGATGGAATTCACTGACTCACACATACTAGGCAAATACTTGCTCTACCATTGAGTTACATCCCCAACTCTGAAAACTGTTTTGCTTGGGGGGAGACTACAATGGCTCATGTTAAGACCTAAATCTCTGATGTTTAAGCCATCTACCAGTGAGCGTGGACTATAGCTATGTGGAGGAACACCCTAGCTCATTTCAGACTCCAGCCAATGGATGTGTTCACAAGCCTGCTGAGCCTGCATGGAATACAGATGTCCACCTCCACCAATCTAGGCCTTCTAGTGTACCCAGTGCCACGGCAAGCATTCTACTGTTGCTCCCCAGAGAGGACTGCAAGGCCACGGGTTCCAGCTCAACAGCAGATGCTGCCACACAAGGTGCTTGCATAGGATCATTAGGGCGAGCTGATTGTGCATGGGGCAGAGCCTGGGAGAAAAGGCCCAGTGTGCCCGGCAAGCCCCCCTCCCCAGCCCCTGGCTCAGCAACTGTTGAGATACAGGGTGTGTAGGTGCTCACTCCACAGTCCTCCTCTGGAGGTAGAGGGGCACGGACCCACCTTTCAGAAGTGGGGCACCCAGGGGCTGGGCAAAGTTAACTAACTTGCCCAAGACTGATGAAGGAGCTGAGAGATTCAAACTCAAGCCGGGTCAGACCCTCCCGGGGGCCTGGGGGAGTGGGGTTATCAGCCATCTGCTCAGTAGCCACAGATAAGGAAGTAACACTTCCTATCTTGGGAGAAACAGGGCAAACCTGGGTCAGGAATCCAAACAGGGAATGGCCAGGGTACCTAGATTAATGACAACAGCCAGGGATGCAAGCCGGCCTTTGCCTAAGCAGCAGAGAGGAGTGTTGAAGACCCCACTCGGGCAAGGCTAGCAAGGATCTAGGCTTCCCCTTGCAGGACTGTAAAATGGGGATAACAAAACCTGGCCAGGGTTCCTGTGAAGACAGACTGAGGCCAGGTACTAAGGAACAATCCCACTCTCTTCTCTTGCCCCCACCTGAACAAAACACTGAGAGACACAGCCTCATCAATTCCCTGGCTCAGCCTTGACCTTCACCAACATAACACTCAAGTCCCAGTATTGAAAAACCCAGTTCCTAGGGGAAAGGCCCTTTCCTGTTTCCCGGAATTCGGCACTGACTGGAGGAAGAACATCTGGAGATGTTACAGACAGTCCTCTCTGTAACTGAAATTTGTGGTAACAATGCTGAGTTTTCATTCACCCCTCCCCGCCAGAGCAAAGCTTGGAGTCTACCAAGTTGGCAGCGGTCCCAAACCAGGGGACATGAGGGAAGCTGAAGGAACCCAACTCCACAGCCCTGACCTACCCCGCATGGGGGAAAGTTAACATCTGGCCTGGTCCTCCACTCCTGCATTATTCACTGATGCAACTAGAACTCTGGACCATGCCCCGCAGTGTCTCCTTGCACAAAACACAACAGATCTGTTCCTGCAAAGAGATGGGGCCACTCAAGCGCTCTGGAGTCCTGCAGAGAATCGCTCCCGCCAAGTGTCATTGATGACGCAGCTGAAAGCCAGAAAGTCTGGCCACCAGACTGCAGTCATCTCCTCCTCCCTGCTTCACTTGGGGAAACTGAGGCCCAGAAAAATGACCCTCCCAAAGCCCCCAGGAAGAGGAGGCCAGAGGCTCAAATGCTCCAATAGTAGAGTGCACCCCTAACTGATGAAACAACTTTACTCTGAGTTGTGTGGCGGGGGGAGAGGGCTGGCCTGAAGAAGCCTGCAATGGGAGGCCTGGTGAATGTAGACTTACAGAGAAACCTGAGTTGCACTTGTAAGGTTACTAATCGGTAACAATATATCCATCCCTGCAGAGCCAGTCCTGCCCTGAACTGGCAAGCTCTGGATGGTAAATAAGGGGAACACCGCTGCACCAATACCATCACCCTGGGTCTAGTGTCCACCTGCCCAGACCCCAATATGCCTGCCAAAGCCACTTGGCCACCAAACCAAAGAAAAAGCATCTCTTTGGGGCTTGCCGGGCGGTCACTTGGGGACCAGCAGTTCTCTAAGGTGTAGATACATAGTCTCTGAGTCAGAAAGGTCTGAGGACAAACAAGAGAGGGCAATTTATTCTCCACCATCACCCAAGCCTTCTAGGCCACTGCCACCAGAGAGGAAGGCCAGCCCCAACCAGGCAGGCGAGGAGGGGGGTTGGAAACAACAGAGAGCCAGGATGAGAGGGAGTACATCAGAGGACTTCCAGAGACACCATCTGGAGGACACCTTTGGCACAGAGCCAACATTATCAGGGACAAGTTGACAAAGCCACTGGGGAACATTCCAGAGGCCACATGTCCTCCCATCCACCCCAGCCACAGACCACAGCACTTGGTTGTAAGGTGATCAACAGTTGTGTAAATCCCTTTCTGGGGCTTTATCCCCTTCTCAAGAGACCTATATGGCCCTCTCCAGTTTACAAACAAGGAAACTGAGGCACATAGAAGGAGAGGAGGAGGGGGGAGGGGGAGCAGAATCCATTCCAACTTCCTATCGTTTACTTGGAGACTTGGTTTGAGAAAAGTCCCCTGAAGTAAGTAAAGGGGGAAAGAAACCAGGAAGGCTTTTATCTTAGCCCAGGGAGCGCTAACTCAGCTGCCTCAGATCTCAACGCAGCTGCCCGAGCTCCTGCCTAGGCCCACGAGACGCAGAGGAGGAATTCCAGCCACCGCACGCAGGTGGACATGGGTTTAGGGGGATCCCCGCCCGCTGCTCCGGGGGGGCAGTTACACCCCCTTTCTTCTTGCTACCGTGAAGAAGTCTCCCCATGCCCTGCAGGAATCTTCAAGGTAGGGTGACACACGTTCCCACCCCACCCCACCCCGCCGGGCGCGCCGACACACCCACAACTCCGCAGCCAGGGAAAACTTTTCTGGGCTCACCCCGCCCTCTCTGCCCCCCACCCCGGGCCAGGCTGCGGATTCTAACACGCGCGGGGTTAGGGGTGGGGGGTGGAGAAGAGGCTAGGAAGGGGGCAAACCACTTCTCAGCCCGGGCGCCCCCGGGCGTCCCTACCGTGTAAGCCGTTGGGGATACTGCGGTGGTGGGAAGGAGCCGACAGGTCGTCCAGGGAGCGGCGCGTGGCTCCGGCCTTGCCGTCGGGGCCCTTGTGCGGCCCGGGCGGCAGCAGCGCGGGCGGGACGTGGTGGTGCTGGTGGTGGAGGTGGAGGTGGTGGTGGTGATGGTGGTCCGGGCTGCCGCCGCTGCCCGCGCTGGACGTG
>NW_012267218.1:4503378-4519879 GCF_000151885.1 Dipodomys ordii | reverse complement strand
CCGCCAGCGCCGCGCGCTCCTCGTCGAGCAGCAGCACCAGCTCCTTGAGCTCCAGGTTCTCCCGCAGCAGGGCCTCCTGGCGGGCCTCGAGCTCCCGCAGCTTCTGCTGCGAGCGGGCCACCTCGTGCCACACGGCGCCCGCCGCGTGGCGCCCGAAGCGCTGCCACTCGCGCGCCAGCTTGCGCCCCTTCTGCCGGTCGTCGTCGAGGAAGCAGCAGAGCTCGCGCAGCTCCTGGTTGTCGTCCTGCAGCCGCTGGTTCACGTCCTTGAGCCCGCGGATCTCCAGCAGGTGCTGCTGGAGCCGCCGGTTCACGTCGCGCATCAGGCCGCCGTGCTCCAGCATGAGGCCCACCTTCTCGCCCTCGGCGCGCCGCAGCCGCCGCGCCAGCTCCTCCTTGGTCCAGCGCAGCAGCTCCTCGTCCGGCACCTGGCTGAGCTCCTCCGACGCCGCGGCCGCCGCCGCCGCCGCCGGGGGCTTCGCCATGGCGGGGCCGTCACCGCGGCATCGCCCTCCCTCCGCCGGGGCCGGCGATCCCCGCGCCGGGGCTTCGCTGGGCCGGTCCGCGCGCGGCCGGGGAGCGGCCGGGGGCGCGTGCGGCCCGCACCGCGCCGCGCCGCCCGGAGCGCCCTCGCGGAACACCCTCGCCTGGGCCGGAGCCCGCGCGCCTCGGGGGATCGGGAGCCGGGAGGGCCGCTGCGTCGGCGGCCGCCGTGCCGGGGCTCCGCGGGCTCGGGTGAAGCAGGCGAGGCCCGCCCCCGGCCCAGCTCCCGGAGCCCCGACCGCCCCGCCCACCGCGGGCGGGGAAGCAGGGGGCGGGGCGGGGCGGCTGGCCCCGCTTCTGGAGAGAGGCTGAGGAACGGCGGAGGGGGCCGTCCACCAGCCCCCCGTCGCCCGGCCCGATGGACCCGTCCGCCCGCCCGGCGCCCAACCAGAGACGCGGGAGCGCCTCGGTCCCGCCCTCCAGGCCGTCCGATTGGGCCTCCCCGGGGGTGTGCGGGAGGGGCGGGGCGCACGCGGGGGGAGCTGCCGACTTGGTACGGTCCGGGCGCCGGGCTTCCGACCCCCTCCCGGCGGCTCAAGTTTCTGCGCGGAGAGGACGCGGCCTGGGCCAATCCCGGGGCTACAGGGCGCTTTTAAAATGCAGGTAGGGCTGGGGGAGGGGCGGGCCGCGGTGGGAAAGGTAGGGCCGGGTCTCCTTAAAGGCGACGCGCGGAAGCGGGAGCCGGCCCCTCCCGACCCCGCGTCTGCCTTTATCGCCCCCGAGTAAACAAACGCCCTGGGTCTGGGCCGCAGCTCCCCTTTCCCTCCGGGAGCACCCGACTTCCGCACGGTAGGAAACGGGATGAACAATAGAAGTCTGACGTGGGGGCCGGGAGGGGCCGCTCTTTGTCCCTCTCTCCGTCCCCGGGCTCCTCCGCCCCGGCCTCTCCACCCCCGGCTTGCCCGCCGCCCGAGCGCGCCGCCGGGCCGCCTTCCCTCTCCCAGCCCTGGGCTCCGGGTCCCCGAGTCCGCCACGCGGACGGACGCGGCCTCGCCAGCCGAGTCCCGGAGCGAGGTCCGCACCGCCCCGGTCCCGAGGAGGCCGGAGAGCACCGGGCACTCGGTCGGAGCCCCGCGGCTGCGCTCGCTCCACCGCTCCAAGTCCCTGGGATCTGGGGCGGATCTGCGACGTGCGAAGTGGAAACCGCTGGGCAAGGGGGGCGGGGGAGGAGGACTCTCCCACTGGGACCCCAAAGCGGGGGTTCGGAGGCGCCCAGCTGGCCGCAGAACCCCCGCCCCGCCCGCAGCCGTGCGGGGCGCCCGGAGCGCTGGTCACCAGAGCGCATTCACCGCGGGCCTGCAGCCGGGGGGGCCGGGGAGGGGGGTCTTCCCTCCGGACCTGCACAGGGGTTTCTAAATAAATAACGAATGAATGAATGAATGCAGAGGCGCCCGCCACCCCCGGCCGCCGGCCGCCTGGGACGCGCGCCCGCCCGGCCGCCGACCACCCTCCCGGTCTACGGTTGCTCGGCCCAACCGTTCACTGAACAACGGTACCAGGCCTGGCCTCGCCCCCGCCCCTTCCCCGGCCCCCGGTATTCGGCGGGGAGCACTGCCCTCTGGGGGTACTTGATGTTCTGGAAAGAGGTGAGAATAATAAATAAAATAACGGTGAGAATCTCTGCAGCACCACGCGGGGAATTCAGTTGGCTTTGGAGCTCCATGGTCAGAGAGGGACCTTGAAGCGGAGCTCTAAGCCACCAGGACAGTTCTAGGTGGAGGGAACCGCTCGTGCAAAGTCCCTGGGGTTGTCCTGTTATTGGCCTGTTCAAGTAGCCAAGTGGAGCAGAAGGTGGACCAGAGATCAGGCGCTGGCTCCTGTGTGGTCTAAGACTGCTAAATAAAGCCAGGGGTTATCAAGGAAGGGGTGAATTAGAATTAGTAGTACAACCTGTTAAGAGGCTCACCTTGCCTCGTGTGTGAAGAAGAGGTGTGGGCAGGCCTGAGAGAAGTCCAGATTAAGTGCTCATTCACACAAACACACACACACCCTAGCATCCTGAGTTCAAGCCCAGGACTGGCACAAAAAAGGCAGGTGGTATGAGAGGCCAGGGCTAGAGAAGAGGGACTTCCAAGCCAGAGCTCCCTCCCTGGAAGACTCCAGACCCCAGGATCCAACCACAAGTGCTGTAGCCCCAGGCCACCCCCAGAACACTCATAGCCCCACAGAACCAGGATCCTGAAAGAGCCAGAAACAGTGCATCACTCCTCAGTCATGAAAACAGTAAAAGTAAATCATGGAGCCGGGTGCTGGTGGCTTACACCTGTAATCCTAATACTCAGAAGGCTGAGGACTGCAGCTCAAAGCCAACCTGGGCAGGAAAGTCCCTGATCGGTGAGACTCTTACCTCCAGTTCACCACCAAAAAAGCCAGAAGTAGAGTTATGGCTCAAGTGATAGAGCACTAGCCTTGAGCATAAAAGCTCAGAGACAGTGCCTAAGCCCTGAGTTCAAGCCCCAGAACTAGCATATATATATATATATATATATATATATATATATATATATATATATGTATGTGTGTGTGTGCAAAGAGTATATGTATATACATATATATATATATACTCTTTGTCCATAACCTTGGTAATAACAATTTTAATTTTTAATTCATACACAAAAAAATAATGGATGGGCTGGGAAGGTGGCTCAGTGGTAGAGTGCTTGCCTTGCATGCATGAGGCCCTGGGTTCGATTCCTCAGCACCACATAAACAGAAAAAACCAGAAGTGACTCTGTGGCTCAAGTGGTAGAGTGCTAGCCTTGAGCTGAAGAGCTGAGCGACAGTGCCCAGGCCCAGAGCTCAGGCCAAAAAAAAATGGACTGGCAAAAAAAAAAAAAAAAAAATGGACCTCTGACCCGGTAATTCTCCAGGTGCTTAGGAAAAGCAGTAGTAAAGTCAGGTGTTGGTAGCTCATGCCTGTAAGCTTAGCTATTTAGGAGACTAAAATCTGATGATTGTGATTCAAAGCCAGCCCAGCCAGGAAATCCTTGAGACTCTTACCTCCAGTTAACCAACAGAAAACTGAAGTGGAGCTGAGGCTCAAAGTGGTAGAACTCCAGCCTTAAGCAAGAGAGCTCAGGAACACATAGCCCAGGCCCTGAGTGCAAGCCCCATAACCACCAAAAAAAAAAAAAAAAAAAGCACTTGTGAGTCTTTAATAATATCCCCACCCCCCTCCCCCCAAAATCTCAAGCACAGGAAGGTACCCATGTGAGTCACACAAGAGTGGGCTGGGATTGAGATGCCTGCACATTAGGGTTGGGGATCTAGCTCAGTGGATAAGCTTGGCTCTGGGAGAAAAAAAAAATGCTGGCACATGGCAAACAAAATTCTCCAAAGCCTAGGGTGGAAGGAGAAGTGTGAACATGAACATCCAGAGTGTAAGGACACTGCACTCACACTGTGAGGGGAAGGGGCTCTTAAAACACTCTGAGCGTGGCAAATTGGACGTCTTATTTTAAGAGTGAGGAAACTGCTGAGGGCCTAGAAATTATCACCTAAGCAAACCCTGTAACTACCTTATAAGCAGCATGAGTCATGTTGCACTGTATCTGTGCATGTGTGACAGCATCGATTTAATAGCTACACACATTGCAGGTAAGCCTCACCTCCTCCTTTATCCTCTCAAGTAATGGGTCCCTCAAGTATTTGGTCTGGATTCGTTTTTTGTTTCCCCCTAACACCCCTCACCCCATACTCAGAACCTAGATGCTGTCCCTAAGCATTTTTTTAATTTAATTTTATTCTAAAAGTGATGTATAGAGGGGTTACGGTCACATAACCTAGGTAATGAGTACATGTCTTGTTAAACATTGTTGCCCCCTCCCTTGTTTTCTCCCACTTTCCCTCTCCCCCCAACTCCCCTCCAAGTTGTAAAACTCATTTCCAACATAATGTCCTGTGAGTATAACTATTGCATTGGTTTACCCTCTGTGCCTTGTCTCACCATTTTGTTATTTCTCTTCCCTTCCCTTCCCCAAATCAGATAAACATATACAAGACACAGGGTATCAAAATCAAAAACAATGACTACAGGGGATAAACCAAAGGCGGGGGGCCGGGGGGGAAATAACTTAGGGCTGGGAAGGTGGCTCAGTGGTAGAGCACTTGCTTTGCATGCATGAAGCCCTGGGTTCGATTCCTCAGCACCCCATAAGCAGAAAAAGGCCAGAAGTGGTGCTCTGGCTCAAATGGTAGAGCACTTGCCTTGAACTGAAGAGCTGAGGGACAGCACCCAGGCCCGGAGTTCAGGCTTCAGGACTGGCCAAAAAAAAAAAAAAAAGAATTTGACACAGTACATTTTTAAAAAGGGGAGGATGAGGGCTGGAAATGTGGCTTAGTGGCAAAGTACTTACCTAGCATGCATGAAGCCCTGGGTTCAACTCCTCAGTACCACATACACAGAAAAAGCCAGAAGTGGTGCTGTGGCTCAAGTGGTACCCTTGAGTGAAAGAAGCTTAGGGACAGTACCCAGGCCCTGAGTTCAAGCCCCAGGACTGGAAAAAAAAATTGCTCCCATATCTCAGAGTTTATTTCGATTAGCATCATTTTATATGGTCATATGTTCATAGCTATTGAGCTATTGTGATCCTCTGCTAGGACTATCCTCGACATATACTAATTATTACAAATGAGGGAGACCATAGAACCTATGCTGCTTTGGGTCTGGTTTACTTCACTTAAGATGATTTTTTTCCAAGTCTTTCCATTTCCCTGTGAATGGGGTAATGTTATTCTTTCTGATGGAAGCATAGAATTCCATTGTATATATATACTACATTTTCTTTTTTTTTCTTTTTTTTTGGGGGGAGGTCCAGTCGTGGGACCTGAACTCTGGGCCTGGGCGCTGTCCCTCAGCTCTTTAGCTCAAGGCTAGTGCTCTACCACTTGAGCCATAGGGCCACTTCCAGCTTTTTTTTTTTCTGTTTATGTGGTGCTGAGGAATCGAACCCAGGGCTTCATGCATGCAAGGCAAGCGCTCTACCACTGAGCTACCTTCCCAGCCCCAGTTTCTTTTGCTCAAAGCTAACACTCTACCACTTGAGCCATAGCACCACTTCCAGCTTTTTGTGTGTATGTGGTACTGAGGAATTAAACCCAGGGCTTCATGCATCCTAGGCAAGCACTCTGCCACTAAGCCACATTCCCAGCCCCCTCAATGTAGTTTCAATTTGCATTTGTTTTATGGCCAGAGATGTTGACTATTTCTTTAGGCCACATAGCAAAAGCAACCCTTAGTAGGAAAAACAGTGCTGGAGAAATATCGGTATCAAATTTCAAACTCTATTATAAAGCCATAGCTATAAAAACAGCTTGGTGGCTGGTAGCTCATACCTGTAATCCTAGCTACTCAGGAGGCTGAGATCTGAGGATCACAGTTCAAAGCCAGTCCAGGCAGGAAAGTCTGTGAGACACTCTGACTCTCTCTCTCTCTGACTCTCTCTCTCTCTCTCTCTCTCTCTCTCTCCTTTTTGGTCAGTCGTGGGTCTTGAACTCTGGGCCTGGGCACTGTCCCTGAGCTCTTCAGCTCAAGGCTAGCATTCTACCACTTGAGCCACAGTGCCACTTCCAGCTTTTTCTGTTTAGGTGGTGCTGAGGAATCAAACCCAGGACCTCATGCATGCAAGGCAAGCACTCTACCACTGAGTCACCTTCTCAGCCCATGAGACTCTTATCTCCACTTAACTACCAGAAAACTGGAGTGGTGCTGTGGCTCAAGTGGTAGAGTGCTTGCCTTGGCTCAAGAGCACGGGGACAGCACACAGGCCCAGAGTTAAATCCCCACAATGGATTAAAAAAAAAAAAACAGCTTGGCACTTGAACAGGCCTGAGGACCAGTGGAATAGAACTGAACACCCAGAAATGGTCCTACAGACTTATGGCCACCTAATTTTTGATGAGAGCCAAAATCATCAGATGGAAGAAAGATAGCCTCTTCAACAAATGGTGCTGGCAGAATTGGCTATACATATGTAGAAAACTGAAGTTAGATCCTTATATGTCACCCTGCAACCAGAATCAACTCCAAATACATCAAAGAGGCCAGAGCAGATACCCTAGAAGTATTACAGGAAGGAACCAGGGCTCTTTGGCAAAGGTCCAAACTTCATAAAGGTCCAGAAACAACAAAACAAAGAAAAGCTGCATAAATGGGATAACATTAGATTGCAGTTTCTGCATGGCAAAGGACATAGCAAGATAAATAGGAAGCCCACAGATTGGGAGAAGATCGTCACTAGATATACAACAGACAGTGTCCATTAGCTTTTTTGCTCAAGGTTTGTGTTCTACCCCTTGAACCACAAGCTCTACTACTGGCTTTTAATTGGCTAATTTGGAGACAACAGTCTTAATGTTTCCTTCTGGCTTTTTATAAGTTAATTGAAAACAAAAGTTGGTTATGGGCTTGAACTCTGGGCCTGGACATTGTCCCTCAGCTCTTCAGCTCGAGGCTAGCACTATACCACTTGAGCCACAGTGCCACTTCTGGTTTTCTGTTGGTTTATTAAAGATAAGAGTCTTGAGGACTTTCCTGCCCGGGCTGGCTTTGAACCTCGGTCCTCAGATCTCAGCCTCCTAAATAGCTAGGATTACAGGCCTGAGCCACCAGCACCCAGAGAAGACAAGTCTTATGTTTCCTGCCCAAGCTGGCTTTGTACTGTGATCCTCAGATCTCAGCCTCCTGCATAGTTAGGATTACAAATATGAGCCACCAGCAGCCAACTTGTTTTCATTTTTATAGTGCTAGGGGCCAAACCCAGGGTCTCAAACATGCTAGGCATTCCCTAGTTTTTTGTTTTGTTTTGTCAGTCATGGGACTTGAACTCTGGGCCTGGGCTCTGTACCTCAGCTCTTCAGCTCAAGGTGAGTACTCTACCACTTGAGCCACAGCACCATTTTGGTTTTCTGGTGGTTAATTGGAGATAAGACTCACTGACTTTCCTGCCTGGGCTGGCTTTGAACCATGATCCTCAGATCTCAGCCTTCTGAGTAGCTACAGGTGTGAGCCACCAGCACCCATCTTTCCCTAGTCTTTTTTAACCAAACACATGTGTACATGTGTGAAAATGTCATACTGAAACCCCTCTTGTATAACCAATATATGCTAATATATATATTTTTGGTGGGTCTTGGGACTTGAACCCAGGGCCTAGGCTCTGTCCCTGAGCCTTTCTGTGCTCAAAACTAGCACTCTACCACTTGGGCCACAGTGCCACTTCCGGCTTTTCTTTTTTATGTGGTACTAAGGAATCAAACTCAGGGTTTCATGCATGCTAGGCAAGCATGCTACCACTAAACCAAATTCCCAGCCTATGCTAATAATCTTAAAAAAAAAAAAAAAAGCTGGATGTTGGTGGCTCACACCTATAATCCTAGCTACTCAAGAGACTGAGGATTGCAGTTCAAAGCCAGCCTGGGCAGGAAAATGTAAGACTCTTATCTCCAATAAACCACCAGAAAACCAGAAGTGGCACTGTGGCTCAAGGGGTAGAAGGCCCCACAACCAAGCCCTTCCCCCCCAAAAAAAAAAAATCTCTCCAGACACTGCCAAATGGGCCTTGGCTAAGAGGCACTACTGTCCATTATCCACTGCGTGGACATGTTGTCCTTCTCTCTCCTACTGAAGGTCATCTGTTTCTACTTCTGTTTGTTACAACCAGCAGTGCTGCTGTAGACATATTTGTTCATGCATCCTAGAGGTCCATGAGCAGGGACCCCACTCAGACCTGTGTGGAGACACAAAATGGCCCGGCCATTCCTGCAGTCCATACACCTTTGGCTGGACCAGATGAAGCCACATGTTGGTTCATATCCACCAGCAGGATACAGGTATATCTTTTCCACCCTTGCTGACTGACCCCCTGGCCTTGTCTACATTGGCCAACTTCCTGCTTGTCCCCCACTCCACTCTGTCTCTCAGGACTCTCAGAGCACACAAGAAAAGCCCAGCCCTGGAAGGGATGTGAAGGGTAAACCAAAGGAGGAGGCTGCAATGCTTGGTAAGAAATGTACGCATTATCCTGCCCATGTAATTGTAACCCCTCTGTACAGTATGTTCACAAATAAAAAATAAATTAATTAATTAAAAATAAAAAAAAAAGAAAAGCCCAGCCCTGGGGCTGAGAAAGTGGCTCAATGGTAGAGTACTTGCCTTGCATGCCTGAGGCCCTGGGTTCGATTCCTCAGCACCATATAAGCAAAAAGAAAAAAGGCCAGAAGTGGCACTGTGGCTCAAGTGTTAGAGCGCTAGCCTTGAGCTGAAGAGCTGAGGGACAGCACCCAAGTCCAGAGTTCAGGCCCCACAACCGGACCCAAAATAAATAAAGAAAAAAGAAAAGCCCAGCCATGCACTGGTTCCCTCACGCCTATAATCCTGGCCACCCAGGAGGCTGAAATCAGAGGATCATGGTTCAAAACCAGCCTGGGCAGGAAAGTCCATGAGACTCTTATCTCCCATTAGCCACCCCAAAACTGGAAGTGGAGCTGTGGCTTAAAGTAGTAGAATGCTAGCCTTGAGTGAACAAGCTCAGGGACAGCACCCAGGCCCTGAGTTCAAGCCTCCAGTCCAACAAAAAAAATAAAAATAAAAAAGAGGAGAGAAGCATAGATTTACCCACTTGTGAGTTAGTTGAAATATGTGTAGCTATTAAATCAGTGCTGTCACTCGTGCACAGATTATAGTGCAACATGATGCATACTGCTTATAAGGTAGTTACAAGGCTTGCTTAAGTGGTAACCTCAGCCTCCAGTGCATAGACTTGGAGCCTGGCTGTGTATCTGTGACTGTCAGCACTGCACCTTTTGCCTCCAAGACCTCTAACTGCGCCTGTTCATCCCCATGACACATGATGCTATGCACACTAGGCCGTGTGTGCACCGCCCTAAGCCCAAGATCTACAACCATCATTCCCCCACCCTATCAGCTGCCCAGACCTGAGAGCAAGCTCCTCTGATCCCTGAATATTTCATGCATGAGGGTGAAATGAAAGTCATGAAGACCTTAATTGTTAATGTGGCTTCTCCTGGCTGTAGGCCCAGCCCTCCTAGGCCTCTCCTGAGTGATATCACACTGTGATAAGAGCAATTCCTCATGTACCCCAGGCCTTATTGTGGTGAGACTGGGCTGGAGCATTGTCCCCTGACCCCCAGCTGGTGGGAGAGCAGTGGCCATTTAAGTAACAGTAACAGTCAGACCATTAGATCTGCTGTTTTGCTCACCACTGTTCCCCAGTGCCCACTTGGCAGAGAGCCTGGAAGCTTAGTAAATGTTTGTTGAATGAATGAGTGATGGAGGAGGAAGCTGGGTTAAGTAGAAAAACCCAAGACTTAATTAGAGTCTGTATCTCTGGCCTGACACCCGGCAGGTGGCCCTCGGCAGTCACAAGCACACCTCCTCCTGAGGCTTTGTGTATACAGGTATTGGGGCTTGAACTCAGGGCCTGAACACTGTCTCTGAGTTTTTGTGCTCAAAGCTAATGCTCTTATCAATTGAGTCACAGCTCTAGTTCTGGCTTTTTTTTTATAGTTAATTGGATATAAGAGCCTCACAAACTTCCCTGCCTATGCTGGCTTTGAACCCTGATCCAGATCAAAGCCTACTGGATAGCTGGATTTACAGGCATGAGATGGTGCCCATCTTCTTTTGCCTCCCCCCTCCCCACCCCCGGTTATGGGGTTTGAATTCTGGACCTGGGTGCTGTCCATCAGCTCTTCAGCTCAAGGTGAGTGCTCTCCACTTGAGCCACAGTGCCACTTCATTTTTCTGGTGGTTAATTGGAGATAAGAGTCTCAAGGACTTTCCTGCCCAGGCTGGCATTGAACCTCAATCCCCAGATCTCAGCCTCCTAAGTAGCTAGGATGACAGGCGTGAGCCACCGGCACCCAGCTCCCAGTGCTTTTAGATCTGTACCTGGGTGTGGATTAAAGTCACCCTCCTTACAGGAAGGGAGATACAGAACATGGAAATGCAAGCGTGAGCCCTAGGCCTCATGACTCTGGAAACATGAGGATCTTATTCACAGGCACCAAGCTGGGCTGAAAGGAGACACCCCATTTCTATAGGGAGCATAGAGATCTTCAGAGATAGTTAATGCTCTCCAAATCTCCCCTGCCAAAAATAATCCTCAAAAGTGCTGCCAGGGTAGATATATCAGTTGACAGGGAGGGTTTGTGGAGCTGACGCTAGTGTTCTTAATGACCCTAATTTTTGCCCCATATCTAATGGTCGTAAAATGATGAAAAGGACTGTAATAAAGATATCACACACACACACACACAATCTGGGGACTGGTAGACAGATGGAGTCAATGGAAAGGACCATCCTAGATGTTAAAAAGATCACTGTAAAATTATAGACTATCAAGAGAAAAGAAATTCTAAAAAAAAAAAATCCAAAAAGCAAAAGAGAGAAGAGAGAATGATACATGCAGGGTAAAGATTCAGAACAAGAGATTCTCCAGGCAGCTTCAGTGAGAGGCTGGAAAATCCCAGAACAATGCAGCCTTCAGCATGCTGAAGGAAAGCTAGTGTGATTAGTGTGAAAGAAGAGTGAGATATCTCCACATTAAAAATTAATCAGCAAAATTATCTCCCAGGAATCCTTTCTCTAAACCAAGGAATTTGGCTGGGGTATAGCTCATGATGGAGTGATTTCCTAGCATGAACAAGGCCCTGAGTTTGAGCCCCACCATGAGTGCACAGATACACACACACACACACACACACACACACACAGAGGAATTAATACAAAAAACAAGAGGACATGAAATTCAAGAAACAGGAATCCCAGGGTGAGATCTGCAACCTGGGCAGATGAATGAACAGACTGGAGCTCCAGGAAGAACATCCAGAGGGAAAGAGAGAGAAAGAAAGAGAGCGTGCACAGACAGACTCCCTGGGGCCTTAGCTGTCCAGAGAAGAATACCAGATCTCTGTCTGACAGGAGATAGGTCCAAAGAAAATCAAACAAATCAAGGAGGCAATTACTAACCCTAAGGGTAAACCTAAAAGTCACCTAATGAATGAAACCCAGATCATGGCTCTGTTGGCCACACAGTACAATATAACATGTAAGCAACATTGATTTAACCAAATATTGTGATTCAGACACACGATAGGAAGGGTGGGGAGGGGTTGGCTGGGGATTTTGGGGGGGAGGGAGCAAAATGATGAAACACCCCTCTTCCATAAGAAAAAGGCAGTGGATGGTGTCTAAAGTTAGGAAAGCAAAAAGGAAGTTGTTTTCAAATACAGATTCCACTGTGGAAGAGCAAAGTCACTGCCTCCAGGAAAGAAGGATTTAGAGCTGGGAAAGAGAAGACATAAGACCTTTCTGGTTTTTGTTTTTGTGGGGTTTTTGGGGGAGGAGGGGTCGGGTGGTTTGCTGATCCTAGGGCTTGAACTACAGGCCTGGGCACTGCCCTGTTTATGTGGGACTGAGGAATTGAACCAGGGCTTCATGCATGCTAGGCAAGCACTCTACCACTAAACCACATTCCCAGCCTTGATAAGAAATCTTTTTCCTGTATATGTTTTAAAGCTAATTGCTCTGGGGTCCAGGGTTGATGATAAGCAAAATTTCAGGCCTTACATTTCTTTTTTAAAGTATGTTCATAGTATTTCAAAAATAAAATTAAGTAATTATAAGGCTCATTTAAAAAAACAACAAAAAGGGGCTGGGAAGGTGGCTCAGTGGTAGAGTGCTTGCCTTGCATGCATGAGGCCCTGGGTTTTATTCCTCAGCACCACATATGCAAAAAGAAAAAAGCCGGAAGTGGTGCTGTGGCTCAAGTGGTAGAGCGCTAGCCTTGAGCTGAAGAGCTGAAGGACAGCACCCAGGCCCAGAGTTCAGGCCCCACGACTGGACCCCCCCCCCAAAAAAAAAGCAGGTGCCTGTGGCTCAAGCCTGTAATCCTAGCTACTCAGGAGGCTGAGATCTGAGGATTAAGGTTCAAAGCCCACCTGGGCAGGAAAGTCCATGAAATTCTCATTTCCAATTAATCCAATTAATCATAGAAAAAGCCAGAAGTGGTGCTGTGGCTCAAGTGGTAGAGTGCCAGCCTTGAGCAAAAGCTCAGGCACAGTGCCCAGGCCATGAATTCAAGCCCCAGGACTGGCAAAAAAAAAAAAAATACTGCCGAATCTGACATTACAAAAGAAGCATTTTCAAAAATAAAAGCTTTCAAAAATAAAAAGTAGCTTCAGTACCTCTTCCAGGAAGCTTTTGGTCACACGTTCTCCTGAAGTTGCCAGCCACCAGGGAATAGGGACCAGAAGGAAGGTCTTCCTTGGGGAGGAGGTGCAGCCGGGAAGGAAAGACCCAGAGACTAGAGCACAGTGCCAGAATACTTGATAACACCTCACTAAGTGCAGAGTAGATCAAGTGAAAAATTAAGGGACACATAAATAACTTACAAGCTAAACAAAAATGCAGTAACTCTAGAGCACAAACAAAATTGTACAAGAAACTGCTGTTGACCACTTCATGATTTTCATGAAATTATATAATTATAAGCTCCTTGACCAGCTGCTAAGAACTGGAGAAAGCCCTCCAGGGAAGGAGGCAGGGATGGTGGGGACAGGCGAAGAGCTGGATCCCCTTCTACAGGACTACAAGAACATAGAAATGTCTGGCATTGATACATCAAGAAATAAGCAGGCAAACATCTTACTCCAAAATGTGGAGGCCAAAACCAGGGAGAACAACCAAACACAGAAACGGGTTGTCCTCAGCATTGGAAATAAGAGGAATGTCCTGTAGACAATCTAGTGTTTGGAACGGGCTTAGTGGTAGAGTGCTTGGCTAGCATGGATGAATCCCTGGGTTCCATTTCTGAGTACCACATGAACAGAAAAACCCAGAAGTGGTGCTGTGGTTCAAGTGGTAGAGCACTAGCCTTGAACAAAAGAAGCTCAGGGACAGTGCCCAGGCCCTGAGAATAAATTCCAGGACTAGCAAAAAAAACAAAATGTTATGGGGCTGAGGATGGAGCTTAGTTGTAGAGTACTCACCTTGCCTGTCAATCTGCTTATCTATCTGTCTCTGGGGATGGCATGTGAAACAAATGAGGAAGACCAGAAAAGTCAGAGGGAAACACTCTATTTTTTTTTGGGGGGGGGTACGGTCATGGGGCCTGAACTCTGGGCCTGGGCGCTGTCCCTCAGCTCTTTAGCTCAAGGCTAGCGCTCTACCACTTGAGCCACAGCACCACTTCTGGCTTTTTTCTTATGTGGTGCTGAGGAATCGAACCCAGGGCCTCGAGCATGCAAGGCAAGTGCTCTACCACTGAGCCACCTTCCCAGCCCCTGAGGGAAACACTCTAACTGGACTCCATCAGGGTCCTGCTGGAAGAAGTGTCCCCCTGGGCAGTCTGTGGCTTTCCCAGACATTTCTAGTTAGCAAAACAATCTTTGACCTGAGCATCTGTGATCCTAGCTACTCAGGAAACTGAAATCTAAGGATCACAGTTCAAAGCCAGCCATGGCAGAAAAGCCTATGAAACTTTTACCTCCAGTTAACTACCAAAAAGCCAGAAATGGAGCTGTGGCTCAAGCAGTAATGCACCTGCCTAGAGCAAAAACAAGTTCAAGTCCGAGCACGAGCTCCACAACATTCTGGGTTGTTTGGCTTCCCAACAGCTCAAAACAACAGAGCCCAAAACAAATTCAAGCTCCAGGACCTGTGTGTTCGTGTGTGTGTGTGTGTGTGTGTGTGTGTGTGTGTGTGTGTGTGTGTGTTTGTGTGTGAAGGGGAAAAAAAGGAGCTGGACACTGGTGCCTCACACCTGTAATTCTAGCTACTCAGAAAGCTGAGATCTGAGGATCACAGTTGAAAACCATCTCAGGCAGGGAAGTCTGAGAGCTTCTTATCTCCAATTAATTACCAGAAAATCAGAATCCATGCTGTGGCTCAATGTAGTAGAGTGCTAGCCTTGAGCAGAAAAGCTCAGGGACAGCAACCAAGCCTTAAGTTCAACCCCCAGGACCAACAAAAGAAAAAAAAAAGGGCTGGGAAGGTAGCTCAGTGGTAGAGCGCTTGCCTTGCATGCATGAGGCCCTGGGTTCGATTCCTTAGCACCACATAAGTAAAAAAGAAAAAACCGGAAGTGGCGCTGTGGCTGAAGTGGTAGAGCGCTAGCCTTGAGCTGAAGAGCTAAGGGACAGCGTGCAGGCCCAGAGTTCAGGCCCCACGACGGGACCAAAAAAAAAAAAAAAGTCAGGTGGGCATTTATTAGCCATGTCCTCTTCTTGGGTCAGTCTGCTTACCAGTGCCAGGCTGGGAACAGGCTGGGACCACAGGGTATTGAAGCCAGGACCCCACCTCACCCCTGACTGTCTCCTGGGACCAGATTCCCAGTGGGATTCTGGAGTACCATGTCTTCCCACTCCTGACCACCTGGCCCCAGATGAGAATCCAGCCTTTCCCCAGCCTCCAGGAAGAACAGCAGCTGGCAGATCCTGCCTGGCACTTACAGCCGGAAATGACAGACCGGCCCCTTCCAGTAGGAGCTAATTACCATCTACGGCTGGCAGAACAGTGAAGGCCCAGGTGACTCAATGTCATCTTCCTAGGGCCGGCCAGGACGGCTCAGCCCGTGAATGACAGATTTTCCTCTGTGGAGGTCACGTGAAACCCGAAAGCTCCCTCAGGGACAGGACTTGCGCAGCTGTCAACAGCTCTGGGGAAGGTTAAAAAGGAGGCTTCCCACCCAAGGGCAGATAATCCCCGGGTCCTTTGAGACAGCAGAGGGCTCTAGCCCCCTCCCCTCCCACTTGCTAGACCTGAATGGCTGCCTGGAGGCCACAGAGGCCCCTGCCTGGCCCTGGGCCTTCTGGAGGAAAGGCTGCCTACCCTGGAGAGAGACCCTAAGGTTAGGGTCCCTGGACAGATCCTCTCGTGTGTGTGTGTGTGTGTGTGTGTGTGTGTGTGTGTGTGTGTGTGTGTGTGTGTGTGTGTGTGTGTGTTCAGTCTTCCCCCTAAAGCACTCCCCTCTACCCCTGTGGTGGGACAGGAACCTGCCTTTGAATGAGCGCTAGTTAGGGATTCTTCCCTTCCTCCAATCAGGGGACCCTAAAGGAAAGGGTAGGAGAGCTGCAGAAGTCACTTGAGCAGGCCGTGGCCCCCAGCTCCCCACAGGAAGGCAGGAGGCTCCACGTTCCTGGACCTGGGCCAGGATTCTGGACAGGCCCTGAGGTGGGGAAGGGTCGGGGAGGGGAGACGGGCCTGTAAGGCTGACCTCTCGGGGTACAGCTTGTTTCACAGAGCAAGCTCCAACATGCTTTCTGTGCCTTCTCTGAAAGCCAAGCTAGTGTGTCAGCCTCCATTGACCCTGCCGTATCGTGTTGTATGGGTTCTGCCCACTGTAGCTGAGGACACTGAGGCACCTGGGTTAGTAAGGCCTGCCTGGAGACATGAAGCTAGCTGGCTCCCTCTTGAGGTCTCACTACCTATTCAGCGCATGCTGTGTGCCAGGCCTCCTGGATTCCTGAGTTTGCCCTGGGCAGTCAACCTTCGTCGGTGCTCCCTGGCAGGCAGAGATAACTGCACCTGTCCCCTCCCTGTTACCCCACCCAAAGCGGCGGTTCCGCCACGGACAGCCCTGTGGGGCCTCAAGGCAGCTAGGATGACTGATCTATCGTGGGGCTGAGGGATTTTATGTGAGTGAGGATAACCTGATTGCTAGGAACCCCGTGGGAACCTACAACATGTTTCTTGGTTCAGTCATGGTTCAGGCACACGAGTTGCCTCTTTCAACATCTAATGATCTGGGCATCCATCCAGGGCTCACTGACCACCTGGGGCTGGGAAGGTGGCTCAGTGGTAGAGCACTTGCCTTGCATGCATGAAGCCCTGGGTTTGATTTCTCAGCACCACATAAGCAGAAAAAGCCAGAAGTGGTGCTGTGGCTCAAGTGGTAGAGCGCTAGCCTTGAGCTGAAGAGCTGAGGGACAGCGCCCAG
>NW_012267218.1:4482933-4501395 GCF_000151885.1 Dipodomys ordii | reverse complement strand
AAAAAAAAAAAAAAAATTCAAGATAGGATCAGCCAGGCTTGAGCAAATGCCTGAGCCTCTTTGAATCTGTTTCCTCATTTATCAAGTGAGGATCCTGGTCACTCTAGAGGGTGGAGTAGGGATTACCAGTAAAGACACAATTTTCCATTTGTCCTGGGATGGTGGTATTAAAGAAAAAGTAAGCAGGGTGCCTCAGTAATCCTAATCTGTGAGACTTTTTTTTTTTTTTTTTTTGGTCATGGGGCTTCAACTCTGGTCCTGAATGCTGTCCCTCAGCTCTTCAGCTCAAAGTGAGCACTCTACCACTTATTGGAGATAAAAGTCTCTCAGCCTGGGCTGGGAAGGTGGCTCAGTGGCAGAGTGCTTGCCTTGCATGCCTGAGGCCCTGGGTTCCATTCCTCAGCACCACATAAGCAAAAAGAAACAAGCCAGAAGTGGCGCTATGGCTCAAGTGGTAGAGCACTAGCCTTGAGCTGAAGAGTTGAGGGACAGTGCCCAGGCCCAGAGTTCAGGCCCCACGACCGGACCCCAAAAAAAAAGTTTCTCAGCCTTTCCCAGGCTGGCTTTGAACCGTAATCCTCAGATCTCAGCATCTCAGCCTCCAGGCAAGAGCAACTGGTGCCCAGATTTTTTTTTTGGGGGGGGGGCCAGTCCTGGGGCTTTCACTGAGGGCCTGGACACTGTTCCTGAGCTTCTTTTTTGTTCCAGGCTAGAGCTCTACCACTTGAGCCACAGCGCCACTTCGGGTTTTCTGGTGGTTTATTGGAGATAAGAGTTTCACAGACTTTCTTGCTTGGGCTGGCTTTGAACCAGGATCCTCAGATCAAAGCCTCCTGAGTAACTATGATTACAGGTTGTGCCACTGGCGCCTGGCTAAGACTTTTATATCTAATGAACCAACAACAAAAAGCTGGAAGTGGAGTTGCAATTCAAACATTAGAGAGCACTAATCTTGAGCCCACTCAGACCCTGAGTTTAAGCCCCAGGATAGGCACCAACAAACAAAAACATATAATAAATTTGCAAATAAGCTTACTGTACTACTTGGGTGAGTGAACAAGCTAAACCACAGGCACAGAATGGGGGTCAATGAATGGAAAAATCACCAAGAAATGTCAGGGGGATTCTGGACAAGCCAACCTAACAGGATTGATGCTGAAGACAGGACAGGGTGACCAGACATCCCCTTGGGGGTTGGTGGAGGATGAGGACCAACCAGACGGAGAGGGTAATTAGATATGGAAGATGGGTACAGGACTTCCTGCTAAGCTGAAACAGCAGGTTCTTTGCTAACAAAAGGACAAGCCCAGATGAACATAGCCGGATTCCAATGACTAATTAAAATGTGGCCAAGCAAGCCAGGTGTTGGTGCCTCACGTCTATAATCTTATAAACTGTGATCTGAGGATTCTGGTTCAAAGTCAGCCCAGGGAAGATAAATGTGAGAGACGCATATCTCTAACCAGCAAACAGCTGGAAGTAAAAGAGTAACTCAAGTGGGAAAGTACCAGCCCTGAGTTCAGCCTCAGTACCAGCACAAGAGGAGAGAGAGAGAGAGAGAGAGAATTGAAGAAAAAAAGGAAAAGAAAAAGAAAATGTGGCAGAGCATTTTTTTGTGGGGGGGGGGGAGGGTGCCTGGTCCTGGGCTTGAACTTGGGGCCTGGGCACTGTACTTGAGCTTTTTTTTGCACAAGGCTAGCCCTCTACCACTTGAGCCACAGCACCACTTTTTGCTTTTTACTAGTTAATTAGAGATGAGTCTCACAGACTTTCCTGACCAGGCTGGCTTTGAACCACAATCCTCAGATCTCAGTGTCTTGAGTAGCTAGGATTACTGGCGTGAGCCACCTGCCAGGCAAGAATCTTCTTCAAAGAGCTTTGTCCCTTTGTTGAATTCACAGTCTAGCTTGGAGTGAAGAAGCTAGCAGAGCGGCACAATCAAGGCTGTCAGGCTGCGGGAACCTGGCGGGATGGGGCTTGGGGAGGCAGCAAGGAATCTGACTGGCAGGTAGGACTGCTTCACAATGGCCCTCCAGATTGCTGGGCCTGAATTGGCTCTCCATTCCCAGACAAAGGGAGCGTGGAAAGGACGTGGAGAGCAGAGCCATGCATAAGTGTGCTGAGTTTCCTAGGGCCCTGTCAACACTGGCTTTTATCATTTTAATAGTGGTGTGATTTAACCAACAGAGCAGCCTGGGCTGCGCTTCTTTGAGTGGCCATTACCCTTTAAGGTTGGCTCTGAGAGAATCACAGTTCTGGAGGCTTGAGTCCAATGAAATCACTGCCTTTTGGCATGAGATTATGAAATGAGCTCAGTCGCGGAGAATTTGGGTGATGTTGGGGATGCCTGCTTTTGTGAGGATGATTGCTGAGCTTGGAGGCAGAAGGAGGGCAGAGAATCCAGGCCGTGCCTGCCTGGGGGGGGGTTCTGGGATTTAGCTACAGAGAACTTTTCCCAGATACCCCACTTGGTCTACTGAGCCACCCACAATTCCAAAGCTCCCAACCCTTCTAGAGACAATAGACCCTTCTACTAAAATGCAAACTTCAGCCTAAAGCTGTGGCTCTCACCTATAATCCTAGCTACTCAGTGTTAGGGAAATGCAGGAAAAAGGAACAGGAACAAGCCAGACTTGATCTTCAACTGGGCCCGGACTGTTTATTGAGATACAGCAGCCAAGGGCAAATAATCTTCCTACAGGATCAGAGGTTGTGTGAGGAGGTGGAGTTGGGATCAGGTTTATATTGGTTTTAAAGAGGAAACAAAACAAACAACAAAAACAAAGAGGCTGTGGGGCTGGGATGTAGCTCAGTGGCAAAGTGCTTGCCTAAAAAGTGCACTGTCCCAGGTTCCATCCCCAGTACCAAAAAGGAAAACACACAGAAACACAGAAATACAAAAAAAAAAAAAAGCAGGCTATGGTCCCTTGGGGACCTGGGGCAGGTGCCCTGGGCCAGGCCTAGAATGGAATGTCTGCCTGGGGTGAGGGAACTTTCAGCTAAGCCAAGTTGGAATTGCCTGAATTCAAGCCCACGAGCATGCTCTTGGTGTTTTGCTTGACTTGGGGGAATAAGGCAGGAGTCTATCCTCTACTCTGGAGGCTGAGATTTCAGGATTACAGTTAGAAGCCAGCCCTGGCAGGAGTGTCTGACTGAGACTTTCTTTTCTTTTCTTTTCTTTTCCTTTCTTTCTTTTTCTTTCTTTCTTTCTTTCTTTCTTTCTTTCTTTCTTTCTTTCTTTCTTTCTTTCTTTCTTTCTTTCTTTCTTTCTTTTAATGTCAGTCCTGGGCTTGAACTCAGAGCCTGGGCACTGTCCCTGTGCGTTTTTTGCTCAAGACTAGCATTCTACCATTTGAGCCACATGGCTACTTCTGGCTTTTTCTGTGTATGTGGTACTGAGGAGTCAAACCCAGGGCTTCAAGCATGCTAGGCAAGCACTCTACCACTAAGCCACATTCCCCAAGCCCTGTGTGAGACTCTTTTTTTTTTTTTTAATTGTGAAAATACCATACAGAGGGGTTACAATTACATGGGCAAGGTAATGCATGTGAGACTCTTATCTCCAATTAACTAGCCAAAAATTATAGGTGGAGGTGTGGCTCAAGTGGTAGAGCACCAGCCTTGAGCAAGTTAAGAACAGCTGGAAATATGCAGACACACGCGGCGCCAGGCAGGCCCAGTGGTGGGCCGGTCAGAATTTTCTTGTCCTTGGCAACTCATGCAGCCCTAGTGCACAGAGCAGGAGTGGGAACTTGCTTGCACCCTCGCGCAGGTGTGAGTTTGTTCATGGGGATTCCTAGTCCCCACTAGCACCTGACTTCTCCACCGTTTTTCTGTCCCGACCCAAAGGGCTCATTCCATTCAGGGACCAAATTCAGAATCCTTGCTTTCTTTTGGTGCCAGTCCTGGGGCTTGAATTCAGGGCCTAGGCACTGTCCTTTAGCTTTTTTTCCACTCAGGGCTAGGAGTGCTCTACCACTTGAACCACAGCTCCACTTCCAGTTTTTTTACTGGTTAATTGGAGTTAAGAGTCCCACAGAGGGGCTGGGAAGGTGGCTTAGTGGTAGAGCGCTAGCCTTGAGCTGAAGAGCTGAGGGACAGCGCCCAGGCCCAGAGTTAAGGCCATGACTGGACCACCCCCCCCCCAAAAAAAAAGGGTCCCACAGAGTTTCCTGCCCAAGCTGGCTTTGAAATGCAATCCTCAGATCTCAGTCTTCTGAGTAGCTGGGATTATAGGCATGAGCCACCAGCGAGACTAGGCCCTATCTTGATGGAGAGCTATCAGTAGCAATAACCAGTTTCCACTGGACTTGGGAAGCTGCAGAGTATCACTGGGAGGAAGTAGGTCAGTCACCAGCAGGGTACTATCCTCACTTGGAATGAGAATACCTGTCCACTGTGATGGGCAAGTGTGTGACTAAAGATACTTCTCATTGCTGACTCAGAATGCAGGCTCAGATCATTCTAAAAGCATGAAGTATCCTGGCCAGCAGCTAAGCCCCACCCCAGGCTCCATCCAGAGTGGACTGGCCAGGACTCTGCCCTGGGTTTTGCCTCTGTTTCTCAGTCACCCAAATCTGCTGTTCTGTGGAGGAAACTGAGAGACAGGAAGGTCAATGCACAGCCAGGGGTAGATGAGACAGGAGCTTGGGACAGCCTCAGTCACTGACCCCAGTCTGGTGGCCGCACCAAACCTCCTGTCACGGTCACTACTGCCATTGTCTGGAATGGGGAGAAAGGCTGTGATTAGCATTACGGAGGGCAGCACTCCTGGGATACTGGTCAGTTGGTGTGACTGTGGCATTGAGGCCAGGTGCTCAGCCAGAGCCCGGATACAGGCAAGGTCCTGTCCCCATCTTACCAGGACACACTGAAGACATGGGGCTAAGGGGCACTGGTGGCTCCTGACTGTAATTCTAGCTACTTGGGAGGCTTGAGATCTGAGGATTGTGGCTCAGGAAAGTCTGTGGCTCAAAGTGGTAGAGATTAACCTCAAGCACAAAAGCTCAGGGACAGTGCCCAGACCCTGAGGTCAAGCCCCAAGACTGGCAAAAGAAAAAGAAAAGAAGACATGAGGCTGTGGTCTTGGTCAGCAATTTGAGGCCTCACCCTTCCCTCTATCAGATCCTAAGCCCCCTGCCCTGAAGACATTTGTCTTAGAGAACACATTCCCTGTCCCATCTCCCCATCCCAGATCCCCTTTTCCAAATTCCAGCTCCCAAAGGCTGGTTAAGCGTAGGGACCTTCCTTCTGCCTGAAGCCAGGGCTTCTGTGGGCAACTCTGAGATGTTGGGTAAGTGACTCAGCTCTCCATCTGCCCAGTGATGCAGACCTCAAAAGCTGGGGCTGTGCAGAGGTATTCTTCACAGTCATCTTGCTGCTCTGTCCGGATGCTTGAGGAAAAGTGGACTCACGGAGGCACTGTGCAGGTGCGATGCTCCTCCGGGGGCCTCCCCAGTGTTCAATGTGTGGGTTCAGTGGCTAGAACAATCCTGAGGCCCAAGCAGCATTTGCTATGGGCTGGTACAAGCCAGAGGCCTGTGGATCATGGGGGTACACAGGCCTGCCTGCCCAGTGTCTTTGAGACACAGGGATCCTGGTTCTTGGGGTGGAGAGCAGCAGTACCAGCAGTTCCAATAGGTTCCTCTTTTCTGTACCGATTCCTGCTCCCGCTGGTCGGCTTTGCCAGCAGGGACTACGGGAAAGAAGTGGCACCCATTCTTGGCTTCTGGGATGTGGTCTTCCAGTGGCCCCTCTCTCACGTTGGCAGATCAGAATTCTGTCCCTTGGGGCTCCCAACAGGAAGAACGTCTAGCATGTGGCCTTCTCAAGGGGACAGGGAATGCCAGCCCCATCTTCCTACGCTCTGAGCCTTGGGATTCCCTTTTTCTCCCTGCCCTCTGTTCTGTGTGTTTCGGTGTCTAAGTGACACACAGTGAAACTTCCTGTTTTGGAAATGCTTGTCTCCACATCCTTGGGTGTTAGGTGCGAACTTCCCAGCTTAGGCCTGTTTCTATAGTCACCTCTGTTCTCTCTCCCTCCTTCCCCCCCCCCCCCGCCGTCTTCTCCCCAGCTCCCTGAATCCATTCTTCCTCCCTCCCGCCCTTTCAGCATTCTGGCCATTCTACAGAGCCTGTTCCTGAGAGCATATCAGGGCAATAAGGGAGAGAGTGATTTGTCGCTGACTGGCTCAGGATTAGGACAGTGCCAGAGACTGTGCGTGGCAGGACTTTCCCAGTCTCCAGGGCATGTGAGCCTGAGCTGGTCAGAGCCCAGGGCCAGATCCATTACTCATGATGCCAGACCACTTCATTCCACCCATTCATCTACCCCTCATCTATCCATCTACCATCCATCTATCCACCTGCCTATTCATCCCTTCATCCACCCATCCACCACTTACCACCAATCTATCTATCCATCCACCATTTATTCATTCATCCATCTATCTATCCAATCTATCTATCCATCCACCATTTATTCATTCATCCATCTATCTATCCAATCAGGCATCTACTCATTCATGGAATGAAGTTATACTTTTTTTTTTGTCAGTCATGGGGCCTGAACTCTGGGCCTGGGCTCTGTCCCTCAGCTCTTCAGCTCAAGGCTAGCACTATAACACTTGAGCCACAGCACTACTTCCAGCTTTTTCTGTGTAGTTTATTGGAGATAAGAGTCTCACAGACTTTCCTGCCCAGACTGGCTTGTCTTGTCAGTCATGGGGCTTGAACTCTGGGCCTGGGCACTGTCCCTCAGCTCTTCAACTCAAGGCAAGTGCTCTACCACTTGAGCCACAGTGCCACTTCTGGTTTTGTGGTGGTTTATTGGAGATACGAATCTCACGGAGTTTCTTGCCCAGGCTGGCTTTGAACCATGATCCTCTGATCTCAGCCTCCTGAGTAGCAATGATTACAGATATGAGCCACCGGCACCCAGCCCAGTCTGGCTTTGAATGCAATCCTCAGATCTCAGTCTCCTGAGTAGCTAGGATTATAGGTATGAGCCACCAGCACCCAGCCTTCTCTCTCTCTCTCCCTCCCTCCCTCTCTCCCTCTCTCTCCTTTCTTTCTTTCTTTTATCTTTTTCTTTCTCTTTCTCTCTTTTCTCTCTTTTTTCTTTTTCTCTCTTTTCTCTTTCTTTCTTTCTTTCTTCCTTCCTTCCTTCCTTCCTTCCTTTCTTCCTTCCTTGCTTGCTTTCTTGCTTTTCTTTGCCAGTCCTAGGGCTTGAACTCAGGGCCTGGGCACTGTCCCTGAGCTTCTTTTGCTCAAGGCTAGCACTTAAGCCACAGTATCACTTGCAGCTTTTTCTGTGTATGTGTTACTGTGGAACTGAATCCAGGACTTCACACATGCTAGGCAAGCACTCGACCACTAAGCCACATTCCCAGCCTCACCATTCATTCATTCATTCATTCATTCATTTATTTATTTTTGTCAGTCGTGGAGCTTTCAACTCTGGGCCTGGACCCTGACCCTCAGCTCTTCAGCTCAAGGCAAGCGCTCTAACACTTGAGCCACAGTACCACTTCCAGTTTTCTAGTGGTTTATTGGAGATAAGAGTCTCAGGGACTTTCCTGTCCAATCTGGCTTTGAAACGAGATCCTCAGATTTTAGCCTCCTGAGTGGCTAGGATTACAGGCGTGAGCCACCAGCCCCTGGCTATTTAATTAAAATTTTTATTGAGATTAGGTGATTACATAAATTTCACATATTTCACAGTATTGTGGAATAGTGATACTTAAAGTCACAAACACATGTTAACCTTCACAAGACAAATTGTCATTATCATGGTCTATAGTTTGTGAATTCTATGAGCTTTGACAATACAAGGATTTCTTCCACATCAGGTGATATTTATATTTCTTTCCTTTTGCTTAGTGTAAGCTGTTCCCTCTTTCCCTCTCATTCCCTCCCTCCCATCGCTGTCTTTGACTTGTTTATTTTCATGTATTTCCAGTGCAGCTGATGGGCCCCTCTGCTGTATGTTTTCCCATTTCCCTGATTCTGTATCCTCTGCCTAGCTTCCCTCAGATGTGCGTATATGTATACCGTATATCCCACCATCTATTTTTGTGTAGTGGAAAGCCCAGTACTTTATTTCACTCTGCCTCCCTTCCCCAGCTGTAAAGTGAGGCTCAAATATTGGGGGCTCTAGTCTGAAGGTGGGGTGAGTGTAATATTGCAGGTTGAGAGTCTGGCAGAGTGAGAGCTGGCTGGATCCATGGATGGTGTTTGTCTTCCTCACTCAGCACCCATTTCCAGCCCCATGGGTACCATTTCCTGCACCAGGTACCAGAGAGGCAGGAAGCGAGGAGTGCAGAGAGGCCCTGGTGCTCACTTGGGCTGCAGAGATGGGACTGAGGCGTCATTTCAGGTGTTGGGATGTGTGTGGGGGGAACACATGCTGTGTGCTGAAGTGACCGCAAGTGATGGAGGGTCAAGCGGGGCCTGTCAGAAAACAAGAAAGGGCCACCCAAGGCACACAGGCAGAAGTCTGATGCCCGACAGGGAGCTGGCCGCGAGCAGTACACTTGGGGACAGGTGAGTGGTGGGGTGGAGGCCAGAGAGACGCCAGTGAAGATGGTCCATGCAGCCGCGCCACCCGAGTCAGTTGGCAGAAGAAGGGAGATGTATGTGGATTTGGGAATCGTACATGACTGGGGGGGCGGGGGAGAGGGGAGGGCTCTGTGCGTCTGTGATTGGCCCGGTGAACAGCGCTGGGGGAGGAGTGAATCGTGAGCGGAGCCCAGGTCTTCAGCTGAAGCGGTGGGGAGCTCCAGGCACTGGGACTGGCAATGAGATAGGGAGGTGGGCCATGGCATTGGGGGGTGGGGGATGCCTCTTCCTTTCTCTCTGTCTGCTAAATGAAATGACAGTGTAGCTGGGTGCTGGTGGCTCATGCCTGTAATCCTAGCTACTCAGGAGGCTGAGATCTGAGGATTGTGGTTCAAAGCCAGCCCGGGGAAGGAACATCCATGAGACTCTTATCTCCAAATTAACCACCAGAAAGCCAGAAGTGGAGCTATGACTCAGGTGGTAGAGCAGTCGCCTTGAGCTGAAGAGCTGAGGGACTGCGCCCAAGTCCCACTGCCAAAAAAAATAAAAATAAAAAGAGGATGTAGAGAATGGCTTTTCAGAAGTGAGTGATGGCACCCCTGTAATCCTAGCTGCTCAGGAGGCTGAGGCTGAAGTATGAAGCATGCAGGAAAAATCTGTGGGACTCTTCAACTAGTCATAAAAAAAATAAAAAACTGGAAGTGGGGCTGGGAAAGTGGTAGAGTGCTTGCCTAGCATGCATGAAGCCCTGGGTTTGATTCCTCAGTACCACATGAACAGAAAAAGCCAAAAGTGGTGTTGTGGCTCAAGTGGTAGAGCGCTAGCCTTGAGTAAAGAAGCTCAGGGACAGTGCCTAGGCCCTGAGTTCAATGTGAGGACTGGTACACACACACACATACACACGAGTAAGATACAAATGACCCCAGCTTGTTCCCAAACTCCTGAATCTCTACCTCCTCCTGATTACTGCACCTGAAGTTGTGCTGTTGAGCAGATCTCTGCTAACTTCTCAGGTCCCTAGCTAAGTCACAGCCTCTCTTTGGGCTTCAATTTCCCTGTGGGTTCCTGACTTAGCATTCTGGAGTTGTCATTATGGAGGACGGCAAGAGGGTGCAGAGCAAGGCAGGTGGGCCCAGCTCAGCTGCCTCCTTCCCTCCCTGTCTCCTTCCTTCCCTCCTTCCTCCTGTCCTCCCTCCTTTTGAGGAAACTTCTGCCTGTCTTGGCCAGTTTCAGATTGTGCTGTGGACACACCAGCAAGACCAGGCAGCACTAAGGTGCCCCCTGGTGGCGTGAGGTATTGTTGCAAGCACAGGCACTTCAGGCTTCACATCAGCCCTGTCCTGGGCACTTTGCTGGGGGTGACAGCCCAGAGATACACTGTGCCCAGGCAGTAGGCCTGGGGATAGCATCCTTACCTCTTCCTTGTTCATTCCATCTGCAAAGTGGCAGCTCAGTTTCTAGCTAAGATTTGCCTCTGAACTTTGATTTGGAAGCAAGCGTTCTGATGCTCTGATTGGAATTTTGTGCTTCCCACAGAGTCCAGGATGGAGGTGGAGGTGGAAAGCCCAGGTGTGGGCAGGGAGCACTGGACACGGGTGTGGAGTTGGGGCTCGTGGTGGCCCGGGATGCTGGGGAACCTGGCAGGAGATGAGAAACACCGGCACTTCTTCCTCTTGGGACTTGGCGGAGGTGGGTCTCCCCAAAGCAGGTGAGCTCACAGCAAATCCCCCCCCCAGGCCCCAGGGGAACAGAGCTCAGAGTGTGCAAACATGTCTCCCTTGGGCTTCTGAGCATGAGAGCACTGGTGTGCACACATGTGTGTGCAAAAGCCTCTAAAGGCCAGGGGCACTGGGAATGTAACGCTCTCACACCTCTGCCAGGTCATCAGTGCTGCTCATTTATCTACTTATTTATTGGCAGTCCTGGGTTTGAACTCAGGGTCTCATGCTTGTAAATGCTCTACCATTGAGCCATACTTCCAGAAGCAGAAGTCTTACTTCGTGGCCATGTATGTGCCTGGGCATTGATCTGCCTATTTTAAGCTTCTAGTAGTTGTTGGGATGACAAACATGCACCATGCCTCCAGCTACATCCATTGAAACAGTCTTGTGCACTTTTTGTTTTTTTTTGCCCAGAGCTGGCCTGATACAGTGATCCTCCTGAATTTAGCCTCCCATATAAATGGGATGATATGTATGAGTCACTGTACCTACCTATGGGCTTGAGAAGGGTTTCTTGAAGGTTTTTTTTTTTTTTTAAACTGGGCTGTCCTCAAACCATGATCCCATTCTCTGTCTCCCAAGTGGGATTAAGAGGCATGTCCTGCAAGTGTATATAGACTAGGAAATAGTGATGTGAATAGTCTACTTACACCTAGGCCAGGACTAGATGTGCTGGGAAAAATAGTTCATATTAGAGCACACAAATGAATATGAGATAAATGGCTGCAGAACTTCTCAGGTCCTTTAGTGTGCTGAGGTGTGCCTTGTGTCTCTAGGGCTTGAGGCTCTCGGTCTTAATCTCCATGTCAGGGCTGGGTCCAGGATGCTTTAGACACTTATCTGACCACAGCACCCTGTGGCTCCAGACCCTGTGCAAAGCACTGAGAAATCACACTCTACAGAAATGTGGGAAGGAAAAACAGGAAGTTTGAATCTCTCAGATGGCTCAACCAAGTGTTTGTAGTACTGAGGGAGGGAGGGCTCAGGCAGGACTTCTCAGTGTTGAGTCTTTTTTTTTTTTTTTTTTTCTGCCAGTCCTGGGGCGTGAACTCCAGGCCTGGGCACTGTCCTTGAGCTTCTTTTGCTCAATGCTAGCACTCTACCACTTGAGCCACAGCGCCATTTTTGGCTTTTTTTGTTTATGTGATATGGAGGAATTGAACCCAGGTCTTCATGCATGCTAGGCGAGCACTCTACCACTAATCCACATTCCCAGCCTGATTTTTTTTGTCGGTCTTGGGGCTTGAACTCTGGGCCTTGGCACTGTCCCTCAGCTCTTCAGCTCAAGGTAAGCCCTCTACCACTTGAGCCACAGCGCCACTTCCTGCTTTTTGGTGGTTAATTGGAAATAAGAGTCTCATGGACTTTTCTGCCAGGCTGGCTTTGAATCGCAATCCTCATTTTTCAACCTCCTGAGCCATCGCCCCAGTTGGTATATAATATATATTATATATATATATATATGAACTTTCCTGCTTGAGCTGGCTTTGAACCACAATCTTCATATCTCAGCTTCCTAAGTAGCTAAGATTACAGGAGTGAGCTACCGATACCAGGCAAAACAAAACTAAGTGCTCTATTTAAAAAACTTTTTTTTCCACCGGGCGCTAGTGGCTCATGCCTGTAATCCTAGCTACTCAGGAGGCTGAGATCTGAGGATCGCGGTTCAAAGCCAGCCCGGGCAGGAGAGACTGTAAGACTCCTATCTCCAATAAACCACCAGAAAACCAGAAGTGGTGCTGTAGCTCAAGTGGTAGAGTGCTCGCCATGAGCTGAAGAGCTGAGGGACAGCGCCCAGGCCCAGAGTTCCAGCCCCATGACTGACAAAAAAAAAAAAAAAAAATTCTGGTCCTGGGGCTTGAACTCAGGGCCTTGGCATTGTCCCTCAGCTTTTTTTGCTCAAGGCTAGCACTCTATCACTTGAGCCACAGTGCCACTTATGGGGCAAGTTAGTGGAGATAAGAATCTAAAAGAGTTTCTTGCCAGAGCTGGCTTTGAACCATAATCCTCAGATGTCTGCCTCCTGAGTAGCTAGGATAACAGTGTGAACTAGAAGTGTTGTTGTAGCTCAAGTGATAGAGATCCAGCCTTGAGCAGAAAGAGGCTCAGGGACAGCATCTGGCCCTGAGTTCAAATCCCAAGCCCAGCACACACAAAATAAAGGCAAGCTAGGGCTGGGAAGGTGGCTCAGTGGTAGAGTGCTTGCCTTGCATGCATGAGGCCCTGGATTCAATTCCTCAGTAACACCTAAGCAGAAAAAGCCAGAAATGGCACTGTGGCTCAAGTGATAGAGCGCTAGCCTTGAGCTGAAGAGTTGAGGGACAGCACCCAGGCCCAGAGTTCAGGCCTCATGACTGACAAAAAAAATTTTTTTAATTAAAAAATAAGTATCAAGCCAGGCACCGGTGGTTCATACTGTTTTTTGATGTTGTCGTTGTTTGTTTTTTGGGTTTGTCATGGGGCCTAAACTCTGGGCCTGGGCACTATCCCTCGCTCTTCAGCACTCTACCTGAGCTACTTTCCCAACTGATACTTCCTTTTTTTTCTAGGTCTGGGGCTTGAGCTCAGGCCCTGGGTGCTGTCCCTGCAGGACTCTTCGATGCAACAACAACAAAACAAAGGTTACCTCATATACTGAGGTTCACGGATCCTCCTATTTTTAAAGAAGACTTTGGAAGTCTGAAGTAAATGTGGTTGACTTAATCACCATTGGTGAGGTCTAGAGACATGTTCTTGGGAGTTCCTTCCTGTGTCCTTGGTAACTTTCCGTAGGTGTGAAATGTTTATGAAAGGATCTGGTCTGAGGCCTCTGCTGGCCCTAGGCCTTGATCCTCTAGCTGCTGGACAGGAGATGACTAGCTCTCCCCCCCCCCCTCACACACACACACACACACACACACACACACACACACACACACACACACACACTGCTCACCCCTAGCATATTTTCTTGCTAGGGCTGAGTGCCTGGGGAGAAAAAAATACTTGCTTCTGGGCAGCTCTCCTGTCTCCCCCCCCACACCCCCACCCCGGCCCTCTCATTCCCATGCACTTGTGTTTTGTGGGACAGCCAGAGCCCAGGGTTTGAGCAGGCCCCGCCCCCAGACCATTCTGCCCCCTTTCAGAGGGAACTACTGGCCTAGGAGGCAGGTGGTAATTCCCATTTGTTCTGCACAAGCTGAGACATTGTTACTCATACCGACCTGTCTGGCTGGAGATGGGGTCCTGGAAATTTGGCCCTCACGACCTCAGGCAGCCCCCGCGACTAACAAGCTGCAGCCTATGAGGTCCAGCAGCGGCCTGGTCACCTTACCTCTTCCTTGCTCCTACTCAAGAGACAGGGAAACAAACTGAAGCTGAAGAGAGGGAAGTCCTGCCTGGGCGCAGCTGGCAGATCTGGAACAAGCTGGTGTCCCTTTTGCATATGGCCAAGCCTAGATGGGTGGCAAGGCAGCTTTGGTGATCCCCGAATGATTCACTGAGGAAAACCAGCGCTTTCTCAGCCGTGGACTGGCGGTCCAGGCTGTGTTTACTGAAGTCACCTTCAGCCCAAAGGCCTAGCTTCATCCTTGCTCTCTTTGCCAATTCCCTGGCTCCAGATGGCATTGGGTGAAATGGTCCAGGCCAGCTAGCCTGTGGCTGCTGGCTATGGCAGGAGCTACAGTCTGGAAACCGCCAAGGTAGAATGTTTGGGCATCCCCCTGTTCATTTGTCCTTTATCCATTCATTGGTGTGTTTGGTTTTTCTTTTTTGGTTTTGTTTTCACTAGTCCTGAGGCTTGAACTCAAGGCCTAGGCACTGTCCCTAAGCCTGTTATGCTCAAGGCTAGCGCTTAAGCACTTTGAGCCATTTCCAGCTTTGGACATAAGATTTGTATAGAACCGGGTATTAGTGGCTCTCTCCTGGTATCCTAGATACTCTAGAGGCTGAAATCTTAGGACCATGGTTCAAAGCCAGCCAGGAAGGAAAGTCTATGAGACTCTTATCTCACTCTTTTTTTTTTTTTTTGTCGGTCATGGGACTTGAACTCTGGGCTGAGCACTGTTCCTCAGCTCTTCAGCTCAAGGCTAGCGCTCTACCACTTGAGCTACAGTGCCACTTCGAGACTCTTATCTCTACCCACCAGAAAAACTGGGAGTGGAGTTGTGGCTCAAAGCAGCAGAGCACAAGCCTTGAACAGAGAGCTCAGGGTTAGTGTCCAGTCCTGAGTTCAAGCCCCATGACCGCCAAAACAAAACAAAACAGTCTCACAGATTTTCCTGTCCAGAGCTGGCTTTGAACCACAATCCTCAGATCTCATCCTTCTGAGTACCTAGGATTACAGGTGTGAACCACTGGTGCCCAGCCTCATTCGTTCTTTTTGAATGAACAAATAAACACATCCATGCTCAGCTGGCCAGACACTGGATCCTGGGGTTTAACAGCCAGGCCCTTCCCTCGGGGATGTCTGGTTGGGAACAAGAGGACTCAGCTTTGGCTCCCACAGTTCTTAAATGCTCTGTTGTTTGTATGTTTGTAATGTCTTCCTCTTTATGGATCAGGTTGGAAAGTTTCTATTGCTTTGTCTTCAAGTTCACCGATTTATTTTATTCTCAGCAGAACCCAAGGGAGGAGCTTATCTGGAGTATTTTTCTTTCTGTTCTAATTCTCATTCTCACTTCTCTGTCTCTGTCCTTACCCCCCCCCCATCTCCCAGCCCCTTTTCTCCCTTTCCCTCTCTCATGCTAGAAATCAAACCCAAGCTTCATGCATGCTAGCCAGCATTCTACCCCTGTGCCTGCCCCCCCCCCCAGCCCTTTTGCTTACATTACTCATTCACTCTTGTTCGTGGTCAGTATTTTTTCTAGTGGAGCCTTAACATATGAATCATAGCTATTTTACAGTCCCTATCAGATCCCTCCGGCATCTGTGTCAGCTCTGAATCTGGTCTCTTCTGTCAGTGACTTCTCTTGCCTTTCATGTGGCTTGTAGTTTTGTTTTGCTTTCCTGAGAAGCAAACACAGGTACTGGATGGACATCAGGAACCAAAGGATATGAGTCTTTAGAGTAAGGACTCCCATGACTCTGGTTAGGGATTGGCTGCATCTGATGTGGGCTTTAGCTATAGGAGCAGGAGGCTTCCGATGTGTCCAATGTCCTGGTCCTTTGTTGTCTGAGAGTTCTAAGAACTCCTCCTCCACAGCCCATGCAGCTGTGAGCAGCTGTTATACTGGAGCCTGATGCTGGGGCAGGAAGGAGCTGGGCTGGGGGCGGGGTGCCTATGAGCCTATGTCCTTGGACTGTGTCTCTTATGGTGTTCTTGGTGAGAAAGGAAGGCTGGGGGCTGGCATTGGGCCTTGCCTTCCCCAAGGGTGGGAGGCTCTGGTAGGCTTGTTTCCTGGGGGTAGGGGGAGGAGGGCCTAAGTGACAGAGGCCACTGTGGGTGTAGATCTTGAAGGCACCTCTTCCCCTCCTTCTGCCAGAAGCCTGCAGTGTGTGTGTGTGTGTGTGTGTTTCTTGGCTCTTCCCTGTGGTTGCATGTGTCCCCCCTAGATTGTGCCACCTTCCCCGGCTTTCCACATTCATCCACCCCAGGGCCCCAAGTCCAAAGGGCTGCTCACATTTGTGGCTCCGATGACTTCCACCCCAGGTCAGCTAAACTCAGCTGCAATGCTGGAGCTGCTCAGCCATTGAGACCGACGCAGGGCAGAACGCAGGCCCCTGGCCTCCGTTCTCTCATGAGTTTAAGACAGATCACTGATTTTCAAGGTGATGCGGAAGTGCCTCACTCTTCTGTTCCATCTGTGTAACGGGACCAACACAGGAAGTTGTAGCATCACCAGCTGCCAAGATGTCTGGAGAGGGGAGGGTGGGTGGGGGGCCTGGGATGAGAAGCCTAAGGTCCTGGCCCTGGACTGGTGAGCTCTGGATCCCCAAGCTTCCCTTCCCGTGACTGATGAGGCCAGATAGTCAGCACACCTTGCCCAGACCTGAGTTGCCAGGAGAGACGGGGAGAGGAATAACAGAAAACAGCCATTCATAAGGACCTGGGTACCCAGGAGACTGAAATCTGAGGATCGTGGTTCAAAACCAGCCGGGGCAGGAAAGTTCATAAGACTCTTACCTCCAATTAACCACCAGATAACCAGAAGTAGAGCTGTGGCACCAAATGGTAGAGTACTAGCCTTGAGCTTAAGCTTAGCGACAGCGCCCAGGCCCTGAGTTCAAATCTGAAAAAATAAATAAGGACCTACCAGCATAAGGAATAAAGCAGCCCCTAGAAGGCTCCCTGGGGGTGGGTGTCTGCTGCCCATCTCCTCCAGGGACCCCTGGGAATGACACGGGATGCTGATGATGCTAGGCTGTCCTCAAGTCTCACAGCTTGGCCTGGGTGCTGTGACTCTCGCTTCCACATACAGAGCCGATGTGTTACCATCGCCCTTTCTTCCCGCTGTGGGGGGCGGGGAACTAGTGGCTTTTGTCCCCATCTTTTCTGGGCCTGCTTGACCTCAAACTTCACCACTCTGTCCTTGCCTGAAGGCAGTGTGTTCCAGACTGGCTGCTCAGTTCAGCTGGTGGAAGCCGGAGGCCTGGGCTGAAGCAGTAGAGGCATTCCTCTCCCCTGTCTCAGCTCCCACCAGACAGACAGATCTCTCCAGGGCTGAATTCACAGAGGTGACTCCAGTGCCATCTCTGCTGGCCCTGCAAGTCTTGGGGACCCTTTGTGCTGCAGAATCCCCTGCTGCCCTACCCGTGCCAGCGTGGCTGTGTTGTGTGCTCTGTGTCAGATACTTAGAGATGTCTGGCTTCGTGAGGAGACCCTGACTCATTGCTTCCCCTGTTCAGCCTCAGCCACAGACCTCAGAGCTCTGCAGTCTTGATGAAATTAACCCAGATGGGTTTCCCAGGGTAACCCCCAAAAAACCTGCAGAGGACGTGGGACTGTGAACTGGGGCTAGAAGACCAAGCAGGAGCTTTTAAGAGACAAGGAGGAGGGGTATTCTCAAGAGCAGGGTATTCTCAAGAGAAGCGCATTCCAAGGTCCACCTGGGAAAGCGCCGGGTGTTTCGGGTGATGGGAGGCTCTGGGAAGAGGAGGCAGTGTGTGTGCATGCACTGCTGTGTGTATGTGTGTGTGCAGCATTGCTGGGTGTGTGTGCATGCACTGCTGTGTGTGTGCTTCTGTGCAGCATTGCTGGGTGTGTGTGCATGCACTGCTGTGTGTGCATGCACTGCTGTGTGTGCTTGTGTGCAGCATTGCTGGGTGTGTGTGCATACACTGCTGTGTGTGCATGCACTGCTGGGTGTGCTTGTGTGCAGCATTGCTGGGTTTGTGTGCATGCACTGCTGTGTGTGCATGCACTGCTGGGTGTGCTTGTGTGCAGCATTGCTGGGTGTGTGTGTGCATGCATTGCTGTGTGGGGGGGCGCTGATGCTGGGACACCAGATGAAGGGTGGACAGTAGATGCTTCCCCCCCCCCCCGCCCCCTAGAGATACCCATCATGGCTCTTTGTGCAGATTGGAAGCCAGGGGCAGTGGGTTCTGCGAAGGGAGGGAGTTCTCTGACCCAGGTGGGAACAGGAAGAAGCCGGGAGAGTGTGTGTGTGGGGGAAGGGGGGACTATATGGAGGAAAGACTGCTACCTCGGCCCTCCCTCTCCTCACCCCAGCTAACACTCCCTGCCCTCTCCCACAGCCCCATTCTAAGTAGTCCCATCCAAGTTTCTGGTTGCCAGTGGCTCACGTCTGTAATCCTAGCTACTCAGGAGGCTGAGATGGGAGGATCACGGTTCAAAGTCAGCCTGGGCAGGAAAGTCGGTGAGACTCTTATCTCCAATAAACCACCAGAAAACCGGAAGTGGCACTGTGGCTCAAGTGGTAGAGCACTCGCATTGAGCTGAAGAGCACAGGGACAGCGCCCAGGCCCAGAGTTCAAGCCCCACGACCGACAAAAAAAAAAAAAAAGGACCCAGTCACTGGCTCATGCTGGCTGGGGCCTTGGGGTTCCTTCCTTTCCGCGGCTGAACAGCACCCCAAGGAGAAAGGTGAGTCCCAGGCGGAAACGTGAACCCCCCTAGGCAGCTGGCATTGACTTTGCCCGCGTGCTCCGCTCCGATCGGCGGTGGCCCGGCGCGGGGAGTCCCCACCCTCGAGGCCCGCGGCCCGAGCCCACGCCTTCCCAGAGCCGCGAGCGCCCGGAGGGTG
>NW_012267218.1:4442943-4482331 GCF_000151885.1 Dipodomys ordii | reverse complement strand
CTAGCTTGCGGTGGGGGTGGGGCTCAGTTCATATCTGCACCCCAGTAGGGCTCAAGAGTGAGTCCCCTTGGGGTGACTTGGCGCCGGCCCGGAAGACAGGGCATCCCCACATGTCTCTGGGCTTGGACATTCCTTAGCTTTATCACTTGGGCCTTCTTGGGCCTCAGTTTCCCCTCTGTTCCCTATCTTCTGGAGACAGGGACCCCCCCACCCCAGGATGCCCTGGAGTGCTGCTTTCTGCGTCCCATCCCCAGCAGCCTGGCCTTTGTACCAGGTGTTTCCTGCTCCTCTGGGCTTGGCACCTGGGCTGGGGCCTGGGGTTGCCTAAGGCTCTGGGGGGAGCCCCTCCTGCTCAGCCCGGCTGACGCTGGGCCTGGGATCCCCAGGTGCTTCCACTCCTGGATTCTGGTTCCTGCTGGCCCGGGAATCCACCCTCACCTGGCAGGGCACCATGAAGCTCTCTCAAGACCACCCGAGTGATGTCCTGCTTTGGTCCACCCCAGACCTGCCATAGTTATTTTCCTCCTGAGCAGGCTGGGGTCCAAGGCCTGGTCACACCACAGTTGCCCGGCCAAATGCAGAAATGAGGCCCAGGCTGGGAAGCCCTAACTAGGGCTGGCCCTGGCCCAGAGCTTGGGCAGTGAGGGGACTGGGGGTGGGGGTGGGGTGGAGTCCCGCGGTGCAGTGTGGAGTTGCAGCCTTCAGCCAATACAGGCAAGGGGAGAAGGGCTGACTCAAGTTTGACATCTGGAGATTTGGCCCTTGCTCTGCCCACCTCTTGGCTGTAAGACCCTGGGAAGTCCACTGTTGCCCTCTGGTTATACCTTAACTGCCAACCCCCCGGCCCCCAACTTGCCAGGCAGATTAAAACAGTTAGAGGGCTAGTGAGACTTGACAGGTGGATTCCCCCCATATGTGGGTGGAGTTTAAGGAAGACCCAGAGAAAGGCAGGAACCTGGCCCACTGGGACAGTCCCCAGTCCTGCAGCCCCATGGTGGCAGGAGAACTGGGAACCCACACATCAGGGTGGGATGTAAGAGGCACTCGAGGTGAGGTGAGTGGCACGGAATGCTCTGGAGGCTGGGCTGCGCACTTCCTGGTGGGCACTGATGAACCCCCGGCGCTGTGCATCTCAAGGGGGCTGACAGTCTGGCTTCCTGCCGGCCACCCCAGCCCGAGGACTCTTTGGATCCTAGTTCTTTGGTTGCCCTATTCCCCAGGACATGCAACAACCATTCTACATTTGTTTATTGAGCAATTACTATGTGCTGGACTTAGCAGGATAGACAAGGTGGCCAGTGCAAGGAGGAAGAGAATGTCAGCTCTGAGGTAGCCTAGGCTGGGGGCCCAGGGGAGTGGGGGGGGAGGGGGTTGTGTGTACGTCTCTTCCTTTGGGAAAGTTCCCAGGACAGCCTGGCCTTGAACAGTCTGTGGTGCTTGCACCTCTAGCCGCAGAGTCTCCAGGGGTGATCTCATGTCTGGAGTGAGATTGCAGCAGGCGGCTGAGGCTGGGCCATGGTCTCCCTGATGGGGCCTCAGGGAAAGCATTGGCAAGGGCCCTGTCCTGTCTGCCAGGCAAGGCCGGATCTCGTTGTAGCACCTCCTGATTTCCAACACATCAGGGACAAGGTGCTGCGCCCAAGGTTTCGGCTGGCTTTCAGTCCTCACACTGGCCTTAGAGAGGCTGAGACGCTGCCCTTGGCTTTGTCCTCCTACAGGATGGCTATGGCTCTTGGTGTTCCTGATGTGTGCCCTCCACAAAGTTGTTTCTTGGTGACAGAGGTAACCTCTTCGGGTGCCTGGCATGATCAATGCATGGAGCCCAGAGGGGCCTCCTAGAAAGGCAGTTCTGCAGTCATGCACACAGCAGACTCATTTCCAGGGTCTGGAGGAGATGGCCCTGCCCTGCTGCTTGGCCCAGAGTTAGTTGTCAAGTTGTAGGCTCACACCTATAATCCTAATTACTCAGGAGGTTGAGATCTGATGATCAAAGGTTCAAAGCCAGCCTGGGCAGGAAAGTCTGTGAGACTCTTATTTCCAATTAATGACCAAAAAGCCAGAAGTGGAACTGTGGCTCAAGTGGTAGAGCTCTAACCTTGAAGGAATAAAAGCAAAACAACTCAGTGTCCAGGCCCTGAGTTTTGGCCCCAGGACCTCCCTGCTCCTCCAACAAAGTCCTTTAGTTCAGTTCAGGAAAGAGTCGTACAGGTACTTCCTTGAACCTGCTAGAGGCTCTCCAAGATTATGAGGGGGCACAGGAAAAAAAAAGCCAAGTCAGTCGGGGGCAGCTTCTTGGAGAAAGCACCACCGAGTTGCTTCTTATTTATTTACGGTCCTGGGATTTGCAGTAGGCTCGTGCTCTGCCACAGTCCCCACTCTGCCAGCCCTCAACATTCTCATATCATTTGAGCATTGACTGAACAAAAGCATGTCTCATCTCAGCTAATTCCTCCCGCCAACTCTGCCAGGCTACAATCCCTTTTCCCTTTTATAGTATAGGCCCAGAGAAGTAAAACAGCTGGCTAAAGTCACCCAGGCAGCATGTGCTGGATCCCAGAGCCAGCCCCTGGAAGGTCCCACAGACACACAAATAGATCATTGAGCCCCACCCAAGCGTGCCACCAGGCTACCTCCGGCAATGGAGAGGTGACAGTGGTGGGGAGCTGCTCCTGCGAGCAGATTTCCTGGTACCGAAGCTGTGTCTGAGGTGTGGACCCACAGGCCAGGGGTGGAGGCAGCCAGGAGAAAGCTGAGACAGCGGAGACTTGTGGGTTGGGCTTGACTTCATGAATAGTAGCTTGCCAGATGTGCAAGTGGGCGGACCAGGACAGAGCATCCCATAGAGAACACTGTGTACAAGACTGTCTTCCGAAAGAGGGGGGTGGCGGACATCAGTGGCCTTGAGGACCCAGGACCATGAGTCATGAGTATCAGGGACAGTGTCATGGCAACCATGGGCAGGGAGGTGTGGCAGGCACCCTCTCGCTGCCCTGATTGGCCAGCAGCTGAGCAAGGATACTAGCTTGTTCCTCTGTGTGTTTTCCCCTTGCCTCCTGGGAGGCCTACTGAAGGACCCGTCATCCTCTCCAGCCTTCCCTGTCCCCTCTTGTCATTTCCTAACCATGCACTTCGCTGGTCTAAGTCCCGTACTCCACACGGGCCATGAATAAAGGCCACTCGGCTCGGCAGGCTGGCCCCAGAGACCCCGTGCTTCCTCTGTGCGTGGGCCATACTCCAGTGAGCGGAGGTGTCTTCGATCGGGCATCTGGAACTCTGTTCTGTCCCTCCCTGTGTCTCTAGCTCGTAAGTCTCTGCCCAGCAGACACCTGCGTGAAATGTCACAGGAAAGAACACCAGCCGGAGCCCTGGGTGTGAACTCCAGTTCTTGGCACTTGGCCTTTGTTGCCCTGACTTCTTCATCTGTCAATCAGGAGTTATAGTGGCCGAGCCCAGCAAAGAGGAAACGGGACATGTGTGTGATGGCTGTCATCCCTCCCTGCTCTGCAGGAGCATCTCAGAGGGTCCTGCGGGCCTGAAGCTGAGTCACAGGAAGTGTCAGGCTCAGAGACCAGAAGTACTGCACACAGGTCTGGGCACCACAGAGGGAGGTCCTTGGTCTGGGCACCACGGAGGGAGGTACTTGTGGGCCCCAGGCTGCAGTTGGTTCCAGGTGGAACCCAGCCGGGCCCACAGCTTCTCCTTGGCTGGTAGAGCTCCATCCAAAGGTGAGGCCAGGTGTCTGAGAGGTCTCATGTCTGTTGCATCAGGTACCAATGAGTATTATTTTTGTCGATTGTGGGGCTTGAACTCTGGGCCTGGGCGCTGTCCCTCAGCTCTTCAGCTCAAGGCGAGCACCCTATCACCTGAGCCACAGCACCATTTCCGGTTTTCTGATGGTTTATTGGAGATAAGAGTCTCATCGGGCTGGGAGGGTGAGATCACATGCTTTCACTGGACCACATGCACATGCTGACCAACCAGTGCTGGAGAAAGTGATCACCCTGAAATCAAAGCCCACTTTCCTCAAGTTAGTAACTGGAACATGACACTAAATGGCACTGGGAGCTGGGCACCACTGGTGCTCACACCTGTAATCCTAGCTACTCAAGAGGCGGAGATCTGAGGATCCTGGTTTGAAACCAGTCTGAGCAGGAAGGTGCGTAAGACTCTTAGCTCCAATGAGCCACCAGAAAATCAGAAGTGGTGCTGTAGCTCCAAGTGGTAGAGTGCTAGCATTGAGCAAAAGAACTCAGGGACTGTTCCCAAGCCCTGAGTTCAAGCCCCACAACTAACAAACATAAAAAAAGACACTTGGTGGGGGTAAGCCTCAGTTTCTCTCTCATAGAATTCAAGGGAAAAGTAAATGACTAAAAGAAGTAGAGCACTTTACCATTCATGAACCAAAGCCAGCAGAGGCCTCCTGGGCAATATTCCCTAGAGTATGCACCAGGTGCTGGATTCCACGTGAGGATCTGGGGCACCGAGTGAACGTGACGAAGAGCGTCCTGTCCTGACAGGATGCGTGCTGAGGAAAACAGATCATAAATAAGTGGCATGTGGCTTTTCACCGTGGTGTCTGTTGTCGGAAGTGTTTTAAGGGGGTGTGGGGTGAATGTGGAGGTCATCCCTGAGGAAGGAGTGAAGCATGCAGATGTGGAGCGCGGGGAGACACGACACAAACCCAAAGCCTGCCTCGGGTGTCCCAGACGTACAGCTGCCCGTGAGTTGGCTGTCAGAAGCAGTAAAGATTAGGGTTGTACTAAAAGACATTAAGGCAGCTGAGAGTCAGTTGCTCATGCTTTTAATCCTAGGTATCTCAGGAGGCTGAGATCTGAGGATCAGAGGTTCAAAGCCAGCCTGGACAGGAAAGTCCGTGAGACTCTCATCTCCAATTAACCACCAAAAAGCCAGAAGTGGAGTTGTGGCAGACATGATAGAGTATCAGCCTTGAGTGAAAAAGCTAAGGATTAATACCCAGAACTGATGTGTGTGTGTGTGTGTGTGTGTGCGCCCTCCCCCCCCCCCCCCCCCCCCCCCCCCCCCCCCCGCATTAAGGCAAGGAGGAGATTGGAGGCCAAGGGGATGATTCGTGGCCCAGGCAGAGTGACCTGCCCACGGTTCACCTCTGGTAAGGATCACGGCAAGCCATGGATGAGCCCTCCCTGTCTTGGCAGGAGTGCTCTCCCTATGCAGCCCACCTGTACGACGCAGAGGACCCGGCCACGCCCCTGCGGACCATGCCCGGCCTCTGCGAGGACTACTGCCTGGACATGTGGCAGACGTGCCGCGGCCTCTTCCGCCACCTCTCCTCGGACCGCGAGCTCTGGGCTCTGGAGGGCAACCGCGCCAAGTTCTGTCGCTACCTGTCCCTGGACGACACGGACTACTGCTTCCCCCGTCTGCTGGTCAATGAGAACTTGAACTTGAACCTGGGCCGCGTGGTTGCGGATGCCAAGGGCTGCCTGCAGCTGTGTCTGGAGGAGGTGGCCAACGGGCTGCGCAACCCCGTGGCCCTGGTCCACGCCAAGGACGGGAGCCACCGCTTCTTCGTGGCTGAGCAGGTGGGGCTGGTGTGGGCTTACCTGCCTGACCGCTCCAGGCTGGAGAAGCCGTTCCTGAACATCAGCCGGGCCGTGCTCACCTCGCCCTGGGAGGGCGATGAGCGGGGCTTCCTGGGGCTGGCATTCCACCCGCGCTTCCGGCACACCCGCAAGGTCTACGTCTACTACTCGGTGGGTGTCGACTTCCACGAGTGGATCCGCATCAGCGAGTTCAGCGTGTCACAGGAGGACGAGAACACCGTGGACCACCGCTCGGAGAGGTGGTTTGGGGGAGCCCAGGTTGGGTGGGGGGGTGGGTGTGCGGGAGACACATCCCACAGGGCACTTGGGCGTGCAGGAGACCGATCACCCAGTGCACTCACGCCGTGTCTGTTGTCAGACGTTGTGATTAGTTCACATACCGAGTGGGGGCCTACTGGGGTGGATGGTTTTCCAAGCAGACCTGCCCCTGGTGACGGCCCTACCTCTGAGATCTTCCAGCTCTCCCAGAACTCTTTAGCTTCAGGTCCTGAGATGGTTCTTTGCCTCTGACTCATAAACCCAAGGAATGAGGGTCATGTTTCCCATTTTACAGATAAGGACACGGAGGTTCAGAGAGGAGAAGTGGTCTGTGAGGTTGCACAGCTAGGAAGCATCTGAGCTGGGACCCTGAGCCTTGCCCGAGGCCCTCCCTCCTCCCCTCCCTCTCTCCCCAAAGGCTCTGAGCCCACCATGCCCACCACCCCTGCTGGCCTTTCCTGCCCACACTTTATCTGCTCCTGCCTCCAAGCCCCTTGCTACCCCAGATCCTGTGCTCCCGGACATTTATGCCATTTCCAAAATGGGGTTGACCTGGCCTAGCCCAAGAGGGGCCCCTGGGTCCATCTCCATCCAACCCCAGCTTGGTACTGGGGAGTCCTGGGTGACTGACTTCTGGCAGAGACTTCAGGTGAAACCCAGGGGTCAGGTTTCTGTGGTTTGTACCAGTACTAGGGCTTGAACTCGGGACACAGGTGCTGTCCCTTCACTTTTCTGCCCAAGGCTAGCACCTGCTCTGCCACCACCGTGGTGCATGTAGAATCTGCACATAGGTAGCTGGTGCATGGAAAACTGGGAGGACAAGGAAGCGGCTGTGCCAGAGGTCAGGTGATAGGCTCCCATAACAAAAAAAAGTAGGTGCTAGCAGTGAAAAAGCAACAGAAAGAACACTAGACTTGATCTAGAAGAGTTGAGGCCTAGTCTCAGCCCTGCTACCTAGGGGCTGTGTGACTCTAGGAAAGCCATACAACCTCTCTGTTCTCCTTAACACAAAGGAGTAAACTATCCCCTACTGATCTGTGATGATCACTTATTATGAAAGGACACAAAGAGCCTTTTCCATTATGACATGACATCAGAAAAAAGACATCTTATTGATGATCTCCTTTCCTGTTTGTGGCTTATGTGTGGAAGGTTGTATGTGTGTGTACCGGTTCTGGGGCTTGAACTCAGGATCTGGGTGCTGTCTCTGAGCTTTTTTGCTCAAGGCAAGCGTTCTACCGCTTTGAGCCACAGCACTACTTCCGGTTTTTGATAGACTTTCCTGCCTGGGCTGGCTTTGAACCGTGATCCCCTGATCTCAGTCTCCTGAGTAGCTAGGATTGTAGACATGAGGCACTGACCCTGGCCAAAGGTTGAGTTTTTATTTGTGTGTGTGTGTGCATGTGTGTGTGTGTGTGTGTGTGTGTGTGTGTGTGTGTGTGTGTTCTCTTCCTGCAGGATTATCCTGGAGATTGAAGAGCCAGCCTCGAACCACAATGGAGGTCAACTGCTCTTTGGGGATGATGGGTACCTTTATATCTTCACTGGAGACGGTGGGATGGCTGGAGACCCTTTTGGGAAATTTGGAAATGCCCAGAACAAGTATGTACTGCCTTTGCCTGGCGGGTGCATGGTTCACACGCTCCTGGGCTTCTTACACGGCTCTGAGCCAAGCAGAGGAGGATTGTAGAAAGGGGTTGGGGCCCCAGCTCAGCCTGCAGCTAGTTAGGGACCCCAGGCAAGGTGCTTTCTCCCATGAATTAGAGAAAGAATAATCTCCACTGAGGCTGCTTATGAAGCAAGCAGGCAATTTTGGTCCCAAGGGTCAGGCACAGCACCTCCGTGGCGGAGGGGATAGCAGTGAGATTCTGAAAGATTGGATTCTCTTAGGGTCAGTCTCAAGATGATAGGGCCGCCCACTGGGAAGGCTGAGGGTGATCCTGGAGAATGGCGTACAGTTAAAGGTGTTGTCTGCAGGAGGGCTCACGCGGAGAGACCTGGGTGCTGAGCGTCTAGCCTCCCTCTGCTTTCCAAATCCCTGCCTTGCGCAGATGCCCCGCCCCTCTCCATATGTGCACACCCTCCCCACAGTCCTTTGCCCACTCTCCTCACACAGGCGCATGTGCACGCACAAGCCTGCCCTGCACACACCCCCAAGCACCCACACACAGTTGTGAATGTGTTCACAGGGATCAGGAGTCTGAGACTTCACATTCTCTTAGGGTGCCACAACCTCCCTCATCCAGAGAGTAACAGGAGCAAGAATTGTGATCGTGGCACTTTTCCCTTGCCTGACAGGGCAAAGAGCATTCCACTTCCTGGTGTTTGCCTTGTGTTTGGCAATGAAGCTGCAAACACAGAATTTAAGGATTTCAGATCGTTTGAATTTAGAAGTATTATCTTGCTGCTAGAAACAGGCTAATCCTTGGCGGGGGTGGGGGGGGAGGGGAGGGGGACGGGGGACGGGGCGGGGGGATAGTGGTGTGGCCAAGTAGTTAGGGGAACTGGAAGGCCGCAGTGGGGGATGAGCACGGGGCATCTCAGGGCGGAGTGGTCTTATCATTGTGGAAGATGACATGAGTGATGTGTAAGGAAGAAGGAAATGCGATTCTAGAGTGCTGTGACAATCCCAACTGCACCAGCCCCTGCTTGGTGAGGTGGCCTGGGGGTGGGGGGTGCAGTTAATGGGTGCATCAGGATCCAGGGTGAAAAGGCTGGGTTTGTTTTCTGCCCTTAAACACATTGCACATTTTTCTTACATGATCAATGAAAGCCCCAGAGCTGGTGGAGGAGGGAGCACCACGTCTTCCTCCTCCCCCTCCCTCCGCCACTCAGCTTTCCCTTACGCTCTGTATTTGGTGCTCTTGGCTTTGACTACAGTCGTTCATCGTCTCAGCAATACTTCATGACCACCTACTATGTGCTGATCACTGGGCTATGTCCTGGAAAACAACAACAGCAGCAACCTGTAAATAGGAATTGTTTTTTTAGTCCGGTCGTGGGTCCTGAACTCTGGGCCTGGATGCTGTCCCTCAGCTCTTCAGCTCAAGGCTAGCGCTCTACCACTTGAGCCACAGCACCACTTCCAGCTTTTTCTGTGTATATGGTGAACCCAGGGCTCCATGCATGCTGGGCAAGAACTCTACCATAGAGCCACCTTCCCAGCCGACCTTCTAAAAATGGGTTCACCGGAAGTGTTCATTCAGAAGGCCTGAGATCCCCACTGGTCAGCCCCGAAGTGTTCATTCAGAAGGCCTGAGATCCCCACTGGTCAGCCCCGCAGCCCTGGCCTTGGGGGGTGGGCAGTGCCCATGCACCCTGGCGCAGGGCCACCCCAGCCTGCTCTGTCCCGCAGGTCGGCGCTCCTGGGCAAGGTGCTGCGCATCGACGTGGACCGCACGGAGCGCGGGCCTCCCTACCGCATCCCACCGGACAACCCGTTCGTGGGCGACCCCGCGGCTCGGCCCGAGGTCTACGCCTTCGGTGTGCGCAACATGTGGCGTTGCTCGTTCGACCGCGGCGACCCCGCGTCGGGCGCGGGCCGCGGGCGCCTCTTCTGCGGGGACGTAGGCCAGAACAAGTTCGAAGAGGTGGACCTGGTGGAGCCGGGCCGCAACTATGGCTGGCGCGCGCGCGAGGGCTTCGAGTGCTACGACCGCAAGCTGTGCGCCAACGCCTCCCTGGGTGACTGCCTGCGCCCTAGGCCGCTGATCGAGCGCCTGCCGGCACCGAGCCTGTGCCTGCGCCCCGGGGTGCTGATCCCACCTCCAGCCTGGCCGGCACCCCGCCTGTGCCTGCGCCCCAGCCCCACCCTCCCTGGGCACCGTTCACCTTACCCCCTGTCCAACTCCCTGCCAGTGCTGGGCACCACTGGCTCCTTCTTGCCATCATCTGCTCCACCCCTCAGCCCCTGGTGCCTGGGGTCCTGGCTGTCTCCTCGCCCTGCACCCCTGCACACACAGCTGCCCCTGAAGCGCTGGGTGGGGACCGGGGAGCCAGCTTACAGAGGAACCCCCAGTCCCTGGCTCATCTCAGTTTCTTGCCCCATTACCAGATGATGTGCTGCCCATTTTTGCCTATCCGCATAAGCTAGGCAAGTCGGTGACCGGGGGCTACGTGTACCGTGGCTGCGAGTACCCCAATCTGAACGGCCTCTATATTTTTGGAGATTTTATGAGTGGGTAAGTGGCCTATGCCCTGAGTGTCCCTTGCCTCTAGCTTCCCCTGGACTATGGTTTTGTTTTTTTTTTTAATTTTTAAAGTGTGTATGCATGTGTGTGGGTGTATGCACACGTCCAGGTGCATGCCCGCTCTGACAGGACCCCCAGTGAGGTCCAAACGTGTGTCTTCCTCAGAAGTCAAGAAGTCCTAGGGTGCTGGGAAGGTGGCTCAGTGGTAGAGCGCTTGCCTTGCATGCATGAGGCCCTGGGTTCAATTCCTTAGCACACTACATAAGCAGAAAAAGCCGGAAGTGGCACTATGACTCAAGTGGTAGAGCTCTAGCCTTGAGCTGAGGAGCTGAGGGACAGCGCCCAGGCCCAGAGTTCAGGCCCCACGACTGACCAAAAACAAAAAAAGTCTTAGGGGCACCTGACACCTCACTCCAGCCTTCCGAGCCTTGCTGGCAGTCTCTGGCAATCCCAGGTGAAGAATTCCCTAAGGACAGGCCCCTGGTGTCCTCCCCCACATCCCAGCTGGGCTGGCAAGCTATGTTGATGAGCAGGATCAGAACATGGATGGTTTTCTCTCCACCCAGGGCTCCTCAGAGGTCCAGGACCTCGCCATTACACCAGCTGGCAGCAGACAGAGCTAGAGGGCCCTGGTCACTTGGTATCTCTCTAGAAGTTTGCCCATTTCTGCTAGGTTTTCCTTCATTTGAATTTCTTGGATCTTTGTTTCCTGTGGCAACTCTGATTTTATTGATCTGAATCTCATCTCTTCATCAATCTCTGGTGGTCTGTCAATTTTACTTTTACAAAAAGACAGCTTTTTGTTTTATTTATTTTATATATAGTTTTTTAGTCTCTATTTTATTGATTTCTGCCCTAACTTTTACTCTCTCTCTCTCTCTCTCTCTCTCTCTCTAGTAGTTTGGGGCTTGGTTTGTTCTTGTTTTTCTAGCAGTTTTAGTTGCATCATGAGATTATTTACTTGAGCTGTGTCTGTTTTTTGTCCCTCCCCCCTTTCTCTCTCCCAGTCCTAGGGCTTGAACTCAGGGCCTGGGCACTGTTCTTTTTGCTCAAGGCTACCACTCTACCATTGAGCCACAGTGCCACTTCTGGCCTGTTCTGTGTATGCGGTACTGAGGAATGGAACCCAGGGCTTCATGCAAGCTAGACTAGCGCTCTACCACAAAGCCACATTCCTAAGCCTGCTTCTATTTTTTTTTTTTAATGTGTACACTTAGAGCTATAAACTTTCCCCTTAGCACTGCTTTTGCTGAATCCCAGAGATTCCATTTGTGATATGCTTTCATTTTCATTGAATTGTAAGAACTTTCCAATTTCTTCCATGACCCAGGTGTTATTCAGTAGTGTGTTATTCAGGGTCCATGTGTTTCAGTGTTTTCTGCAATATGTCTTGTTGTTGAGAAGTAGTTTGAGTCTGCTGTTGTCAGACAGGACATAAGGATTCAACTCCATCTTCTTGTATTTGTCTAGGTTCTTTGTGTGTACTATGATATGATCAATTTTTGAGAATGTTCTGTAGGCTGCTGAGAAGAATGTGACCTGGGTGGCTGTTGCGTGGAATATTCTGTTGCTATCTGTTAAGTCCATTTGGGTTATAGTGTCATTTGATTCAGAGACTTGGCTTATCTGTTGTTTGGTTGACCTGTCCTTTGGTGAGAGTGACATGTTAAAATTTCCCACTGTTACTGTGCTGGGGTCTCTCCTGTTCTGTAAGTTCAGAAGTGTTTGTTTCACCTAGTTAGCTTCTCCATTGCTTAGTGCATAGATATTGACCACTGTAATTTCCTCTTCATGGATCATTCTCTTTATTACTATGAAATGACCTTCTTGGTCTCTTTGTACTGATTTTATTTTGTTTTTGTTTTTTTGGTCGGTCACGGGGCTTGAACTCTGGGCCTGGGCACTGTCCCTCAGTTCTTCGGCTCAAGGCAAGCGCTCTACCACTTGAGCCACAGCACCACTTCTGGTTTTCTAGTGGTTTATTGGAATAGGAGTCTCACAGTCTTTCCTGTCCGGGCTGGCTTTGAACTGCGATCCTCAGATCTCAGCCTCCTGAATAGCTAGGATTACAGGCATGAGCCACCAGTGCCCAGCTTCTTTTTTTATTTATTTATTTTTATTTTTTTATTTTTTTTTTTGGGTCTGGTCGTGGGGCCTGAACTCTGGGCCTGGGCGCTGTCCCTCAGCTCTTCAGCTCGAGGCTAGCACTCTACCACTTGAGCCACAGTGCCACTTCCAGCTTTTTTCTTTTTGCTTATGTGGTGCTGAGGAATCGAACCCAGGGCCTCAGGCATGCAAGGCAAGCGCTCTACCACTGAGCCACCTTCCCAGCCCTTTTTTTTTTTTGTTGGTCGTGGGGCTTGAACTCTGCGTCTGGGCGCTGTCCCTCAGCTCTTCAGCTCAAGGCGAGTGCTCTACCACTTGAGCTACAGCGCCACTTCCGGTTTTCTGGTGGTTTATTGGTGATAGGAGTCTCATGGTCTCTCCTGCCTGGGCTGGCTTTGAACCGCGATCCTCAGATCTCAGCCTCCTGAGTAGCTAGGATTACAGGCGTGAGCCACCAGCGCCCGGCTTGCCCAGCTTCTTTGTACTGATTTTAATGGAAAAAAAAATCTATTTTTATCAGATATCAATATGGCTATTCCTGCTTTCCTGAAGTATGGATTTTCATGAAAAATCTTTTTACATCCCTTCACTCTGAATTTGTTTTTAACTTTAACTGTGAGGTGGATCTCTGAGAGACAACAAATGGATAGTCTTGTTTTTTTTTGGGTTCAGTCGTGGGCCTGAACTCGGGGCCTGGGCGCTGTCCCTCAGCTCTTCAGCTCAAGGCTAATGCTCTACCACTTGAGCCACAGTGCCACTTCTGGTTTTCTGGTGTTAATTGGAGATAAGAGTCTCATAGACTTTCCTGCTTCGGCTGGCTTTGAACGGTGATCCTCAGCCCCCTGGATAACTAGGATTACAGGCATGAGCCACTGGTGCCTGGCTCCAAAGCATCTTTTGAGTTGCCTCTTACAAGGGCACCCTGCTGCAGACAGGGAGCTGGCTAGGGTTGCTGATCATAGGCCTGATCATAGTGGCCTCAGAAGCCTTGCTACTCAGCTCCTAATTTCCAGGTCAGTGCCACCCCAGCCACTGAGATCCCTGTCTACGGTGTGCATGCACGTGTGCCTGTGCATGTGAGTCATAGCCAGTCTGGTGTTAGAGGAGAGGGATGAAATTCCTCCTTCTGAGCCAGTTGTGAGTTGGCTCCATTCTCTCAAGATTATGACTAGACTTAAGGTCATCTCACTGTTCCATCATTCCAAGGAACAGGGAAGGCAGGTGAAGTTGGAGCAGGACTTCCTTGACAAGCAGAGGAGGGAGGAGGAGCACTAGTTTTTTTTTGGTCAGTCATGGGGCTTGAACTCTGGGCCTGGGCGCTGTCCCTGTGCTCTTCAGCTCAAGGCGAGCGCTCTACCGCTTGAGCCACAGCACCACTTCTGGTTTTCTGGTGGTTTATTGGAGATAAGTGTCTCACTGACTTTCCTGCCCGGGCTGGCTTTGAACTGCGATCCTCAGATCTCAGCCTCCTGAGTCGCTAGGATGACAGGCGTGAGCCACCGGCGCCCAGCTAGGAGGAACACTACTAAGAAGCGTGAAAGGTGCCCAAGTTGCACATCCCAATCTCAAATGTAGGCAGCTCCAAGAATGAGCACAGTCCTGGGTTCCACCCTGTGCTCTGTGCTGAGGTCAAACCTCAACAGCACTGGGCCTCCTGCTAGCCAGAGGGCTGGACTGAGCCGAGGGGCCAGGAGCCAGCTGGGCTCCTTCATCCCTGTGTCTGTCTGGGAAATGCTCAGTAAAGATCATCCCAGAACCGGCTTCATGGCCCCATGAAAAGGCTCACACTTGGCTTGATGCTTTCATTGCCCTTCTGAAATACTTAAGAAATTTTGGACAAGGGACTCTGCATGCTCATTTTGCACTGGACCCTAAAAATTACATGTGGTCCAGGTTGCATGGATGAGATGTGTAGAAGAAAGGATGATGGATGGATGTGAGGGGGTGGGTAGGTGGATGGCTGGACGGTTGAGTGGGTGGATGGATGGGTGAATGGAGGATCAGTGGATTCACGGATGGATGGGCAGATGGATGAATGAGTAGAGGGATGCATGAATGGATGTATGATGGCTGGGTGTGTGTGTGGGTGGATGGATGGTGGATTGATAGGTAGATGAGTACATAGGTAGGTCGGGTGAACAATGGGTAGATGGATAGATTTGGGGTTGGGCTGGCTTGTGTACCATACTCAGCATGACATTGTTTTTTGTCCCAGGCGTCTGATGTCCCTCCGAGAGACCCCAGGGACGGGTCAGTGGCAGTACAATGAGCTCTGCATGGGCCGTGGCCAGACCTGTGCATTCCCAGGTCTCATCAACAACTACTACCCTCACATCATCTCCTTTGCAGAGGATGAGGCTGGTGAGTGTTCCTTAGGCCCTCTCCATTCTGGCTGCCCATGCTGGAGTAGTCCTCTAATCTTCTATCTACCTGGAATCCTGCTTCTGACTTGGTTGAGATCTCAGGCTTGAAATGACCTTTCCCCTGGGGAGGGCCAGGAAGGGGAGGGGATTGTTCTGAGACCTTGAGTGCACTCCTTTGGGTACGCCCTGGTTTTTCTGAGCCTCCCCTTCCTCCTCTAGAAAATGAGGGATGTCCCCTCCACCCCTCCCCTCCACTGTGGGCATACAGAAAAAGATGAGAGCAGAAAAAGCACATGTAATATTAACAAGAGCAGGAGGGAAGATCTGGAGAGCTGACTGGCAGGCAGGAAGAGAAGGACACTTCCCAGACACCTCCACCTTCCAGAGGTCGGGTGGGATGGGAGGTTCTTGGTGGCAGATTTATTTGGGTCACTTGGGAAAAGCCACATTGTCACCTCAAGGCAGGTGGACAGCACCTTCTATATCAGTGAGCCCTACATCCAGCCTCTTGCCCTTTCTGTTCTTCAGAGAACAGAGGCGGGAGGGGAGAGGAAGAGGGGATGGATGCTCTTCCAGCCTCCTCCTTTGTCCTGGGCCTGGGATTGTTCCATGACAAAAGCGGAGGGGCCCCCAGCAGGCCCTGGCGGATGCTTGGCAGAGTCTCTAGGCAACGCCTCCCTCCCCCTCCCCTCCACCGCCTCTGGAAGGTATCCCCTGCGGGGCCCCGTGCCCAGAGCCCCCAGGGCCCAGAGTCTGGGAAACTTTCCTTGAGCCATTCCCCACCCTGATCTCATCTGAATCTGAATTTCCAAAAGGGCAGCTCCAGCCCCACTGTCCTCCCAGAGCTATTACAGCCTTGGAAAATCCTTTCTCTTGGTCTGTAGGGGGTGAACGTGTTTTGGAAGCAGCCACTCCCCAGCCCCAGATGTAGGGCCTGGAACAAAATTCCCAGTGCCACTGGGTAACAGAAAACCAGGAGGGAGGCACCTGTGAGCTGGCCAGGCCATGGGACACAGTGGCCCCGCCTGGAAGGCACCAACGCTGGGGCCCAGGCACACCAGCCTCTCCCAGCTCCCAGCCCTCTAGTTTCTTCTGACACTTGCAAACGGAAGAACCAGGCGCTGTGCTTGGCCCAGCGTCCTCCAGCCCCATCTACGCTCACAGAGACCCACACTGCAGTGCACCCTACAGGGCCTGGGCAGGGCCAACCAGGACCCTGTGCACACAGGGGACTGGGGTCAAGTTCCCAGCAGATCAGGGCTGCCAGGAGCCCTGGAGTCAGGCTGGTCCCTCCAGCCCTCTCACCTTACATTTGGGGAAACTGAGGCTGCCTATTGACACCTGGTGTTGAGGGTGGAGCACTGTGTCCAGAGCAGAACCTCAAGGTTAGCCAACCAAGTGATGACATGGAGAAAGATGTTCAGCCCAAAGCAGCAGCAAGCAGAGGGCCCAGGCTCCAGAGACTGGAGTGTCAATGTGACAACTGCCCAGCCAGAGGAAACAGGCTGCTCCTGGGTTCTCTCCCCAAAAGAGGCCGGAGAGGGAGGTGGTTAGTCTGCAGATGCACAGGAAATCCATAGCACTGACAGATATGGTGCCCGGGCAGCCCACTCTTCAGGCTGTCATCTCCCTGGTAACCTGCACCCCTTCTTCCTTCTCCCCCAGCAGGCTTAGTGTTCCTGCTGGGGGTGGGGCTTAGGTTCCACATGCCACTCAGCCGGCTGGCACTTCCCATTGATGCAAGGTAGCCTTTTAGTCTTTCTCTCTGGGGAACTGACCCAGTCCAGTTTCCTGTCCTTTGCTTCCTGTGCCATCTCCAGGCAGCCCCCTGGGTTGTAGATGTCTTTGGGGACATGCTTTCCTCCAAGTTCCTACCCCCTGCATCAGCCTCTCCTTGGGGAGCTCCTCCTCCCCTCTGCCCAGCCCTGGGAGGGGGCCTTCTGCTACCCTATTACAAAGACAGAGGTTGTAGTTTGGCTGAATCGTGACAGCAAGCTGCGTGTGGCTTGTGTCTGGGCTCCCAGGCCCCATTGGATGCTGGTTTGATCTTGAGGCAGTTGACTTGGTTGAGTTCTGACCTTGGCTTAACTATTCACTAGCTGTATGACTTTGAACAAATCTTTTTTTTTTGTTTTTTGTTTTTTTTGGTCGGTCGTGGGACTTGAACTCTGGGCCTGGGCGCTGTCCCTCAGCTCTTCAGCTCAAGGCAAGCGCTCTACCACTTGAACTACAGCACCACTTCCGGTTTTCTGGTGGTTTATTGGAGATAGGAGTCTCATGGTCTCTCCTGCCCAGGCTGGCTTTGAACCGCGATCCTCAGATCTCAGCCTCCTGAGTAGCTAGGATTACAGGCGTGAGCCACCAGCGCCTGGCTGAACAAATCTTTTAGCCTCTCTGAACCTGTCTTTTTTCATTTGTATAATGGCATACTGAAGTATGTCTTCTGGGAATAAGCAATTGGTAATTAAGTGGGGCCATGTAGGGTGACATAGAATCCTGGTACTGTGTAGTTAAGACTCTGTGTAGCATGAGGGGGACATGACCCCCTCCAGGTGCTCAAACTCATGGCACTACTTTGTGTGTGTGTGTGTGTGTGTGCGCGCGCGCGTTGTAGGGCTTGAACTCAGGGCCTGGGCACTGTTCCTGAGCTTTTGTGTTCAAGACTCTACCACTTGAACCATAACTCCACTTCTGGCTTTTTGGTAGTTAATCAGAGATAAGAGTCTCACAGACTTTCCTGCCCAGGTTGGCTTTTTTGTTTTTGGTTGGTTGTGGGGCTTGAACTCTGAATGGGCGCTATCCCTGTGCTATTCAGCTCAAGGCAAACGCTCTACCGCTTGAGCCACAGCACCACTTCCCCAGGTTGGCTTTGAACCGTGCTCCTCAGATCTCAGCCTCCTGAGTAGCTGGGATTATAGGGTGAGCCACTGGTGCATCGTTATCACATCACTACTTTTTTACCACGGGCCTGACCAGGGGTAGAAAAGTTCCTGAATAGCACCATTGCAGAGCTGCTGGAAGTCCTGCAGGCCAATGAAAGGCACGAGCTTCAGATTAGACTCCTGCCAAGTGCTTTCTGCCCCTGCCTGAGAGGCGCCCCTTGGTTAGTGGAGAGACCTTGGCCTTGAGAGGCTGACAGGACCTGGCCTGGGTTGCAATCAGAGTGATAATAATTAACAGTCATGACGCTCTTGGCCTCCTCCATCCTGTGAGGCATACCTGTTAAAAACAAGGAAGCTGGGGGCTGGGAAGGTAGCTCAGTGGTAGAGTGCTTGCCTTGCATGCATGAGGCCCTGGGTTCGATTCTTCAGCACCACATAAGCCGAAAAAGCAGGAAGTGGTGCTATGGCTCAAGTGGTTGAGCACTAGCCTTGAGCTGAAGAGCTGAGGGACAGCACCCAGGCCCAGAGTTCAGGCCCCACAGCCGACAAAACAAAAAAGGGAAGTTGAGGCTCAGCATGCCACCTGTGTCTGTAGGTTACCAGGAGCTGGGCCCTGGACCCCATTTCTACCCAGAAGGGTGAGGTGCTAAGCATGAATCCAGACAGGGAGCAAGGGTGGAGCGTGGAGGTTGAATGAGGCCAGGCGGAGAGACTGACAGCCTGGCTGCTTGCTTGCACGTGGCTGCCTCTCCCATCCTCCAGGTCCAGTTCTGGGGACTGGATGGCTGGGCTGCCCTGGGACGCACCTCTCAGGGCGGGCAGAGGGGAATGGGAAGGGAGGCGCTGGGGCGGCAGGGCTGGCCCTGATCCTCTTGCAGGCAGCCCTCTCACCTGTTATCCCGTTGACTATTCACAGGGGAGCTGTACTTCATGTCCACCGGCGTGCCAAGCGCCACGGCCGCACGAGGGGTCATCTACAAGGTCATCGACCCGTCCAGGTGAGTGTCTGCGCTGGGCACTGGCTGAGCTTCTACAGTCTTCCAAGAGAGCGCGCCTCTGTGACATCACCCACCCTCTCCACACCCCAACACCCCATTTTTCAGATGAGGAAACAAAGGCCCAGAGAGAAGTGGCTAAGGAAGCTCACCCCACTGGAGAGGGGGCAGACCCAGCACCTAAAACGGGGCCTACCCACCCCCCTAACAGCTCTCTCCAGCTAGGGTTGAATTGGCGACTCCCATTGGGGCCTATGAACACAGAGAAGTCATGTCCTTCCCACACTCTCCTGTGTCTTCCTACCTGCTTGTCACTTTGATCTCCGTGTGGCTACCTGCTAGAACCTGCAAGGCCTTGGAAAGCCTTTTCCACCCACTGCACTGCATCTTAGTCTACCGCTACTTTATTTAGTTTTTTTTTTTCTTGTGAAAGTACTGGAGCTTGACCTCAGGGCCTGGGCACTGTCCCTTAGCTTTTTTTTTTTTTTTTTTAAACTAAAGGCAAGAGCTTGATTACTTGAGCCACAGTTCCACTTCTGGCTTTTCTGGTGATTCACTAGAAATAAGAGTTTCATGGACTTTTCTGCCTGGGCTGGCTTTGAACCAGGATCCTCAGATCTCAGCCTCCTGATTATAGGAGTGAGCCACCAATACCTGGCATACTTCTAGGTAGAAGGCCGCCCCTGGGGGGACCCGCCATGCTCTGACTTACATGTGTAACTTATTGGTTAACGTATGGTTCTGTCCCATTTTATAGGACAGAAATGGTCTGAAGGCCTGCCCCAGGGCCCCAGCACCAGAGCCTGGCCCCAAACCCCTGGTGCTGTGCCCTCTGTGCCTTGGGTCCACTCCCCCCAGGCATCTTCCCCATGTTCCTCTGGCTATCTCCTCCTCTCTGGGTTTTGAAATGTCCAGCTGCAGGACGCCTCTCACCTGCTGGGAATCTGCAGAGCTCAGGCTACGCTCGGTAGCTCTAGCATTCGCTTAGGCCCTGGGAGGGCCTGGAGCACAGACTTGGAGTGTCTGATGAATGGGCCCATGATTGTCTTTCTAGAGCTCCTTCTCAGCCACTAGAATAATGGCTCCTGGTCAATCTGTTTCACCCTTGGACCAGGAAGGGTAGTGCTCACCCCAGCACCAAGCCTGAGGTTGTATTGTGGGAATGGGCTGATGAAAGCCAGGCGCCGATAGCTCACGCCTGTAATCCTAGATACTCAGGAGGCTGAGATCTGAGGATCCATGGTTCAAAGCCAGCCTGGGCAGGAAAGTCCATGAGACTCTTATCTCCAACAAACCACCAGAAAACCAGAAGTGGTGCTGTGGTTCAAGTTGTAGAGTGCTTGCTTTGAGCTGAAGAGCATAGGGACAGCACCTAGGCCCAGAGTTCAAGCCCCACGACCGACAAAAAAAAAAAAAAGAAAGAAAGAAAAAAAGAAAAGAAAAGAAAAAAAGAATGGCTGATGTTGGACAGAACCCCCCATAAGAGCTCCACCCACTTGAGTCCAGTGACCCTGAACGCTGAGATAGGCTTAGCAATTCCCCAAACACCTATTGTCTCTCTGTCTCTGTCTCTCACTCTCATTCTCAGTGCTAGTAATAGAGCATGAACTCAGGGCCAGGTGCTCTTATACTACATATTATATGATCAGGAAACATTTGACACAACTAATGACCCAATATTGGCACATTAGTATTAGCTAAATCCTAGTTTTTTAAAATTTTTTTTTTTAACTGTGAAAATACTGTACAGAGGGGTTACAATTACACGGGCAAGATAATGAGTACGTTTCTTTTTTTTTTTTTTTGGGTCCGGTCGTGGGGCCTGAACTCTGGGCCTGGGTGCTGTCCCTCAGCTCTTCAGCTCAAGGCTAGCGCTCTACCACTTGAGCCACAGCACCACTTCGGGCTTTTTTCTTTTTTGCTTATGTGGTACTGAGGAATGGAACCCAGGGCCTCAGGCATGCAGAGCAAGCACTCTACCACTGAGCCACCTTCCCAACCCATGAGTACATTTCTTATCAAGCATTGTTGCCTCCTCCTTTGTTTCCCCTTCCCATCTCTTCCCATCTCCCCCCGCACCCCGCATCCCCCATCCCCCCCAAAGTTTTTTTTTAACTTGTTCTTCATCCATATTCTTTTGCTATTATTTTGTCATCTTGTCTCTGTGGCCCTCCAGTGCATGACAACTTCTCAAATTTTTCTATTTACCACACTATTTTTATTATTGTTATTTATTATTATTATTGTGGAATATGTGTTGTTGATGGTGGTATTGGTTGTGGTTGCAGTGTTGGTGTATGGGTTGGTGGTGGTGGTGTGTGTGTGGTGGTAGTGGTGTTCGTGGTGATGGTGTTGATGGTATATGTGTGTGGGTTTTTGTTTTTTTGTTTTTGTTTTGGCTTATCCTGGCTTGAACCTGGTCTATCCCTGAGCTTCTTCTGTTCAACATTAGCGCGCTACCACTCGAGCCACAGTGCCACTTCCAGTCTTTTTATTGGAGATGAGAGTCTTATGGACCTTCTTGCCCAGACTGACTTCATACCACAAGCCTCAGATCTCAGCTTCCTTAGTAGCTAGGATTACAGGTGTGAGCCACCGGTGCCTGGCTGTGTATTACTTCCTGTACTAGAACTGGGGCTTAGATTCAGGACCTTGACTCTTGCTTGTTTTTTTTTTTTTCAAGGCTGGTGTTCTATCATTTAAAAAAAAATTTTTTTTATTGTGAAAATACCGTACAGAGGGGTTACAATTACATGGGCAAGGTAATGAGTACATTTCTTATCAAGCATTGTTGCCTCCTCTGTTTCCTCCTCCCATCCCTTCCCTTCCCCGTTCCCCCTCCTCCCTTCCCTCCCCCCCCCACATAGCCAAAGTTGTGAAGTGCGTTTTTTGACTTGTACATCTCATTGTTTCAATGGCTCCACTTGTATCCCTATTTAAACGGTTTGTTTTTGCCCTTCCCCTCCACAAATTATACCAACATCAAATACAGTGAAAGCAGGCGTTATACCGTGGGGGAGGGACATACAAAGCAACAAAGAAATCATCTTATAAATGTGTTAGAAACAATCACAAGAAAAAAAAACATTTGAATACTTATCCTGGGGTTCATTTCACCTGACATCAACTTATCTGACCTTTTCTGCTTGTCTCAGACGTATACTACTTATTGTGTTCTATCATTTGACCATAGCTCTGCTCCAATGTGTGTTTTGCCAGTAGCCAGGTTTGAACTCAGGTCCTCATACTTGCTCATTTTTCTTGCTGACCTGATACTCTACTACTTGAGTCACACCCCCAGCTTTGCTTTTAGGAGATAAGAGTCACAAACTGTTCTGCCCAGGCTGCTTTTGAACTGTGATCCCCTGGATCTCAGCTTCCTCAGTAGGTAGATTAAAGGTACAAGCACCTGGTACTTTTTTTTTTGTTGGTGGTGGGGCCTGAACTCGGCCTGGGCGCTGTCCACTCTTCAGCTCAAGGCTAGTGTTCTACCCTTTGAGCCACAGCAACACTTCGGGCTTTTTCTGATTATGTGGTGGTGAGGAATCAAACCCAGGGCCTCATGCATGCAAGGCAAGCACTCTACCACTGAGCCACCTTCCCAGCCCCCTCTTTTATTTAATTCAAAAAATCATTATTACATACAAAAATACACATTAATCAACCACCTGACTTTGTCTTTGTATCATAAAAACCATAAGCCTCCCCTCCTCCCATCCCTCTGTCCTGGTTCCCTGAGCTTCCATCCGTCTTCCGCTGCGTGGTGCTGGAAGTTATGACCTTGTTTCTGACCACACGCAGACTTTGCTTTCTTTCTTATTCATCTGTCCTCATTTTGTGTAAATGTTTCCATGTTGCAGCTCTTACAAGGAGGTGGTTTTTAGGGCTGGTCATTTTCTGCTGAGTCACTGAGCCAAAACTATCTTCCCTCTTCCTTACAGTTTGAAGTTATTACCATTTTTGGGGGGGGGAGGTCTAGTCGTGGGGCCTGAACTCTGGGCCTGGGCCTGTCCCTCAGCTCTTCAGCTCAAGGCTAGCACTCTACCACTTGAGCCACAGCGCCACTTCCGGCTTTTTTCTTTTTTGCTTATGTGGTGCTGAGGAATGGAACCCAGGGCCTCAGGCATGCAAGGCAAGCGCTCTACCACTGAGCACCTTCCCAGCCCTACCATTGTTTTTTAAAGAATGATTCTCTGGGGAAGCAGGCCATAGCTGCAGTGTGTAACTCCCCGAGGCCACCTCTGCTGCGCTGCCTTTGTGCTTTTGACTTCCTCTTCCTCCCTTGGCTGGCTGTCCCTGTGGGATGACGTCACCCCAGTGACACTTGGGGTTCTCCTACTTCAGGTCAGAAATGGGCTGGATTCTTCCGTCACCCCTTGGCCCTCCTCTCTTTTGTTTTTTGCGTTTTGGAATAAATACACTTTTTGATATCCACCCAGATGTCCTGGAGGCCAAGAAGGTTTGGAAAATGAATGGAAGGAGAAGGAGAAGAGGTCATGTCACCCCTCAATGTCTCACCAGAACACCTGGGTCCACTATCTACCTTTCTGTCTATCTATCTTTCTATCTATCTATCCATCCATCCATCATCTAACATCCCTCCTCCTCTTTTGCATACAGAGTTTTCCTTTTTTTTGTTGTTGTTGGTTGTGGGACTTGAACTCTGAGCCTAGGCTCTGTCTCTAAGCTCATCAGCTCAAGGCTAGCACTCTACCACTTGAGCCACAGTGTCACTTCCATTTTTTTTTTTTGGTCGGTTGTGGGGCTTGAACTCTGGGCCTGGGCACTGTCCCCCAGCTCTTCAGCTCAAGGCTAGCGCTCTACCACTTGAGCCACAGCCACACTCCAGTTTTCTGGTGGTTCTTTGGAGGTAAGAGTCTCACAGATGTTCCTACTCGGGCTGGATTTGAACCATGATCCTCAGACTCAGACTCCTGAGTAGCTAGGATTACAGGCGTGAGCCACCGGTGCTCAGCTCAACGTTTTCTTTTTCACCTATGAGTTCCTTCAGGAACTTGGGGCCGATGTGAAAGGCATGGATTTCAGTAAGGGTCAGAGCAGGGAGTCTCCCTTCCCCATCCCCCTCACTTCCCATCTCTAGCTTTGAAAGCATAGGGCAGTCTGTGTCCCTCCTCCTCCTCCAGGCCTTTCTGAAGGCCAGTCTGCGTCATGTGGCTGTTTCTACCCTGTACTGGGAATGCCTCTTGAAGCCCTGGGTCTGCCTGGGGCAGTCTGGGAACAGGGTCGGTCTCATTCAGAGTATCACAGATCAGCAGCCAAAAACTAATCAGAATGGGATTCCATTCCTTCCTCGTGCCCCTGGCACAGGAACATGGTAAAGGAGCCAGCTCACAGCCTGGCAACCCTTCTCAGGCCTTTCTCCTAGTTCTCAAAGCCCCAGGCCCCTCACCGCCCGTCTGGCTTCCCACTGTCCCTTCCCCCACTCACTTTGTCCCTAAGCTCGTCTTGCCATTCCCAGTTAAAAAAAAAAAAAGACTCTGTCTCATGGAGAATGCAGTTCACACACCCCATCCAAAGGCTGTTGGGAGAGTGAGCCTCCAGTCATCAGCAGGTAGAGGCCAAGCAAGTACCCAGTTGGCTGCCGTGGGGCCTGTGGTTCCTGGGGCTGGCTCTGAGAATCCAGGGGCCATGCAGTGGGCAGGGATGCTGAGGTGCATGGCAGCAGGGCACCTGTTTCGTTTCTTTTGCTAGTCCTGGGGCTTGAACTCAGGGCCTGGGCACTGTCCCTGAGCTTCTTTTGCTCAAGGCTAGCATTCTACCACTTGAGCCACAGCACCACTTCCAGCGTTTTCTGTGTATGTGGTATGGAGGAATCGAACCCAGAGCTTCATGCATGCTAGGCAAGCACTCTACCATTTAACCACCTTCCCAGCCGTGGGCACCTGTTTCTTTTGCTCCTGTCCACACCTGCTGAGCCTGTCCTCCTTTCTACTGAGGCAGGGCAGGTATATGGGGAGATCCTCGGGACAGGCTTCTGGGGCAGAACTCATGATTTCCGTGTCGTTGGCAGACGGGCACCCCCGGGCAAGTGTCAGATCCACCCTGCCCAGGTGAAGGTGAGGAGCCACCTCATCCCTTTTGTGCCCAAAGAAAGTAAGTGGCCACCTTGGGGTCTGTGTGGGGGTGGGGGAGAGAGGGACTCCTGCCTGAGGCATCTTGCTGGCCCTCTGTCTCTACCAGGGCTCCATACCACTAGATGCCTTTCCTGGGCCTCTATTCCTAGGCCATGCTTGGCACTCACCAGACACGGAATTAAGAGGCAGACCTGTAATAAAAGTGGGTCTTGCCAGGTTCCAGTGGCTCACACCTGTCATCCTAACTACTCAGGAGGCTGAGATCTGAGGATCATGGTTCAATGCCAGCCCAGGCAGGAAAGTCTGTGAGACTCTTATCTCCAATAAATCACCAGAAAACTGGAAGTGGCGCAGTGGCCAAGTGGTAGAGCTCTCGCCTTAAACTGAAGAGCTGAGGGACAGCGCCCAGATCCAGACTTCAAGCCCCACGACTGATCACTCCCCCCCAAAAAAAGGGTCTTGCTGGACTGGTCACAATTCCTTAAACCAGGTTCCAGGAGTGGGCAGGTGACCGCAAGGGGCAGGATTCAAGCAGGGCACAGAAGGGAAGGACTTAGCTGTGCCAAGTTGGTGGGAGGGATGGAAAGAGGGTGTCCAGACTTTTCCCAGGAGGGTTCCAGTTAGAGGGGATGGGTGAGGAGGGAGGAGTGGGTACAGACCAAGGGCACCAAGACACTGAAGGGCAGCGTGGAGGGAAGGTGCACCGAGGTGGGGCAGCGGGGTCCCCCTGACCACATGCTTTTCCTGTGCGCAGAGTTCATTCGGACCCCGGAGAGTACCCCACGACCCACAGCACGCACGCCCACCAAGGCACCCCGTCGCAGACGCCCCACGGCCCCTCCCCTGGTGCCCACCTCGAGGCCTGCCCGGCCCACGCGGCGGCCAGGGTCCCGCAGGGGCAGTGGACGGCGGCGGGGCCGGCCCAGCACCGCGGTGCCGCCGCCCTCCCACGGGGCCGTGCGCCTGGTGCGGCCCGCAGGGCTGAGCGCCGGCCGGGCCGCGTGGAGGTGTTCGCGGGTGGGCGCTGGGGCACGGTGTGCGACGATGCGTGGGACACCAAGGCCGCTGCGGTCGTGTGTCGCCAGCTGGGCTTTGCCCACGCGGTGCGAGCCGCCAAACGCGCCGAGTTTGGCGAGGGCCGCGCGCTGCCCATCCTGCTGGACGACGTGCGGTGCACCGGCGACGAGCGCAGCCTGCTGGAGTGCGCGCACGCCGGCGTGGGCACGCACAACTGCGGGCACCAGGAGGACGCAGGCGTCGTGTGCAGCCACAAAGACCCGGACTTGTAGGCAAAGCCTGGGCTGCTCGGCTGGGCCATGGTGCTGCGTGTGGGTCACCTGGTGGAGGTGCTCGGAGCCTGTCCTAGATCTGCGGAGCGAGCGGTCCTGCTGCACCCGTGCCTCTCCCCGTGTGTCTTCTGTAGACCTGACAGCAGAAGTGTGCCAGGCCAGCGTGGTCACTGTGTGTGGCACACCCTCCAGCTGGCCCAGGAACACACTCCATCATGGCACTCCGAGGGGAGAGGGCAGCCTCCCTCCAGAAGCAGATAGGATCCCTGGTGCAACTGAGGAGGTCTGGAGGCCAGGCCTGCCCTGCCCAGACCAGCTCAAGCATGACCCGAAGACTGGGCCCCAAAGACCACTAACTGTGGTACACAGACGGAGCCACTGGAAAACAGGAAGGCAGTCTGCCAGACAAGGAGAACCCCTCCCATGGACAGGTCTGGGGTACGCCGGGACCATGGCTGCCCACCAGAAGGTCAGGCTGCCTGGGAGAGTGTGGGCAGCCATCAGCAGTGAGGAAGGACCAGGGGGACTCCGAAGCCTTGTGTTGGCAAGCCTCCTGCTCAGCCAGACTCCATCGTCACACCAAGCCCAGACCAAGGACCCTGGGGAAGTAATTCAGCCTCCTCCACCTCTGCAGCCTCTCTTGCCCCTGGGATGGAAGCTCACTGTGCCCTGCCAGGGATGCGGGCTCAGCACGGGGGCAGGGGACTCCTCCACTCGCAAGGCTGTGTCCAGATCTTTGTCATCTCCATCCCTACCCTGCTGGGAAATCTCAGGGGATTCTCTGACACCTCTAGTCCTACCCAGGGGTTGACTCTGTCACCAAGGCTGTGTCAACAAAGAGACTGTTTACAATCACCCCCATGTGTAAGTGGGACTTGGGGTGAGGGAGCAGGGGACAGGCCTGCAACCTCTTTCCTGTCCGTGAGGAAGAAGTTCCCCTGGTCACTGAGGTCCCCAGCCTGACCAGGTACCTGGGAGCTCGGGACAGCTGGGCTCAGCCTCCGGAGCAGGGGCATGGGGGCAGATGACTCACCTGACTCACACATCTTGAAGACAGGGCATGACCTGGGCAGGGGGTCTGGGGGTCTGAGTTGAGCCAGCTCATGGCAGGACTGGCCATGTGCTGGGCAGAGGAAGTGGTTCAAGGTTCTCTGACATAGAAGGGTTTATTGAGCATTTGTAGAAATGAAAGAGAAGGGAAAGGGTGAGGTTCAGGGTGAAGCTATGCAGCTATCACAGCAAAGTAGAGTGGAAGTTGGAGCCCAGGATTTCTGTACCTGAGATGTGGGAGGGGGCACTGTGCAGTTGGAGGAGTGAGGCTCAGGTCATCAATACTGGTGTGCATGCAAAGGGTGACATTACCCAGATGAGATGTTTGGGCTTGGTGGAGAGTCGAGAAAGCAGACATGCTTGGGGCTTGAGGATTGTTGGAGGCTAACGGTTGAGAAATGAGTCATTCATTTCTCTGATGCTTGGTAAATGGGGATCTAGAAAGTCATACTAGCCACTTACATGCCTGTATTTGTTCATTGATTTTCTTCCTCCACCTCCTCCCTCTTCAGCTCCCAGCACTTTTTATAAGACCTCTCAGGATTTTTCTCCTGTTGCTCTCTTGGATTTCTCGTATCTCGGTGACCAGAGAAGAGGTTGGTGAGGTTCAACCCCTCTGGGGTTGGTGCCTGGGCTGACCCAAAAGCTCCCTTTTCTCCCTACCAATCCATTCATTCACCAAGCCAACCTCGCCTGAGTCGGATTCCCAGGGAGAAACTGCCTCTGCCCAGCATTTTGCAACTTAGTTCTGGGTCCCCCAGCCCAGAGCTTCAGCTTGGTTGGCCTTGGTGTGGCTCTGCCTCCAGGAGCACCAGCCCAAGAAATCACAAGTCCCCAACCACTGCCCTCAGGTAGTTCAGGGCCTTGAGCAGCTACCTGTTCCTTAGTTCCTGGCAGCCATAGTCAGTCCATGGTTCAAGCCAAGCAAGCTAGTGGACAACTCCAGTTCCCCCACGGTACCTGGGGAAATCTTGTAAATGTTTGATGGTGACATTTAATGGTTGGAGTTGGCTCGAGACCCAGCTCCAGTTCTGGCTTGGTAACCTGAGGGTTATCCCATAAGCTCTCACAGCCTCATTGGCATTATAAAAGAATGAGGCAACTTGGAAAACATGCCCAGAATGTTCCGGGTGGCTTTCTGGACAGAAAGGTTAGTTTCAGGCTGGTGGCATCTATGCTGGCAGCTGCCAGTTGTGCAAGACACAGCGAGGAGGCACACACTCTGTGGAGGGGTCGCACCAGAATGACCTGGAAAGAGATCTGCAGAATGGGAAGCAGGAGAGCCCCTTCAGGCCAACATGGATAACCCAGGTCTGTGTCTTGGGGCCCCTGCCTTGCTAAGAGCTAGCTTTTATGAACACTTGCTGGTGTGCTGGCTGGCTGATTTCGCCCTGTCTCTCTTCTCCATCCCCAGGGTGGTTATAAACTGATCTCCAGGGCTTTGGAGGCAGTCTGTGAACAAAGACCCACCTTCCCAGCACCAAAAGCCCTTCCTTCCTTGGACTCTTGCCAGGCTGTGCCCAAGTGAGGGCAGTCGCTCCAGAGCCTCCCTTCTGCTCCTCCCCAACAATTCCTGTTGGGAACTGGAGTAGTCCACTAGCTTTCTTTGTTGGAACCATGGACTGTGGCTGCCAGGGCTGCTCCCAGTATAGCAGCTTATTTGCTAGCCTGGGAATCATCTAAAGGGCTGCTTACACCTCAGTTTTGACTCAATAGGTCTGGGGAACTGAATTTTGGGACTTCTTTTCCAGCATAGATGTCTGCAGACCACACAGGCAATTAAAATCTTTCCAATAGACACATTTAAAAGTGAAAGCAGGTGAAAGTTGTTTTGTAGTATGTTTTATTTAACCCTATTGTTTGGCGACCTTTTAGAACAACTTCTTGGGGGTATTTATGAAATCTGGTGTGTACATTCCAAGTTGGGACTAGCCATATATCCACACGTGGCCATTGACTTCCATATTGGGTCAGTTTAGTCTGGATGGGCCTAGGGAAGTGCCAGATGACTGGGCACTGTCTCCACATAGTGCCCTTCTGAGAACAGGGCTGAGGGCCCTTTCCTAGACAGAAAGCACAGTCAGCCTTGGTATGCAGCCCGTGTCTCCCACAGGAAAATCAGAAGTGTCAGAGGGGCAATAGGACAGGGTAGATGAGGCCTTGGGGACACAAATGGTTGTGCTAAGCCTGATGTCTCTGGCGTGACCTGCCAGTGCCAGACAATATTCGCAGCCACCCTTCTCATAGCCCTGGGGCCAGGGCACAGCATCATCCAGGCAGTCTACCCTGAGACTGCTCTTTGCCTGTCTCAGGTGGGGCTTCAGACTGTCATCAGAGCCATTCAGAATCTGGCCTTGTCCCCAAGAAACAGACAAAACAATCCAAAATTGCCTCCACTCAGCTTCCAGAGGTTATAATCCCAGGATGTAGTTCCACAAACTGGCTACTAAACATGGCCACTTTTCTTTTCTTTTGTCAGGGTAGGGCCTGAACTCTGGGCCTGGGCGCTGTCCCTCAGCATTTCAGCTCAAGGCTAGCGCTCTACCACTGAGCCACAGCACCACTTCCGGCTTTTTCTGCTTATGTAGTGCTGAGGAATCGAACCCAGGGCCTCATGCATGCAAGGCAAGCACTCTACCACTGAGCCACCTTCCCAGCCCCCCCTTTTTCTAAAATAGCTAATCTTCCCTCTTTCTTGCAGCTTTGTCCTCCTTTAAAAATCTCCCAAAACCCTGGTTTCACAGCCCCATCTGATAGGCAGCTTCTGTCCTCCACCACCTCACCCAGAGCCAAAGCCACCTGAAGTCGCCTGAGCGCACTGAGACTGCTTTCTGTTGCCACACGAGGGCGCAGGAGCAACCCAACGTCCCTCAGCCCGACTGGGAGCTCGGAGGTCAAGTCCTGGTGCAGGACCGATGGACGACTGGCGTCCAGATCTGACCAGCCTCTGCGATGTCCCTGCCGGGCACGGCTGTTAAAGCTTGACCCTCTCCGGCACCTCACAGCCCCTACACCCCTAACTGCCGAGTTTCTGGTGAAGGGCAGTACACTGGTTTACTGTTTTAACGACCCCCAAACCTTGCTGGTACCGGCCTGGGTCAGAAATCCAGCCGCGCCTGACGCCCAGTGCGCCCTCCGCAGGCCGGAAGGTCTTTATCTGGTCGCGGCGTGGGCACACCTGGCTAGCTTCATCATTCATGTCACGGAGGGGCCCTGGGGTTGCGAACCAAGAAGCCCCGAGTTGGGCTCTTCGGTCCCTGGGGGGATTGGAGACGCCGGCCGCGGTTCCCGATGACCCTTCGGCCACTCGGGACCCACGTTCCGCCCTCCACGGAGGCTGTCCCTCCGACCTAGATTTCGCCCAGTCTAACCACAGGTGCTCGGGACCGGAGCTTCCCTGGGCCCCGGAGGCTCCAGCAGCGCCTCGGACTCCCAGAGAGCAGCCTCGAGGTCCGGCGTGTCCTCACCCACAGACAGGCCCCGCTGCGTCCCGCGGGGTCCCGGTCACCGCCGCTGGGGCGCGTGGCGCCTGACAGCGGCTTGGCGCGGACAGGCCGGCTGGGGAGGGGGCGCCCGCTGAGGGCAGCCGACTTTGGAGCCCTGGGGAACACGGAAACTCGACAGCAGAAGTGGGGGTTCAAAAGGTTTGAGCGAGGAAGGAAGGGGGCTGGGATCGCGCGCAGAGACGCCGTTATTTGGAGGCGCCAAAGGGGCGGAGCCAGCTGGCGGGACTTTGTGCAGCCGCCCGGGCTGCACGCGCAGAGCAATCTGGGTTGCCAGGGACGACGCGTTCTGGGCGGGGCTGGTGTCAGGGCGGGGCTTGAGTCAGAGATGGGCGGGGCCCCGGAGATCTAAGCCAGAAGCGAAGTTATAATTTGTGGAGACTGCCTGATCTGGGAGGGGTCTAGGCGGGGGTGTTGTAGTGGTGAGGGCGGAGCTTGTGTGAGGGCGTGGCCTGCCGGGGGCGGGCCCTGCGAACCGGAGCTGGAGGCGGAGACGTGGTTGGCGGGTCCGCGCTTCGGGGGAGGGCTCGAGCCGGCGGGGGCGGAGCCGAGCGGCGGGGGCGGTGCTGGCGAGCGCCGGGCCTGGGGCCGAGGCGGCGCTCGGCGCTGACAGCCCAGTCGGCTCGCGGCCTCCCGCCCCCTCGGCACCCGGCGCCGACCCCGGCCGGGCCCGACCCGGAGCCATGAGCCCCGGGCTGCTGCTGCTCGGTAGCGCCGTCCTGCTCGCCTTCGGCCTCTGCTGCACCTTCGTGCATCGCGCTCGCAGCCGCTATGAGCACATCCCCGGGCCGCCGCGGCCCAGGTGAGCGGGGGGTGGGGGCGGGGGCCGGGAAGGGGCGCTCGGCCGGGGGGCGGGGAGACCGCGTGCGAGCCGGCGTCGGGCCGGGGGTCCAGCCTCGCCTTCCGCGCGCGGCCGCCGGGGGACCGAGGCCAGGAGAGGGGCGCTAACTATTCTTAGTAACGAATTACTCACCGCCGCCGCGGCTGCCGGGCGCCCACCGCGCCAGGCCGGGCCCCGCGGGCGCGATGGCAGCCGCAGCCCCGGGCAGGTAGGCGCTATTGTCACCCCATCGTTCAGACGAGGAGACTGAGGCGCGCGGAGGCGAAGTCACCTACCCAAGGTCACCCGGTTGGTAAGCCTAGATCAGCCTGACGACCGTCCTCCAGGTCAGCCAGATTCCAAAAGCGGGTGCTCTTCACGGTGGAACTGGCGCAGGGTCCAAGTACTGAACGCACTCGGTCACATTCCCCTGTCTGTTTCTGTCCTGGGATAGCCCATTTGTCCTCTCAGCAGCTCCATCCTGTCCTTGGCCCCCACCCAATTTACCAACACCCCACAGAAGCCAACCTTTCTGAAGCTTAGGGTAGACATGTCATGTCTCTGCTCCAACGACCCCCTCAACGCATTACTTTAGAATTAAAATCCCAAACCACCAGTTCCAAACTAAGTCCACACGTGATCAGCAAGGCCCCTGCTGAGTTCCCAGAGCCCCATCTGGACCCATACCCCGCTTTTCCTGTTGCTCCAGGCAACAGCAAACCCCATGCCTTTATTCCTCTTTCTTCAGCTTGGGCAGAGAGGGGCTTCTTCCTGTGTTCATGTCAAATAGGCCTTCTCCCACCAACCCTCTGCAAAGCCCACCTACCCCACACTCCTTGTGGGGCCATCATGCCTGAAGTCACCCTCTTTCCACCTGTTGACTGTCCATTCACCTGTTGACTGTCTGTCTCCCCCTTTAGAATGTGAGCCCCCAGAGGGCAGCGATGTTGTGTGCTTGTTTGTGTATCTCCAGAATTTGGCATGTTGCAGTTGCTCAATAAATATTGGATGAATGAATGAATAAACAATGGTATTAGACACACTTTTTAAACTCTCAGTACATGAACATTCTGGAAGGCACCCATCTTCAGCACAGATGCCCAAATTCCTGCTTGGTGAGTTCAGGGTTGATCTCTGTGCCTGGTGACATAGGGAGTCAACTGTTCTCTCCCTGGGCTCTTTTGCCCTCCCTGCACCCTCTCCAACCTTGGGGAGCTCTTCCTGGTCCCCTCGTTCCCTTGTTTAGCACCTCTGCTTTCCACTTTCCCTGTCTTTCAGGCTTGGCTTAAATGCTAACCCCTCATGGAGTTGCTTAACCCATGAATATATTATATATTGGTGATCATGTAATTCTGTGTCACGGCATAATGGTAATTTGGGAATTATCTGTGCAACCCCTTGTTTCAGTGTCTTGTCTCTACCATGGGCCCTGTGTCTGTCTCCTTTGCTGCTATCCCCTGGCATCTCACACTGCTGCACCAGCCAGTGCAAGGTAGACACTTAATAAATAGTGGTTCAAGGTGGAATGGTGGAGATGTCCATGCTCTGTCAGGCACACTACCTCTCAACCAGATCAGTCGTTGACAACTTGGGAATGAATTTTGTGTTTATTCTGATGACACTCATCATTGCTGGCTGGGCCTTCTCATGAACTCAGGAGCTTCAAGCATTACAGACATAGCAGGGTCTGTGTTTGGAGAAGGTAGACGTAAAACCAAGTCTTTCTCTCCCCATATCTTTTCTAAAATAGTGAGATATAACTTGCGCACCTTAAAAATACCCTTTCAAAGGCACAATTCAGTGGTATTTTATCACTGCAGAAACCCTGCACCAATTTAGCCCTCATCGCCTATCCCTCCGCCCCTGCACCCTGGCACCAATCTGCATATTGTCTCTATAGATTTGCCTACATTGGACAGTTGGGCATTGCATATGAATAGAGTCAATGGGTGGCTTTTGTGTCTGCCTTCTTTCACCTGGCATCCTGTTTGCAAGATTAACCCATGTGGCAGTGTGAGTCTATATTACTTTCCTTTTCATGGCTGAATTCTCCATATCAAAGACTTTATCTGTGTCCTCCAGATGTGTGAGAGGGTGGAAGAGGCCAGGGAGGCTGATTATACTCAGAGTTGGGCTCTGTATAGTCTAAGGAGGTGAACTGAACAATGCGTATAAAAGGATTTGGGATTCAAATTTGGTTGTGGTCAACTATAAAAGCAAACTAAAAAACCCTGGGTCATCAGACTCTGACTGGTAACCCTGTGGTTGACAAGAGACCTGTGGAATGAGTCTCTAGTAGTGGTATTTGTGCCTTCAAGTTCCAGTGCTTTGCCAGACTGTAGGCAAGAAGCTCTCTGCCTGCAGCTCCACTCTCCATCCTCATTTTGCGGAGTCTCTTTCCTCCATGATGTCCTCCTTGAGTTCTCCTCCTCTGGGTTCTTATTATACCATCCTACAGCACGGATCCATGGCATAGCTGAAATTTTAGGCCCTACTTGGTGATCGCACATAAACACTTGTTGCTTTATGTCTCCATCCTCAGCATTTCTAGACTTCTGTGTTAGTCTTTCCTCTTCTAGTAGAGTGCAGACATAACCGTGATGAAAGATTTTTTTTTTCTTTCTCTGTCTCCTGGACGGTGCTAGTTTTCTTCCACTCTGAAGTGCTGGTAGGTGGGGCTGTTCCATAGGAGCAGAGTGGGTCCCAGGCCTAGTGGGCAGTTCATCCATTCGATTTGGGTGTCCAGTTGGGCACTCACCACCTTAATCCTTTGGCACCAGGTCCTCACCTAAACACTTAATCGTAGAGGGTGGACCACTCTCCGCAGTTATGTGGGTTCTCTTTCTCCCTCTTCTAGTCTCATAGGGGGACCCTCCAGTTGCCCTGGCTATAGTCACTGTCTAAGGCTTTCTCTGCACATAGGAAATGCTTGGATGTCCACATTGCCGGTCTCAGTGGCATAGCAAAGTAGATGGGCTGGCAAGCGCCAGGCAGGTGCAGAGAACTGCCATTTCTCTCTGGACTACACACCATACCCCAGCTGCTTCCAGGGGCCTGGCAAGAGTGGGGGGGAGGGCAGTCCATGGGGCGGCAGTGCGCCACAGTCCCTGTGTAGGGACCCCCAGCCTTACATGGTCTCTCTAGCATCTCCTGAAGGAATCCTCCTGGCTCCCTTTTTTCCTTCCTTCCTTCCTTCCTTCCTCTCTTTCTGTCTCTGTCTCCTTCCCCCCCCATCTCTCTTTTTTCTTTCTTTCTGTGCCAGTTCTGGGGCTTGAATTCAGGGTCTTAGTATTGTCCCTGAGGTTCTTTTAATCAAGGCTAGCACACTACCACTTGAGCCACAGTGCCACTTCTGGCTTTTTCTGAGTAGTTTATTGGAGATGAGAGTCTCATGGATTTTCCTGCCTGGGCTGACTTTGAACTGCAATCTCAGCCGCCTGAGTAGCTAGGATTACAGGCATGAGCACCAGCGTCCTGCCCTGGTTCCCTTTCTTGCCTGGAATGGAGACCCCACTCCCACTCTCTGCCTTTTCATACTGGCACTCCTTCCTTCCAAGGTGGACCCCAGCAGTCAGGGCAGAGGCCCTGGGGTCAGGCAAGTCTGAGAGGGAAGGGAGGGTCTAGACTCATTCACATGACTCAGGACTGAGAACACCCCTCCCCAACATTCATGGTTTGGGGAGGGACAGAATATGAAATTGTTCTGAAGACACAACTGATTGCCCATGGCATCGAGGATTCACCTACCACCAAGGAGAGATCCCTAAGTTTAAGGCGCTCACCTGAAGTGGCCTCAGCTGTCCCAGCTACCCCACACTTCTTGCTCCCATGCCTTTGCCCGCCTCCTCTCCCTGAGCTTTCTTGCTTCCTCCCAATCCCAGAGCCTCCCCCTCTATCCTCCTGCTCAGCTTTTATTCTTGCCTCCTACTTCCCTGAGCAAATGGAGCACCCAGAGAGAACTTCCTGCCCCAGGCTCCACAGCTGCCCACCTCTGTCCTGAGGCCCACATGCCCTTTTCCTGCAGCTCTGTGGATGGGCACTGGTGTCCTAGCCAGGGCCAGCATGCCCCCTCTGCTCAGCGATGTTGTCCCCAAGCCCCTGCCCCACCCACGCCACCACTTTGCCTTCTCTGTATCATTCCCACTTTTATATAACATGCCGTGTGTTCCCAGCTTCCAGAAACTAATCTCTCCACCTCTTGAACTCCCCTCCCAACGCCTGCACAACAGCAAGCCCCCCCCCCCAGGCCCTGCCCTTGGGCCTCCAGGTGTCCTTCCCACTTCAGGCATCCTCACTCCATCTGCCTTAGGTGACCTGCTTGCTGTTGCCCAATGTCACCTCTTGGTCCTCATGTCACTGTCCTCATGCCTGGCAGCCGAGGGCAGAGCTGGGTCCGCCTTCCTCCTTAGGCTACTCTTGTTTCTTTCTCTCTCTTCCCCTCTTTTCCTCCCAGGCAGCCTCTGCTAGGTCAAACTTGCCTTCCCAGGATGGATGGCCCAGCCCTCAGACTTCTCCACCAGTCCCATCCTCTTGTAGTCTCATCTGAGCTAAGGGCTGCTGCTCCCATTCTTCCAGCTGCCTCTCACCTCCATAATGCCCCATAGCCCCGCTCCCCCTACCCCCCATTCAGAATCTGACTTCTTATCCTAGCCCAGCTCACAGCGCCCCCTTTGGTCACTGGGGTCCCTGCTTTTGCCCTGTTACTGTCAGCAGAGCTGTAGAAACATCCATGTTAGCCTTAGACAGATGCTCTCTCTGTCTGCTGAAAACTCTCCAGCAGCTGCTGCATCACTGAGGTCAAAGCAGAAAGTCTGGACAGTAGCCTGCAATGCCCTGCGCATCGCTCAGTGACCCCCTGTGCTGTCTTCCCTTTCAACACTGATCCTGCCACATGGGCCTTGGTACTGTGCCAGCACACACTTACCTCAGGTAATGAGGACTTAGCCCAACCATCAGGAGTGCTCTCAGTTTCCTCACCTGTGAGTGGGAAGGGGTGCCTAGGTAGCAGTTTGGGGTAACAGGTAACAGGTAAATATTTGGGGTAGCATCTTACACTTTCAAAGTGACTCCAAAGATATGATGTTATTTAATTCCCAGGACATCTTTCTGGGTCAATCAAGGAAGAGGTGTTGCAATCCTAGTTCATGGAGGTGGGGGTGAGGGGTGGGGTGGGGGCGTGGGATTCATTGATGAGCAATTAGGCAGAGCCTCAAGCCTCACTCCCACTGCATGCCATGTGCTTCCCGAAGACATTAATGTGGCCAAATCCATCACAGCTTGGCAGGTTCTCAGGCCACAGACCACCTTCTTAGAAGGATGGTGCCAGCCTAGGTACAGCCACCATCCCTACCCCTGTCCCAGCACTCTCTCTCTACTCTTCTTCTCTTGTCATTCTCTGGCATCAAAATTTTTTGTTTGTTTATTTGTTCTCCATCTCTCCCTGGGAGAATGAGATCCATGACCCAGAAAAGTACAACTGCAATTTCACTATCACCCATTTGGGAGGCTGCACTGAGCAGGGTGGAGGACAAAGTCCTAGAAAGAACAGGAAGTCACAGACACCCTGGAATGCACATCAAGGTGACACCCAACAGGCTTGCCTATGAGCTGGAGATTGCACTGCAGACTTACATAAACTGTGCCCTGTTGGAGACTTGGGAATAATTCCTGCCAGTGGTGCAGTTGTGGGCCAGTGGCTTCCTCTCTCCAGTCTGTGCCCTACCTATAACATGGTCACTAATGCATGAACTGGCCAGGTGGGTAAGGCTCAGTCAGAGTTCTGCATTTTGTGAATGTCAGAGGCAATGTCACATAACAGTGGCAAGCCCCTTCCCTAGGCTAGGCCTGGACCACTAGCCAAGGGGACAGATGGGTAAAACCATCTGCTCTCCAAAGACACCTTTGGAACTGGTAGGCTGGGGGTTTGCCTCTATCTGCATTGCTGCCTGTGATACTGAACCCATTCCATACCTCATGTGCCTTCATCTCCTGTCTGTAACATGGACCTAGAAATGCTGATCTCAAATGGTCCTGTTGGGGACTTGGGTGGCTCTGATGGCTGCTGAGCCTAATGTTTCCCATTTCTTCCAGTTTCCTTCTAGGACATCTCCCCTACTTTTGGAAAAAGGACGAGGTTTGTGGCCGCGTGCTCCAAGATGTGTTTTTGGATTGGTGGGTTCTGACTTGTTACACTGACTTCTAGTCTTCTGGGAGAAGCTCACCCCACCCAAGCCAGCACACAAAATCCTAGCCTCTCTGCACCCCCAGGCCACTCCTAGCCCCACCTAATCTGACCCAGGCCACTCCCAGACCTAACAGTTCCCTACTCACGTGGGAAGCAGATGAGGCGGGTTTGGAAGCCCAGTTCTGACGTTTACCAATGGAAGGACCTTAGATCAGTCCTCAGAACCTGCCCAGGCCTCAGTTTCCTCATCTGTGAACTGGGGGTACAGGTGAGGAGTGATCCAATAACACTCATTGTTCAGAGTGGACTTTATACTTTTCTTTTCTTTTTTTGGGTCCAGTCGTGGGGCCTGAACTCTGGGCCCGGGTGCTGTCCCTCAGCTCTTCAGCTCAAGGCTAGTGCTCTACCCACTTGAGCCACAGCACCACTTCTGGCTTTTTTCTTTTTGCTTATGTGGTGCTGAGGAATCGAACCCAGGGCCTCGTGCATGCAAGGCAAGCGCTCTACCACTGAGCCACCTTCCCAGCCCCTACTTTATACTTTTCAAAGCACCTCTAAAGATATGGTATTGTTTAATTCTCAGGCAATCAAAGGAAAGATATTTCATTGATGTGGAAACTGAGGCCCAGGGAGGGAGATGGGATTCACCAATGAGTCAGCCTCCTAGGCTCCAACAAAGTACTCATGCTGAGTATGGAATGTTTCTATTCCTCCTGCTGTGAGGGACCCAGTGACCCATATATGGACAGCATTATCCATATCTCAGGGTGCTGACAATCTCCTTTGGGTCACTTTGGTCTCCAGGGCTAAGAAGTATGGACCTGTTGTGCGGGTCAACGTCTTCCACAAAACCTCAGTCATTGTCACAAGCCCTGAGTCAGTCAAGGTAAGAGGTAACATGGTTTCTGTGGCGTGATTCCCCCCTTTCCTTGGGTTGAGGGATGACACTGGGTCTCAGGGATTGCAGGGGAATGCTCCAGAGCTATTTGCAATCAGATGGCCTACCGAGGATCCAGAGGGGATAACGTTTTCCTCTTTAGCCACTAAGGGGTCCCCCAAGTCTGCTGTTTGATGTGGGCAGTGGGGAGGAGAGGATGGGTTTAGCTGTTTCCATTTTGGTATTTGGCCTAGCTGGCCACATTCATTTATTTTACCTGCCTTAGAATTTTCATCTGCAAGATGGGAATTGTAACTTTGTTTCCTAAGGTGCTGATGAGGACTAAATATTGGGAGGTTTGCTCTACAAAAAACTGTGTACAGGAACTTAAACAGTTCTCACCTCACTGTATCCATGTACTTTTATATGAACTCTACCACTGTCCTCCTTTTCAGTCTTCAGAGACGGGGGAGCTCTTGCTAGTCCCTGTTTAGAGCTGAGGAAATTATAAATCATAGCCCTGGTCAGTAACATGAGCAGTGCAGATAGTAGGAGTGAGCACCTCCCCCATCTGCTTTGCAGTTGGCACAAACAGGCTTGAATCTGGGCTTTAAAAAAAGTTTAACTTAACACAGTTTCAGAGGTGTTTTTTTTTCATGCTTCCAAAAACCCATGTACAGATTTTCAAGATGCTTAAAGAGAAAAGGAGCTTATATTTGGCAGAGCACTTGTCTAGCAAACACAAGACCCTGGGTAATAGAACAATAGAGATGATAGTGATAGAGATAGAGAAAGAGTTTGAAGGTATGTATTACTGAGCCGGGTGCTGGGCACCCAGTGGCTCATACCTGTAATCCTAGCTACTTAGGAGGCTGACATCTAAGGATTGCAGTTCAAAGCCAGCCCAGGCAGGAAAGTCCATGAGACTACCCTTATCTCCAATTAAGCACCAAAAAAAGCTGGAAGTGGTGGTGTGGCTCAAGAGGTAGAGCACTAGCCTTGAGAAAAAAAAAAAGCTTAGAGATGGTCCCCAGAACCTGACTTCAAACCCTGGGACTGCACCAAAAAAAAAAAAAAGTATTATTGTAGTGTATTATATTGATTGATCATCAAGTATTGAGCTAACCTTGCATTCCTGACCATGGTGAGTTATGTTTGTTTCTTTTTCTCTTTTTTTTTTTTGTCGGTCATGGG
>NW_012267218.1:4374845-4442188 GCF_000151885.1 Dipodomys ordii | reverse complement strand
AAAAAAAAAGAAATATATATTTAGGGTTGGGAATGTGGCTTAGTGGTAGAGTGCTTGCCTAGCATGCATGAGGTCCTGGGTTTAATTCCTTGGTACCACATAAACAAAACAATAAATAAAATTGATTAAATATATATTTAAACGTGTTTTAACTTTTGGTAAAATAAAACATAAAAGATCAAAATTTTAACATTTTTCTGGAGGTACTAAGGTATAACTCAGGGCCTTGTGTTTGCCAGGTTAGGCTTCTACCACTTGATCCATGCCTCTAGCCCTTTTTGCTTTTGTTATTTTCAGATAGTACCTCACATACATGCTTGGGCCTTCATGGACTCTGATCCCCATTCGTATGCTTCTCATGGAGCTGAGATGACAGGTGTATACCACTATGCCCAGCTTTTCTGTTGCTTGAGATGGGATTTCATGAACTTTTTGCTCAGGTTGTCCTTGAACCTTAATTCTTCTGATGTCCACTTCCCAAGTAGCTGGGATTATGGATGGGCCACCACATTTGGACCAGTTTTAGCCATTTTAGGCATATAGTTCAGGAACACTGAATGTGTTCTTAGCGTTATTTCCATCATCCCCATCCATCTTCTGGTTATTTCATCTTCCCAAACACAAACTCATCAAACATCCCCTGCTCCCCTCCCCCACACTGTCCCTCTCCCAGCCCTTGGCAATTGGCATTTTTCTCTCTGTCCATATTAATTTGACTACTTTAGCTACCACATAGGTGGAGTCATACTCTATTTGTCCTTTTGAGACTAGATTATGTCACTTAGAATAACATGGGCTTACTACTATTGTAGCATGAGTCATACTTTCCTTCTCAATTTCTTTAATTAGTACATGGTCAGTCAGGCTTTCTATTCTTCTTGGCTGGTAATTTATCTTTCAAAGAACTTTTCCATTTCACTGAAATTGTTTAAATAATTGGCAGAAAGGTATTCATACTTTGTCTTCTTTTTTGATGACTATAGGATCTGTAGGGCTGTTCCTTCTATTTCTGAGAATCATTCTCAGATTTTCTTTTATTTACTGGTCAGTAATGAGTTTAATGAGGTTTATTCACCGTGGCAAAGGGCAAGCTTTTGATCTTATTACTTTTCTCTTGCTGTTGGTTCACTTTCTATTAATTTCTGATCTTTTAAATTTTCTTAGTCACTTTGTGCTTAATTTGTTCTTGTTCTAATTTTCTGAGATAAAAGTTTAGATAATAGATTTTTAAAGGGAAAATTACCATAAATTTTCATGTGGTATATTTTCATTTTCACTCAGTTCAAAATATTTTATACCTTCCCTTGTAATTTCCTTTTTGAAATATGGGTTTTTTTAAAGGTATATACTACTTCTAAACATTATTGTATATTCCAGACTCTGTAGGATATTCTGTTAATGATGTCTTATTTAATCCAGTATGATCAGAGAAAATATTTACCAAGATTTAGTCCTTTTAAATTACTCAAGGGATGGGAAGGTAGCTCAGTGGTAGAGTGCTTGCCTTGCATGTATGAGGCCCTGGGTTTGATTCCTCAGTACCACATAAGCAGAAAAAGCTGGAAGTAGCACTGTGGATCAAGTGTAGAGTGCTAGCCTTGAGCTGAAGAGCTGAGAGACAGTGCCCAGGCCTAGAGTTCAGGCTCCAGAATTGGAAAAAAAAAATTACTCAAAACTTGTTTAATGGTCCATTTTGAGGAATGTTCACCAATGCTTAAAAAAGAATATATATCCTGTCATTGTTGAATGGACTACTTTAGAAATGTCAATATTGCTGGGAGCTGGTGGCTCAGGCCTGTAATCCTAGCTACTCAGGAGGCTGAGATTTGAGGATCATGGTTCAAAGCCAGCCCAGGCAGGAAAGTCTGTGAAACCCTTATCTCTAGTAAACCACTAGAAAACCAGAAGTGGCGCTGTGGCTCAAGTGGTGGAGAGCTAGTCTTGAGCTGAAAAGCTCAGGGACAGTGCCCAGGCCCAGAGTTCAAGCCCCACGACCGCCAAAAAAAAAAAGAAAAGAAACAAACAAAAAGAAAGAAAGAAAGAAAGAAAGAAAGAAAGAAAGAAAGAAAGAAAGAAATATCAATATGACAAACTTGGTCAATAATGTTACTCAAGTCATCCAAATTCCTACTAATTTACTTTCTACTTATTCTGGCAATTAGTGGGTGAGGTTTGTTGAGCTCTCCAACCAAAGTCATGGACTTGCCTATTTCTACTTTCAGTTCTATCAGTATTGTAAAGTCCCATTATTAGGCATGTATGTATTTAGTATTGTTAGGTTTTCATGATGAATTGCCTCACTTATACTTAGAAATGCCTCTCCTTATCCTCACTACACCTCCTCTGCTTTTGTATAACTCTTCAGCTTTCTTAGGCTTAGAACTGCATGGTATATCTCCAATCATTTTAATTTTGACCTCACTGGGTTTTTGTTGTACTTTGTGCCAGTACTGGAGCTTAAACTTAGGACGTAGGCACTGTCCCTGAGCTTCTTTTGCTTAAGGCTAGCACTCTACCTCTTGAACCACAGCTCCACTTCCAGCTTTTGTGGTACTTAGTTGGAGATGAGTCTTACAGAATTTCCTGCCGAGGCTGGCTTCAAACAACTATGATCCTCAGATCTCAGCCTGAGTAGCTAGGATTAGAGGTGCCCAGTTGCATTGTTTTTTTTTAATTTCTTTATTGAGATTAAGTATTACATAAATTTCACAGTATTATGGGATAGTGCTTTGGTTATTTTTGAAGTAAGGTCTCATGTTTATGCCCAGGTCAGCCTGGACCATGATTCTCCTGTTTATACTTTTGGCAGTAGTTGGATGATAGGTTCACACCACCATACCTAGTTTTTTGTGTTGAGATTGGGTGGAAGGGGTGGACGGGGATCTCAGGAACTTTTTTCTGGGATGGTCTTAAACATCAATACCCCAGATCTCCACTTTCTGAGCAGGTGGGATTACAGGCATGAGCCTACTGTTTGTTGTTGCTGTTGTTGTTAAGATAGTTTTTTTTTTTTTCCTGGCTGGTCTCAAATTCCTGGGCTCAAGAGTGATATTCTTGACTCAGCCTCCTGAATAGCTAGGAATATAGATGCATGTCACACCGGGATAATGTCATTACTTTTGTAGCTGGGTTTAAATCTAATCATGTTTTTCTGCTTTTTTATTGTTTGATCTCTTTTCCTGCCTCCTTTTGGATAAAATATGTTTAATATTCTGCTGTATCTCCACTATTGACTTATTAGCTTCCTTCCTCTCTCTCAGTGGTTACCTTCGAGTTTATGATATTATCCTTAGTCAGGCCTTTATCAGTCCACCCTCAAACATTATACTACTTCATCTCTGTCTACTTTTATAACTTTATCATCAGTTTCACAAATTAAATTACAATCTAGCTGGGGTACTTGTTTACATTAATTTCACCTGGCATTCTTTGAACTTCTTGGCCTGAACAATTTTTTTGGGTGAGGGGGTCGGTCATGGAGCTTGAACTCAGGGTGTAGATGCTGTCCCTCAGCTCGTCAGCTCAAGGCGAGCACTCTACCACTTGAGCCACAGTGCCACTTCTGGCTTGCTAAGGAATCGAACCCAGGGCTTCATGCATATGAGGCAAGCACTCTACCACTGAGCCACCTTCCCAGCCCCTTGAACACATTTATAATGTCTATAACAAGCACATGAAAGTTCTCATCTGCTAATTCTATCACGCTTCTTATTTCTAGACCTACTTACAGATTAGACTTTCCTGAATGGCCCATTTAGTAGCTTTTTTGTAGATGCTGGGCATTGTGAATTTTATATTGTTGAGCATCAAATTTTGTTTTAAGGGTGAGTTGTGCACCTGTCGTTCCAGCCACAGGACTGCTTAAGTTCAGTTCAAGGCCAGCCTAGACAACATAGTAAGACCCTGTTTATTTTTTTTTCTTATTCCTTTTAAGACTGTTGGGAGTTCAGTCTGACAGGCAGGGAAGTTACTTGCAGAGCAGTTGAATCCTTCTCAGCCTTGCTTTGAGGCTTTTATCAAGTGGACAATAAATGAGTATATCCAGAGCCAGTGTATCCCCACCATTAAGGATAGTGGGTATATCTAGAGCCTTCTGGTCTGTCCTTCTGGTGCCTCTGCTGCGGGCTTTGGAGCCTAGAGTGGGTCAATTTTGGCCAGTGGGAACTTGAGTAATTCCTGGAACTTGAATAATTATTGTGTAAGCTCTTATTATTGTATAACAGTAACCAGAGCTGTTTCCCTGTTATTCATTGATTCTCCCTCTTGACCAAGTCTTGAAGGTTTTACCCTACATGTGCACAGACTCCTATTCATCAAATACTCCAGGGACTCCATGCAGAAGAGCTCTTTTTAATTCTCTTCCTCCCTCCCTCTTTCCCTCCCTCCCTCCCTCCCTCCCCCCCTTTTTCTCTTCTTTTGCCAGTCCTGGGGCTTGAACTCAGGGTCTGGGCACTGTCCCTGAGCTTCTTTTTGCTCAAGGCTAGCACTCTACCACTTGAGTCACAGCACCACATCAGCCTTTTTCTGTGTATGTGGTACTGAGGAATGGAACCCAGGGCTTCATGCATGCTAGGCAAGCACTCTATCACTAAGCCACATTCCCAGCCCAGAAGAGCTCTTTCTATACATGGCTCCTCTCTGGTATCTTGGTTTGTGAATTTCTGCCATGGCCTACCTGGATCTGATCTCTGTCTGTTCAACTTGGTAAGGCTGTTAGACTATCTTTGGGGCTCTTCTTTTAGTGTCATTGTTCTGGTATTACCTCCAGGTACAAAGTTGGGATAACTCTAGGTCACAGAGTTTCCGCCTTTCTTTTTCCTTCTTCTGGCTCACAATCCTGTTGGAAAAGTGTCCGCCAACAGACATTGCATACATTTTTTTTTTTTTTTTTGCTGAGTTTTCTGGTTCTTTATGGCAGAAGGCGAGGCCCAGCTGTTACTGCCTCTGGGTGTGCCATCAGGGAGGGTGGCTGTCCTTCATCCTTCATACCCTAAAGCCCAGCAAAGGAGGTCATCACAGGCTCCCCAGCCTCTGAGACAGAAGCTGTGAGGGCCGCCTGGTGGTGGGATGCCTGGTGGTGGGGATCGCTAGTTCCAGTTGGGAAGAGCCGATGCAGACCTCAGACCACTGGGGGTCTCGAGAGGGGTAGGAGGATGTTTACTGCCACAGTCTTCCTTCCTCTTGGTGGGGACAGGGTGATGACAGAACATAGTTTACAGATGACAGTGGAGGTGGCTCATGATGCAAAGTCAGCCACCTCTGGAATTTCTCTTCAGCTGAAAACTTGATATTACAGATAGAGAGGGGAAAGGGAAGAGGGAAAGAGAGGGGGAGGGAGAGAGCGAATAGAGATCCACAGAAGCTAGCTGAGAAATCACCTCCTGCTTCCACCTCCCACAGACAAAGTTCACGTCCAGGGTGGCCTCTGCTCTGGGCTGGTGGCCGCTGCCCGCCATACTCCATTCGCTGCTGCTTCCCTCAGCCTGGGCCACAGCCTTCTCTCCCGTCCTCGGGCAGCAAACTGCCCGGGTTCAAATGCTTTATCCATCATGAGTGTGACCTTGGGCTACTTTGAAAAATGATTATCACTACAGCACGTGTCCAGCTGTGGGACGAACGTGCCCTGGCTGAGAAGGGGCCATTCTCAACACTTTCCCTAAAGAATGGCCTTCCTCCTCAGCCCAAGCTGAGCAGAGGAGTGCTAGAGTTAGCAAGCGATGGGGTGGAGCTGCTGAACCTGGATCTCAGTTCAAGCCAGCAGCCTCCAGCCCCAGTGGGGCTACCACCCGGCTACTCTGAATCAGAGCTGTTGGCTAAGGCTACTGTCCAGCTCTGGGGGAGGCAAGTTGGTCCTCCTCCAGGAAGTCTCCTTATATACCAGAGAATGGGTTAGGGCTGATGACACTGGGTCTATGCCAAGGGCCTCCCCTGGATCCTGAGCCCCACCCCAGGGCCTGTCCCCTTCCCACTGTGCCATCAGAGCAGTGCATCCTCCCGCTGCTATTCTGGAAGTTATATAGTGTGGGGTCCAAGCACCCCTGGGCCCACCTCCAGTTGCGTGGCTGCAGGAAAATTACTCAGCCTCTCTGGGCTCTATTTTCCTTATCCCTACCCCCAACTGAAGACAGACTTGTGGTCAGATGGCAGAAGCTCTCATACTATCACCCCTGCAGTTATCGGGCTGGTGTTCAGCTGATGCCATGCGCTGGGGTGTAGTTAATGAGAGTCCTTTGAGGTCTCTCCCGAGTGCCCTGCTCATGTTGTATTGGGGGGGGATGTTTAGAAGTTCCTGATGTCAACCAAGTACAACAAGGACTCCAAGATGTACCGTGCCATCCAGACCGTGTTTGGGGAGAGGTAAGGCAGGCAGCAGGAAGGCTTCTGCTGCAAGCTGGGTACCTGGCGGGTGCCCCATGCACCGTGAGCCTCTGTGTGTCGTTTGCATGTTGTTCCTCCTCTTCCCCTCTGTGGGAGGTGGGGTGGGGTGGGAGGAAGGGGCCAGGCTGAGGCGAGGGCACACAGCTGCCCTGCTTCTTAATTATTTTCTAATAGACATAATAACAATTGTACATTTTTCAATACATGGACGCCACTTACTTTCCATTGTGGTAAAAGTGTTGCGTTCCCCAAGTACTGCGCCCGGGTGGACAATCCAGCAGGGGTCTGGTGCAGACATACCCTGTTAGTTCCAGGACCTACTCGACTTCCTAGGTGACCTGAGGCCACCAAGCATGTGTCTCCCACAGACTGTTTGGCCAGGGCTTGGTGTCTGAGTGTGACTACGAGCGCTGGCACAAGCAGCGGAGAGTCATGGACCTGGCCTTCAGCCGCAGGTGAGTGGGGCTGCAGGTGGATGGGTGCTGGCTGCGTGGTGGGGTGTATGTGTGTGTGTGTGTGTGTGTGTGTGTGTGTGTGTGTTGCAGAAAAGGGGCCTGAGGGAAGCAGGGCACCCTCCAAAGAGCTCTACCCAGCTAAAGGGAGAGGAGAAAGGGAAAGCACTCATGGCCAAAAGGTAGAACGACATGCCTGTGATCCCAGCTACTCAGGAGCCTGAGATCTGAGGATCTCTGTTCAAGCCAGCCTGGGCAGCAAAGTCCCAGACTCTTATCTCCAATTAACAGCCAGAAGTGGAGGTGTTGTTCAAGTGGTAGAGTGCCAGCCATGAGTGAAAAAGGTTCAGGAACAGTATTCAGATCCTGAGTTCAATCCCTAGTACTGGCATACACAAAAAGAGAGAATGATAGGATAAAGGATATCTGGATCAATAAATATTAAGAGACATTTTGACATTATAAAAGCAGCACCATCTATTACTAAGAACTCAGACTTACATAATAGACAAAGTGGTAACCTCCCTTTCTCCTTCCTTTGCTTGCTGGTTTTATTTGTTTGAAATGCATCTTTTTGTGCTTTTTTCCCCCCTTGGTGCTTGCTAGACAGGTGCTCTACCACTTGAGCCATGCTCCCAGCCCTTGTTCTATTCATTTTTTTAAGCTCTGTGTCAGGGAGATGAGTTGTCCAGGATAGCTCTGAGCTCTGAGATGCAGGTGGTTTCTGAAAACCCATTTCCACATAGACTTAGGTGCTCAAATACAGTGGCCTAGGCAGGGAGGTACGTGGAGTGGACAGTGTGAGCAGAGGGGTGGGAAGGGAGCAGCGAGGCTGTGTCATGAAATCCAGGAGGCCCCAGAGGTCCAATGCTGCCATGTTTCTTTTGAGTCAGAGCTGAGGAGAACCCTGGCAGCCAGAAGAACCATGTAGTAATGGCAAAGGAATGGTGTCCATCCGAAGGGGAGGGAATGGTGAGATCCCAAGGCTTAGTTCAGTGACTGAAAGCTGGGGCCTTGGGGAGGCTGGGAGGGTCTCTGGGGGTACTCACTGCAGTCCAGACAAGGCTGGCCCCCTGTGGCGGCTGATGCCCATGCTTTTCCCCAGCTCCTTGGTGAGCTTGATGGAGACATTCAATGAGAAGGCTGAGCAGCTGGTGGAGATCCTGGAAGCCAAGGCAGATGGGCAGACCCCCGTGTCCATGCAGGACATGCTGACCTGTGCCACCATGGACATCTTGGCCAAGGTGAGGCATGGCACTGGTGTGTGTGTGGGGGGGCTGCCAAAGATCCTCTTCTCTACCCCCTTCCCATGTTCTCTTTCCCTTCCTCCTGCTCTCCCAGATCCCAGCTGCATCTTTTTTCTTTTCTTTCTTCTCTCTTTTTTTCTTTCTTTCCTTTCTTTCTTTCCTTCCTTCCTTTCTTTTTTCTTTCATTTCTTTTTTCTATTTCTTTCCCCTCTCTCTCTCTTTTGTTCTTTCTTTCCCTCCTTTTCTTTCTTCTTCTTTCCTTTCCTTGTTTATCAGAGTCCTAGAGTTTGAATTTATGACCTTGTACTTAATAGGCAGGCATTCTACCACTTGAGCCACATCTCTGCCCTTTTATGCTTTTATTTTGGTCAGGCAAAGTCTCAAGTTTTGGCCTGGGGCCTGCCTCAGGCTATGATCCTCCTACTTCTGCCTGCTGAGTGGCTGGGATTATACATATGTACCACTACACCCAGCCCCTATTTTCCATACTTTTTTGTCTCCTTGAATATTCAAAGAATCCTAGTGTGAGACTGGGGCTACTACACGTTCTCCAGAAACAGGCCCTGAGAGGTGTAGAGCCTGGCCTGGGCTGGTCAGTGGCCAAGGCAGGACCTGATCGCAGGCTTGCCTGCTCCCAGACCGAAGTCCCTCTGCAACCATGGGGCATGGACAGACAGCACAGAGCAGTTAATCCTGAAGGCCAGATGCAGGCAGCTCAGGCCAGTTCTCTGTGGGGCTGTGACTGGAGTCTTCGTCACCGCCATCATCCTTCTAGGGATGCACTGTGAGGCCAGGGGCACAGTGATGTCCGAGGAAGGTTGTCTTCACTGCTTATCAAGTAGCTGTGTGTGCTGCTGCGTCCTCAGGACTTCCCAGGGGGGCTGGACTTGCCCTGAATTGTCAGAGGAGTGGACAGCATGACCTGAACCACAGTGGACACAGGAATGCCTGAGATCCAGCAGAATATGCCAGATTCTGCAGGACCTCCCACCCCAGATATGACCTTGCCCCTCTCTCTCCCCAGGCAGCTTTTGGGATGGAGACCAGCATGCTGCTGGGTGCCCAGAAGCCCCTGTCCCAAGCGGTGAAGGTGATGCTGGAGGGTATCAGTGCGTCCCGCAACACTCTGGCGAAGGTACTGCCCCACCCCGAGTGATCAGCCCCGTGGCTGGGCTGTCTGTGTTGGCTGGAGCAGCTCCTTCAGAATGGGTTTTAAATTCCGGCTCGGGATTCGCTTCCCTGGCCTCCAAGGGGAGTCACTCTAGTACTGCGGCCTACTGTCGGTTAGGAGGTCATCTTTCGTGTTCTCTCCCCAAAGGGGACTGTCCAGGATGGTCATGGCGGCTTCGCCATGGCCCATGCCCCTGGTCTGTCTGTCTTGACTTCCCTCGGGCAGTCCGGCAATCCTAACTGCTCCGAGGCCCCTCCCAGAGTCCCAGGGCTACAGGGCTGTGGTAGGAGGGGAGGCTGACGCGCAGACTCAGTGTGCCGTCCTCGCCATCTGGTCTCCCTGACTGCTTTAGCCTCTCCAGAATTTTCTCACGATTTTCGGGCCTCCGGGCTGGCCAGGCTGTCGGAGGGTGTGTGTAGGGGGGTGTGGAAGGGATGTGAATTCAGGGGTCCCTGGAGCTGGAGCTCTCCTTCAGTTCATGCCAGGCAAAAGGAAGCAGCTGCGCGAGATCCGGGAGAGCGTGCGCCTTCTGCGCCAGGTGGGCAAGGACTGGGTGCAGCGGCGCCGGGAGGCGCTGAAGAGGGGGGAGAACATCCCCTCCGACGTGCTCACGCAGATCCTCAAAGGTGCGGGGCGCCCTAGGCGGGGCTGCGGAGGAGGAGGAGGACGTGGGGCGGGGCCACAAGCGGGGCGGGGCACTGGTGGGCGTGGCCACGAATGGGTGTGGCAAAGGGTGGGACTTGGGGTGTGACCATGGGTGGGTGTGGCCACGAGTGGGTGGGACTGGGGTGTGGTCAAGGGTGGGTGTGGCCAGGGATGGGTGTGGTCAGGACACTACAGGGTGGGTGAGGCCAGGGGTGTGGCCACGAGTGGGTGGGACTAGGGGGTGTGGCCAGGGTGGGGGCATGAATGAGTCCAGGCCATGGAGAGGTGGGCCATTTCTGGTTGTAGACTAGCTAGGGGCAGGTTCAGGGGCTGGGTAGGACCCAGAAGGGCCAAGGCAGACTAACAGGCCGATTGTGTTTCTGTCCCACAATCCATCACTCGTCATCCTAGACCTGTCTATCTCTGGGTTCAGAGAAGAAACATGGTTCTTTATGAGCTGTGGGGACCGCGGGCCAGGCCTCTCCTGGGGCTCTGGAGCTGAGTGTCTTCTGCTTGTCTTTCAGCTGAGGAGGGGGCCCAGGACGACGAAGTTCTGTTGGACAACTTCGTCACCTTCTTCATTGCTGGTGTGTACCTTCCCTGGGCATGACACGGTAGGATGTGGGGGGCCATTCGAACCCCGAGAAAGAGATCTGGGGTTTTTAGAGCAGAGTCCCCCCCGAAGTACTGGGGCCTGGGTACCCCTGGAATATTGAGGGTAAATCCAGATGAACAAAAGCAGTCTTCCAACTTGGTGATAGGGCTGGCCATCTTGGGTGTTTGTGAAGCCATCATTAGGCTCAAGAGAGCCCCACCCTTGAATCCAAGTCTCCCCCTCCTTCAGAATTTGTGGGGAGGTCTTCGCTGCATTGGCACAAACAGCTGAGCAGCTCCATTCATGTGCTTGTCGGTTATTTCCCGAGTGTCACTGGACACCTAGAAAACGCATCCTCCAGTGGGTCTGGAGCTGTCCCTGCCTCAGGAAGCCCTTCTCCATTGCCTGGGCTCCCAGGGAAAAAGCTGGTCATGGGACCCACGTCTTCTCTGCTAGAAAATGTGGAAGCTTTAGGCAGTCGATTTGTCTATGGTAAACTGAGGCGTGTCTTCCTCACCAGGTGGGAGGGCTACCTGATGCCTGAGCTGCACTGTGCGCCCTGCTGTGTGTTCCCACCCAGACTGGATGGGATGAGTGAACACATGAGTGAATGCTGGGTGCCAGGAGGGCAAAAGTGCATGAGACAAGGGGCCATGCACAGTTTGATGGTCAAGGTGGACAGCAGATGGCGGTTGGTGGGGCCTCTGTCATGTGTCTGTGGTGGAGGGCCATTCAGGTGGAGAGAAGCCCATACAGAAATGATGCCCAGCCATACTGCAGGGCATTGTCCCTGCACAGGTCAAGGGGACTCATTTTCTTTGTGGTGTGTGTGTGTGTGTATGCGGAGCTTGAGCTTGAACTCAGGACCTTGTGTTTTTGCTCGGCTCCCCCCACACACACTCAAGGCTGGTACTCTACCACTTGAGCCACAGCTTCTCTTCCAGCTTTTTGGTGGTTAATTGGAGATAAGAATCTCATGGGCATTCTGCCTGGGCTGCTCTGAGCTGAGATCCTCAGAGCTCAGCCTCCTGAGTAGCTAGGATTACAGGTGTGAGCCACTAGTGCCTGGCTGGACCTACTCTCTTTTCTGCCACCAGGGCTCAGGTCTGGGTTATAGCTTCAGGATAAGCTGGGGCTGAGTCATCCCCTCAATAAAGCAAGGTAAAGCATTGTTCACATTTCTGTCCAGTCTCCCAGTAACGAAGGAATAAACCTCATAGCCCCCAGATGCTCCAGGGGGCCCAGAACAGCAGGGTAGGTCTCATTTCTTCTGCTGTTGCCTGGGAGGAACCTGAAGCCCCGAAGGGCTGCGTTCTGCTATAGTCACAGCTCGTAGTACAGAGGCTGTTCATGCCCAGGCCAGCCTTTGCCTGCACCTGTCCCCATCCTGGCCCTCCTGAGCTTCCCCAGCATGAGATCTCGGGCATAGGTGGCCTTGCCTCTCTTGTGAGCCGGCATGGCTGGGTGGTGGTGGTCTCTGTAAGCCACCTGTGCCCCCCAAGTACATTCATGTGACACTTAGGTCCCCTCCAGGCTTGGTTGGTGGTTTTGACCCCACTAACCTGGTCAGAAGCTGCCAGACAGGAGAATCAGCCTCCTGGCATGACCCCTGTCTTCTGGTCAGGCACTCACCTGCCAGTCCCTAGGACAGGAGAGGCCTTGATCTCAGACATTTTGGAATTCAGTCACACCCTTCTTAGCTCACTTTTCCTTCCTGCAAAATGGGGGCGTTCATCCTCCAGGCTGGCGAGGCTCAGGCGATGGTGGCAGGAAGGAGTTCTAAAGCCTGGAAGTGGGTGTGCCGGGCCACACTGGCTGATGCAGGGTGTGGAGCAGGCAGACTTCATAGCTCCGCTGCTGGGGCAGATGTGTGTCATAGCTGCTGCCAGAAGCCCCCAGGGGCCGTGGCCAGCAGCCGGCACAGTGCCACAGGAGCAGCCTCTCTCTTCTTCCTGCAGGGCATGAGACTTCTGCCAATCACCTGGCCTTCACGGTAATGGAGCTATCTCGTCAGCCTGAGATTGTGGCGAGGTACGAGGCTGACAAAGGTGCTCTCTCTCTCTCTCTCTCCCTCTCTCTCTCTCTCTCTCCTTGCTCTGACACTACCTGTTTCCCCCCTTATGTGACTGAAACCTTCCCATGTACACTATACAATCTTTGTTTCGGTGATGAATTTGAGATGAGAGTCTCACAGACTTTCCTGCCTAGTCTGGCTTCAAACTGCAATCCTTAATCTTGACCTCCTGAGTAACTAGGATGGAAAACAGGAGCCTCTAGCACCTTGGCCTTATTGCAATTATTGTTAAGCATACAGCTTAAGGGCACCAGTAGATGACAGTGCTGTACCGCCATCACCACCATCCATCTACATGTTCCCGATTTGAACCCTGCCCCCATAAAATAAGCCACCTCCCCTCCCTACACCTAGGAGTTACCCATTCTGGGTGCCTCATGGAAGTGGCATTGGGCGGTGAGTATTCTTCCATGCCTGGCTTACCTTCACTCAGCATCATTTCCTAAAGTTTCATCCATTTTATAAGCGGAGTCAGAGCTGAATACTATTCCACTGTATGGATGGAACACTTTTACCTCTCCACCTGTCTGTCCCCAGACAGTGAGACCCTTGGCTTGCTTTTGTTTCCTTCAAGTCAGCCAGTTTGTGGATATGGATGGGCAGCTATCTCTTTCAGTTCCTTTGGGATTATACCAGCTGTGGGATTGCTAGATCATATGGTAGATTCTAGTTTTGTTTTCAGTCGCCAGACAGTTTTCCATGACTGCTACACCACGTTCCATTCTCAGTGACAGAGAATGAGGGTTCCAGTCTCCCCACATTCTCCATGCACTTGTGCTGTTCCATCCCTCCTTTTCTCTATTCTTGTCTTTTTTTTTTTTCTTTTTTTGGAGACAGAGTCTTGCTATGTAGCCCAGGCTGGCTTCCAACTGGGGATCCTCCGGCCCCAGCCTCCCGAATGCTGGGATTTCAGACCTTGCCACCACTGTCAGCTAATGAGCACTTGCTGGTTTTTTCTTCCCCCTAATCGTCGCCCTAATGAGTGTGAAGTATCCAATTCCACACTGCTTGTTACATTGTCTGCACATCTGAGAGTTCCCAGCCAGCCTCCTTGGGCCACTGCAGCTGCGGTTTCCAGCTGTGGGCTGCTGTCACCCAGCCACGGTGGGCATCTTCATCCAGAGGCCTCTCAGGTGCCTATGGCCAATTCCAAGCATCAGATACCAAGGGTGGGGGCTTAAGGCCCCTGGCACGTAGTCTCCTAGTTGGTCCTGCTTTGGCAATGGCAGCTAGTTGTGGTCTTTCAAATGGAGCAGGCAGCATGGCAGGTGGAAAGGCCCACCCTCTCACTTCCATCTTCCTTCCATTGCTATTATTATTATTATTATTGTACTGAGACTTGAACTCAGGACCTTATACTTGCTAGGTAAACACTCTCCTACTTGAGCCATACCTCCAGCCCTTCCATTCTTCTGCTTCAATTCAGTGTGGGCGAAGGTCTCTCTTGGGAGGTGAACTTGTCTTTGTCTTACTGGATAGGCTTCAGGCTGAGGTGGATGAGGTCATCGGCTCCAAGAGGCACCTGGACTATGAGGACCTGGGGAGACTGCAGTACCTGTCTCAGGTGTGCGCGTAGAAGCTTCTGGACACATGTGGGTGACTCCTGGGCCCTTCAGTAGTTCTCACATTCTGCAGCGCCCGTGAACCCTGGGAGGCCACGCTGCCCTGCCGTGGCACTGGAGCTAAGGTGGGAAATAGGTCCTCTAGGAAGCGGTGCCTCGGCTGCACTGGTGGGCAAGGCCCGATCTCCCCAAGCCTGGCTTCCACCACAGTGCCCGTCTGGCCCGTCCGCACTGCCCACGCCCAGGGAGGCCCTGCTTCCCCAGGCCCAGGCACACAGCTTGCTTCCGGACCGCAGGTGCTCTGCCGTGGGAGGAGCCTGGCTTCTAGTTCCTTTCCTCGGGGCCTCAGTTTCTCACCTGGTCACACGAAGGGTCAGGCGTAAGGCTGAAGTGGATGTCTGGGGGGGCCGAAGGTCCAGTTCCGGGCAGTGGGGTGCATTCTGCTCCGTGAGCGGGAGTGAGGTGGGTGCGGGGGTGTCGCTGGCTCTCGTGTGGGACCTCCTGACCTCTCTGGGGTGACCTTCTTAGGTCCTGAAAGAATCGCTGAGGCTGTACCCCCCAGCCTGGGGCACCTTCCGCCTGCTGGAGGAGGAGACCTTGATCGACGGGGTCAGAGTCCCAGGGAACACCCCGCTCCTGGTGCGTGGGGCCCTGCTGCTCCCAGGGTGGCCAATTCGGGGCTCACCATGAAGGTCGGGGAGCCGTTTTCACCCCGCCACCAACTTCGCTGCTCTCTGTCTGAGTCTCACTGTGACCCTGTGAGGTCTTTTCCCCTTTACACTGTCTGACCTAAGATGGCGTGGATGATTCTAGCAGGGAGCCTCACATACAGTTAAGGACACCAAGGTTCAGAGAGGGTCTGTTACAGTCCTGGGGTCACACACAGCTGGAGAGAGGAAGATAGATGCACCTGGATTCAGATCTGACCCAGATTTGTCTTAGTGTCCTTCCCCCCCCCCCCACAGCATTCTGCCACTGTCCTCTTTCCCACCACATCTGTACACATATCCATCCATGTGTTTGTTTGTTCATCCATCCAGCATTCCTTCATGTAGAATGGCCTCCCTGAACCCCCCTGCCCCAGCTGTGAACATCTGTGTTGTCTTGTTACAGTCTGCAAATGTTTTTCTGGGGCAAACACCCTATGGGGGGGTTGTTGAATGTGGACTTGCTCAAGTTCACCAGCTGACCCCAATGGTTCTCCCAAGTGCTTGTGCTAACTTGGATGCCCACGAGTGGCAAGGAGAGCTGCTGGGCATCCTCTCCAACCCCATACGTGGGGAAACAGTATTTCCTGGTGGTCTTCATTTGTACTGTCTTGATACCTAGTGCAGGGGACAACCTCATACTTCACTTCCTCTTCTGACACTTGTGACACTTGCTAGCTTAGTCTCTCTTTTTGGGTTAACTCTTAAAAAAAATCAGGTGGCAATCCTTTGATTGATAAGTGTATTGTAAAGGTCCTCTCCACATTTATGGCTTGTCTTCAGTAATGTATTCTTTAAAAAAAAATTTTAGTGGGTTATATGTGTGTGATTTTGTTTGTTTATGTGTTGGTACTAGGCTTGAATTCAGGACCTCACATTCTTGCTTAGCTTTTGGGCTCAATGCTGACACTCTACCACTTGAGCCACAACTCTACTTCCAGGTTTTTGCTCATTAATTAGAGATAGGAGTCTTTTATTTGTCTGGCTTCAAACCTCAATCTTGAGATCTCAGCCTTCTGAGCAGCAGGATTATAGGAGTGAGCCACAGGCATCAGGCAAGTTTTGTTTTGTTTTTTAATTTTGTTTAAGAAATCCTTCCAGGCAGGACATAGTGATGGTACATACCTGTAATCCGGTCACTTAGGGTGCTAGAAAGAAGGATCCTGAGTTCAAGGCCAGCCTAGGTACCTAGCCAGTTTCAGGCCAGCCTGCGCTTACATAGTGAGACCCTGTCACAAAACAAATCAACAATTAGCCAAAAGAAATCCTTTCCTCTCCTGAACTTGAGCTCAGAAGGAACTCCGCATTTACAGTTTTCCATTTTCCCTTGGAAGTTTGGCTGTTTAGCTAATGACAGTATAATGCTGTAATGCTAGCTACTCAGGAGGCTGACATCTGAGGATCTCAGTTCAAAGCTAGACCTGGTAGGAAAGTCCATGAGACTTTTATCTTCAATAAACTTCTCCCATGACCTCCCCCCTCAAAAAAAAAAAAAAAGCCTAAAGTTGAGCTATGGCTCAAGTGGTAGAGCCTTGAGCAAAAAGAATCTCAGGGACTGCACCCAGCCCCGGGACTGGCACACACACCACACACACACACACACACACACACACACACACACACACACACACAAAAGAAAAAGAAAAAGAGGAAGTGGCTCTGTGGCTCAAGTGGTAGATGCTAGCTAGCCTTGAGCTGAAGAGCTGAGGGACAGCGCCCAGGCCCAGAGTTCAAGCCCCACAACTGACAATAAATAAATACATAAATAAATAAATAGAAAAGAAAAGAATAAGAAAGGAAGGAAAGAAGGCAGGCAGGCAGGATAGAGTTGATTATGTATGTCTGTGAGGTAGAGATCTCCGTTGGCTTAGTCAAGGCTGCCTGAAGGAGGAGACAGAGCTGAAGACCAAGCGAGTGTCTTCAACAACAGAATTGAATTTCCTCAGTCCTGAAGGCTGGGAGTCCAAGATCAAGGTGTAGGCAGCTTGGTTCTCCGTGGCTTGTGACTGCATCTTCACCCCATCTGCTGCTCCCAGTTCTCCTGTGGATGTCCTGTGTGTGTCTGTGTCCTTGTCTCTCCTTCTGATCAGGAGGACACCAGCCACCTGGGGTTAGGGCTACTTTAATGACCTGACCTTCATTTTGCTTGCTTCTTTAAAGACCTGCTTCAGACACAGTGACTTTGTGAGATCGGGAATTCAGCACCTGAGTGTGGGACCTGACTCAGCAGTGACAGGATCCATTTTTATGTTCGCATGTGGCAGGCAATGTGTATCCAGCCCCAAATGCTGAGCAGCTCAGCTTCCCCGGGCTCTGCGGGGCCTCCTCCAGCCTCGTCCTCACGTCAAAGTGACGTCCTTGGTGCCGATCATTTCTTCCGTACTCCTGTCCTCGTGCAAACCTGCCTTTAGCTCTTGCCCTTCCATCAGGCAGGGCAAGGCCTTGGCTGGCTCTTTTTTTTTTTTTTCCTTGGCTGGCTCTTTGCCCAGCCAAGGCTCCCTGTCTTCTTCCCCAAAGCTCCAGGTTCCTGTGAGCCTGGGGGTGAGAGTCCCCCAGTCTGTTGAGAAGAATCAGTTAAGATGATGGATGTATGTCCTGGGTCTGACGGGAATTGTTGGCACATAGCAGGTGCACTTGGCCACAGCTACCACTCCTACGACTCCTGCTCACGTCTCCCAGCTCTGCTCTAGGCCTCCACGCCTGCTGCCCTGGACTCAGCCCTGAGAAGCCAGGGTGGGCCGGGCCCTGGAGATTCTTTGTCCAAGGGCACCCCAGGATAGGTGCACGTTCCTGTTCCAGGGCCAGACATGAGCCCCTCTCAGGAGGCATACAGATGCCATGGTCAGCCTGCAGCCCCCAGCTCCAGCACTGGCGGCTAAAGCCAGCCTTGAGCTGAGTAGCAGCGGCTGCAGGAGGGAAAAGCCAGGGGAGGAAGCCAGACTCTTAGCACCAGATCTAAGTTGGATTCTGTTTGGCCACTTGCTTGCTGAGTGACTTCAGACAAGTCACGGAGCCTCCCTCTGAGCCTCAGTGTCCCCATCTGTAAGACAGGGATGATTGTAACTCCCCACCGGGCTGTGACACAGGCCTAGGATGATGGTCTTGGACATTTCCCAGGGGGCTGGTGGAATGCCACACCACCCTATAGAGGGTAGGGCTACTCTGCTCCGAGACGTCCCATGGGTGGCTGTAGTGGGTGGGGTGGTACAAAGGGTGCCAGAAACACCAGCTCCTTTGCCTGGCAGTTCAGCACCTACGTCATGGGGCGAATGGAAACCTATTTTGAGGACCCGCTGACATTTAACCCGGATCGCTTTGGCCCTGGAGCACCCAAGTAAGTGCCTCCCCCCACCCAAGCCTCATGCGTGGGCCCCGTGGGAGGAGGCCTCACAGGGGCTCAGCTCGGGGATGCTGGGGAGGTGGCTGGAGGAAACACAGCTGCCGGCACTCGACCTCAGTCAATCTGACACTGGGACGCCGCGGGACCTGGACCCGCGCCTTCAGCTCCTGTGGTTCCCGTCTGAGATGTGGGAATGGCTGGTCTGGGTGTAGTGTGGGGACAGTGCCTCACTGTACCCCAGCAATTATGGGGAGAGTCGGGCTTCAGAGACCACACACAAGTTCAGAGCCAGAAGGGGGCTTCAGTGATGGATGACTGTGGGGAGCTGGGGGGCACAAAGCAGGCAGACAGGCACCACGCAGGCCCCAAAGGGAGACCCTGAGCTTCACAGAGCCTGCCGAGGGTGGCTCCATGGCCCGGCACGTGGGACAGGCGTGTGGCCTCTTGGCGCCTACTGACCCTGCTGGGGCCTCTCTTCCTGCAGGCCTCGCTTTACCTACTTCCCTTTCTCCCTGGGCCACCGCTCCTGCATCGGACAGCAGTTTGCTCAGGTAGGAGGTACATGGCTGGAAGCCTGGCCAAGGGTGACTGCAGGGTGGGAACTGCTCGGTCCTGTGCTGGACCCCTGGGCTGGGGGCTGCGAGTGGGGATGAGGCTGGGCTGGACAGCAGCAGCTCAACTAGGAGGGCAGCCAGGCTTTGCTGCTGCTCCACACCTCCCTCCCGCCCTCCCCCCATCCCTCCCTCCTTCCTTCTCCATTGCCCCCTCCCGCCTTCCTTCTTCCCTCCTTTTTTTCCTTCCTTCCTCCCCCTTTTCCTTTCCTTCCTTCCTCCCTCCCTCCCTCCCCTTCATCCTTTTCTCCCTCCCTCTCTCCCTTCCTCCCTTGTTTCTCTTTTCTTACCTCCCTCCTTCCATTCCTCTCTCTCTCCCTCCTTTTCTCTCTCCCTCCCTCCCTCTCTCCCTTCCTTGTTTCTCCTTTCTTCCCTTTCTCCCTTCTTCCCTTCCTCCCTCCCTCCATCCCTCCCTTCCTTTCTTCTTCCCTCCCACCTTCCCTCCCTCCCTTCCTTCCTTCCTTCCTTCCTTCCTTCCTTCCTCTCTCCCTCCCTCCCTCCCTCCTTCCCTTCCTCCTTCCTCTCTCCCTTCCTTCCTTGTTTCTCCTTTCTTCCCTCTCTCCCTCCCTCCTACTTGCCAGATGGAGGTGAAGGTAGTCATGGCCAAGCTGCTGCAGAGGCTGGAATTCCGGCTGGTGCCCGGGCAGCGCTACGGGCTGCAGGAGCAGGCCACACTCAAGCCGCTGGACCCCGTGCTGTGCACGCTCCGGCCCCGGGGCTGGCAGCCTGCCCCCCCACCCCCTCCCTGCTGAGGCCTCGGCAGGATGGGACTCGTCAGGCCAGGGCCGTGCCCACCCTCTGCTGCTACCCACGGCCAGCCCCCTTGTGCCCCCTCTTCCTCCAGCCACCCCCACCCCGGCTCCTGGGGGCCCTGCGCCCATGCCTGCTTTGCACCCTCAGTGCTCCCTGCCACCTGCTGGCTCCGGGGCCTTCCTGTCAGGCCCCGCTTGACTCCCAGCTGCCACCGGTCTCTCCTCCTCTGCTCCTCTCTGCACTGGCCTCACCCTAAAGTCTCGCTCACTCCCTGAAGACCCCTTCACACCACTTCCTCCAGGAAGCCCCCCCTGTACCCACCCCAACCCCCCCCCCGGCTGGGCCAGGGGCCCTTTCTCTGTATCCCCCATCACCTGTGCTACCTCTAACACCATACTGACCACACTGTATCGTGAGTGTCTGCTGACGTGACCAGCCACCCTGCCGGGCTGCGAGCGCCTCAGAGCAGGGGCTACATGTGCTTCACCTCTGAGCCCCCGGGGCCTCCCAGGGCCTGGCACAGAGTCGATGCCCAATAAATGTGTGTTGACTGCATGAATGAACGGCCCGCCTGGGCCCACGTTCTCGCCTCAGTTTGCTGCTCTCAGAAAGGGTGCTGTCGCGCAGGGCGGGTGCTGCTGGAGAAGCTGCCAGGATTCCTTCCCATGCTCCTAGAGACCCAGAAGACACCACCATGGGAGAAGCCTTCCTCAGCTTGGTGGAAGCTGGTTTCCTGGCTGCAAGGAGATTCTGCCCCTGGGGGCTGTGTGGCACTGGGACGGTGAGGGAGGGCTGTGGAGCTTCGAGCACTCCAGGCATGAGTGGAAGAGCCTCCCCTCCCGCTCAGCACACACGGCTGGCCATGTCCGCTGGGCCCATCCAGAGCGGGGGGCCTGCCCGAGCCTCCTCCCGCGGGACCGTGTGCAGACGCCACCCTGCCTTCACCCTGCCTGGCATCTGTGCCCCGGGGAGGGCACAGATTTGTACCAACCTGTGGTGTCTATTGCCTCATTTGCTCCAGCCTTCAAGGTATCTTCCCATGGAGCAGGTGAGGACACCGAGGCCCCAGGGGAGAAAATAACATGCTTGGTACAGGTGGGGAGCGGACTAGGACTGGTGTGGGGGGGGGACATGTGTCTGGGTTCCCGGTCTGCCCCCTTCTCCAGCTTCTGTGGGGAGGGGTGATTCCCTCTGAGGGGTGGGGACCAGAGACTATTTTCTTTCTATCCTTCCCCAGGTGTGCACCGGCTGCAGTCACCAATCTAATTGCAGCGACCTTTAGGGCCCAAGCAAGGGGATGAAACTCAACCAGCCCACCTGGGGTCAAATCCTGTCCCCACTCCTCACTAACCATGGGACTTGGGTCTCAGTTACCCCTTGGGTGTCAGTTTCTGTAGGAAGGACAAACACCAGCACTCACTCGTCAGCGTGGGCGATTGGCTCAGAGCCTGCCTCTCAACACTCAGCATCTTTATAGCTTGTTGCAACTTTGTTGCGCCTTCTGCACAGGGAAGAGCGGGCCCCACGGCCTGCAATTCCCAGAGGTGCCGCACGGGGCCGCCCTGGCGCACGCTCGCGGCTGTCAGTCCGGGCGCTGGGAGGCGCCTCCCGCACCTGCGAGGGTCGGGGAGCTGGGAAGCCGGCGCGGGGCGGGGGGGGGGGGGGGGCAGGCCAGCCTCCTGCAGGCCAGAACCCCGGTCCAGGACATCTCCAGCACCCACTGGCCACAGATGGCGCCACCGAGGTCCGACTCACCTGGGGGTGGGGTCCGGGAGGGATCTGGGAGCCGGACCAGGCCCCATCGCAGCGTCCGGAGGGGGCCTAGGCCGGGCGGTGGGACACATAGCAGGCCCTGGAGCCTGGAGAGGGCCCAGCCGGGCTTCACCCGCCTCACCAAGTGGGGATGGCTTTGGCTAGATTCACACAGTGGTAGAGAGGGGTAGATGCAGGCTCTTTTCTGCTGCCTGGGAATGCCCGCCCTGCTCACCACTCCCTCCCTGGGCTATGGTGGCCCTTTCCAAACGGGTCCCTCCCTGGTAAAGCTGGATTCAAGGATGTGGGGAGGGCGCAAGGCTCTGGATCTCCACTCTCAGGAAGTTTCCAGCAGGCCCCGTGGAGGATGGGGTGCCCCCTCCCCCACCCCCAGTGCTTCCAGTTCCAGGGCCTCTCTGCCTAGGGGGCTTTCCCAGGTAGCTAATAGCCCAGGCTGGCCGCAGGTGGTCTTCAGACCCCAGCTGCCCCCAGCTGGTGAGAATGTTGGCCTAGCTGTGGCCACGTGGAAGGTGGGCTTCGGGGCACAGGGACTGGAGGCCCTGCGGATCTTCAGCAAGCCAAGGTGGGTGGACTGTGAGTCATGCCCCATGTTCCAGCAAATGCCTCTCCCTTTCCCCAAGTCCTGGATGGGGCTAGACAGGAAACTCGGTCCCTAGACCCTCCCAGGAGCCCTTTCCACTGATCCAAAGACAGGCCGATCATGGCCTCCTGGGTGAGGGACCCTTAAACCCATATCTACCCAGACAGCTCAGGTGTCTGTGTCTGGATGTCCAGAGATAACCCCTGCTGATGGTCAGCCAGACAGGGTGCTGACTGTGAAGGGAGCTTTAAAAACACTCCCCATAGAGCCGGGCGCTGGTGGCTCACGCCTGTCATCCTAGCTACTCAGGAGGCTGAGATCTGAGGATCGCGGTTCAAAGCCAGCCCGGGCAGGAAAGTTCATGAGACTCTTATCTCCAATAAACTGCTAGAAAACCAGAAGTGGTGCTGTGGCTCAAGCAGTAGAGCGCTCGCCTTGAGCTGAAGAGCACAAGGACAGCACCCAAGCCCAGAGTTCAAGCCCCACCACCGACAAAAGAAAACAAACAAACAAAAAAAAACAAAAAACACTTCCCATAGTCCTTCTCACATTTGGAAGCCATAGTGGCTCTCCTGGCACCCCTCCTGCCCCACCTCAGTCCTGGCTGGTAGGCTGGACCCCAGCAGCCAGGCAGGGTGGCAAGGGCACCAATGCAGTAGGGGCCTGTCCTGGATGGAGCCAGAGACGGGAGCAGAGAGGTGCTGAAACAGGAACGCTGTGGCTTTGCAGAGTTGGTGGGTTCCAGGGTTTGTTCCAGATGGGAAAGGAGGAGGAGGGGTCCAATCTCCCATCTCCCCTCCTCAGACACTGCTGGCTTGTCACTGGTGGACAGCAGGGGAAGACAGCGACTCTGCAGGGCTCCCAGATCCCCAGCCTGGAGAAAGGTGTGGATCCAGGCCAGGTGGCCCCAGGACTGAATGGGAGACTCTGGGAGAGCTAGCACTCTCCAGTGTGTCGAGCACCCCTGGGCCGTGGGCTGCCCTGGGTCCAGCTTCCCTTTAACTTGGGGTCCTGTACTAGTCCAAAGGGGTCCTGCCTGGTCACAGCCAGAGGACAGAGGGGAGGTGTCACTACCCCTGCCGTGGAACCCACATCCCTGAGTTACGCTGGGAGGCTTTCTCAGCACCAGCCTCCGGCCTCCTGCTCCAAGTAGACAAGGCACGAAGGGCCTGCCCAGAGGAGCACCCTCCTGCCCATTGCAGTGGTATGGGTTTCTTTTCCAGCTAGGAATCTGCAGGCCAGGAAGGCAGCCTAAGCCCACCCAAGTGGTAATCAGTTTAGGGCTTGTGGGCTGAGTGAGAACAGCGTATGGAAGAAGGGGGGGGGATGTCCAGTGTCTACATGCAAGCTCCATGAGTGTGAGCTTCCTGTGCATGTGGGTCCTGTGTGTATGAACACCAGGTGTACACGTGTGTATCTGCTGTGTGTCTAAATGTTCCTTGTAGTCTCCACAATCCTATGGTCCCCTGGACGCTGTCTCTTTGCATATGAGATGTGTGTCCTCTGTGTGTGTGTCAGATTCTGTGTGCCTGGGTGGTCTGGTCTGCCCTCAGCTGGAAGAAGTATCTGTTCTAAGCGGAGGCAGTATCAGAGGAGGAAGGAACCACCCTGGGCCAGGCTCTGCCGAGTACATTCTGCATTCCACCCACTGTCCACACCCAGCAAGGTCAGTCCCAGGCCACAAGCCCAGGAGGTAGGTGGTGTTCCACACAGCATGGAACATGCATCATCCTTCACTTGGCGACCAGGTTCTAAGAGAAGGCTCAATGCTCTCCAGCTGTCCTGCCTCTATTTGTGGGGGAACGCAAGGCCCAGTTTCCAGCAGGCAGCAGAAGATACTGGATTCTTAAGGCCCACATGGACAGGTGAATGTGTAGAAAGTGGGTGCCAATGGTTGCATACAGTGGTACACATCTATAATCCCAACTACTCAGGAGGATCTCTGATGGAGGATCTCTGTTTGAGGTCAGCCTAGTTAGAAAAAAATCAGAAAAGCCGGACCCTGGTGGCTCATACCTGTAATCCTAGCTACTCGGGAGGCTGAGATCTGAGGATCATGGTTTGAAGCTAGCCTGGGCAGACAAGTCCTCATGAGACTTTTATCTCCAATTAGCCTTTCAAAAACTGAAAGGGATGGGCTGGGAAGGTGGCTCAGTGGTAGAGTGCTTGCCTTGCATGCATGAGGCCCTGAGTTCAATTCCTCAACACCATATAAACAGAAAAAGCCAGAAGTGGCATTCTGGTTCAAGTGGTAGAGTGCTAGCCTTGAGCAAAAAGAGCTCAGGGACAGTGCCTAGGCCCTAAGTTTAAGCCCCACAACCGGAAAAAAAAAAGCAACAAGACCCCCAATCTCAACTAACAAACTGGGCAAGGTGCCTGTATTCCAATTTCAGAGGAGGTAATAGATAGGAAGGTTGCAGTCTGGGGCCAGCCCTGGGAAAAAAGTGTGAGACACTGTTCAAGCCAAGTGCCAGTGGTTCATGCCTGTAAGTCTGGCTGTTCAGGAGACTGAGATCATGAGGATTGTGGTTGGAAGCCAGTCCAAGCAGAAAAGTCCCTAAGACTCGATCTCCAAAAAGGGCTGAAGATGTAGTTCAAATGGTAGAGCACCACCCAAACCAGCTTGGGTTCCTGAGTTCAAGCTCCAGTGCTAAAGAGTTGATGGGGGGGGAGGGGGCAGGAAAGAGAGAAGGAAGAAGAAAAGGGGGAAGAGAAGAAGGGAGGAAGGGAGATGCCAGCAGGGGCAAGGTAGGTGGAAGTAAAGTCGCCTCTCTGATTCCACCTTGCTCAGATGCCAGGCTTGGGGCTGTGTCCTCCATCATCCTGTGCCTCTTCCGGAGACCCCCACCCCCCTTACTGTACTAATCTCCCTCTACCCCTGGGGCACCCACTGCTTTTCCCCATCCCCGGGCCCTGTCTTCCTGGCTGCCCCGGCCCGTTTCTTCACCTCCCATAGCTCCTCCCTGACCTCCTGCCTGTCCTTCCTGACCCAGGCTCCTACTCCAGCAACCTGTGGGCCCTGAGAGGCTGCACCGGGCCCCAGTCTAGCCCTGGGAGCGGCCTTTATGTTGTACCACCCTCCAGGTATTTGCTGCAATTGCTCAGGCTGGTGGGCACACCGCTGGTCAGCCGGGGTAGAGCTGCTCTGTGAGCTGGCAGCAGCCGGAGGGCACAGTTTGTGGATGTGACACGGGCACACTTGCCCTGCGCGTAAGGCTCATTTGTGTACACACTCATGCAGGAACACAAACACATACCATGCATCTCTCACACCACATGCCCTTGTACTTGCATGCACATCTTTGCACGCCTGCAGTGAGCTTACTCGCCACAGCAAATGGCCTCAGGGCCAGGGAAATCCAGTTGTTGTTTTTCTTTTTCTTCCAACACATGTTCCCATAATAAAGAGAACAGGAAGGGACTTGGGGCCAGAGACAGGAAGTGGCCTGCACACAGGAACCAGCGCTGGGCGGTCCCTTGCAGTGGGACACAGGGGCAGACAAACAGCTGCAGGGTGGAAGTCTCTGAGCTACCTGGGCCTGCTGTTCATATCTTTTTTGCCAGTCCTGGGCCTTGAACTCAGGCCCTGTGTACTGTCCCTGAGCCTGTCTGTGCTCAAGGCTAGTGCTCTACCACTTGAGCCACAGTGCCACTTCTGGCTTTCTTTGTATATGTGGTACTGAGGAATCAAACCTAAGGTTTTATGCATGCTAGGCAAGCTCTCTACCACTAAGCCACCTTCCCAGCCCTGCTGTTCATTGTCATGGCGTACTCTTTCAAGTGGATGTCGGGTCTGTCCCAGTTACCTGGGGGCCTCGGTGGTACTGGCATTGGACAGCATCCATCTGCCTCCAAGCTCCTCACAGCCCTGGTTCTGCAGTGCCACGCACTGGGGCACGTAGCACCCTAGGCCTAGCGGAGAACCAAGTGCACAGCAGGTGCTCATCAGTGCTCCACAGATGTGGACACGGAGGCCCCACATCCACACAGCAAGGCAGGGTGGAGGAGACGGATCCGACCCAGCCTGTGCCCTGCTGTTCTGTCTGAGGCCTGAAGCTGGCTGTGGCTTCAGGGGAGATTGGCTGCCTCTTTCCTGGACCCCCCCCCACCTTCCTGGCCTTCCTCTCCAGGGGCACAGCTGCCACCTACTGTGACCGTCGGTATATAAATGACCGGTGTACATGGCCACTATCTATCCTGTCACGGATGAGGATGCTGCTTCTCTTCTTGAGACCACCTGTCATTCTCCCCCCACAACCAGTCTGCCTCACATAAGGGTAGCGGAGGTGGAGGTGGAGGCTTTTGGGCTCTGAAGAGGGTCCCAGGTGAATCTGTTGGGGTTTTGTTGTGTTTTGGTGCCAGTCCTGGGGTTAGAACTCAGGGCTTGGGCACTGTCCCCGAGCTTCCTTTGCTCAAGGCTAGATCTCTACCACTTCAGCCATAGCTCCATTCCAGCTTTTTGTTGTTGTTGTTGTTTACTGGAGATCAGAGTCCCAGGGACTTTTCTGCCTGGGGTTGGTTTCAAACTTTAATCCTCAGATCTCAGCCTTGTGAGTAGCTAAGATTACAGGTGTGAGCCACCAGCGATCTGGGTTTATTTACTTATTTTCTTTAAAATCAGCCTCTCAGTTGGGTGGGGCGCTGGATGGCTGACTCTCCTGATGTTACTGTAATAGAGGCTTCCCGGGGTTGCATGCAGGGTGGTCAGAGCTAAAGACAGGTACATCTCAGACAAAGCGGACACTGGTTACTCCAGACAGCCCTCAGAGCCATTGGTTCGAATCCCCCCCTGATGCTTTCCCTGCATGACGCAGCAGGCTGTCCAGCCCTGCAAATGCTCTCAGCATGGTGTTGAGCTCAGTGCTTACCAGAGAATAAGAGGACATGGTGAAGAACCAGCTGTGGCCACAGTGAGCTCAGCGTTGGCAGGGACAGTCCAAGTACAGCTCAGAGGCCCAACCCAGTCAGACAGAGCTCCATGGGGCAGGGGGAGGAGCTGGGAGAGGAAGACAGGGAACTCCCCAGCCAAGGGAACAGCATACCTCAGGCTAGGAGCCCTGGAACTATTTCAGGGGGCTGGATTTCCTGATTTCTGACAACCAATGCAGGGGTGAGGGTGAGGTGCAACTCTACAGACCCCTCCCCTCCCTCCCTCCCCGCTGGAAGGGGCCTTACCCCTCCCCCGACAATGCCCCCTCACTCTTCTGAGTTGGCCTTCAGTCCCAGTGACCTTCCCTCCAGGACGCTGCCCAGACTTCGCCTTCCTTTCTTGGGGACCATGTTCTACCCTGTGGGGGTCCCCCTGTTGCCTGCCTATTGGGGTTTGCCACCTCTTCCCTCACCCTTGCCAGTCCCTTAAAAGGTGACTCAATACCAGCTCTTCCCTGGAGCTCTCTGGTTAGTGCTCATAGCCAGCCTCCCTTCTCTTTCAGCCTCTTCGGTCTGTGTGTGATATAGAGCATGGACGGATCAAGCCCTGGGGATACAGTGGAGGTACCCCTGGAACTCTGGCCCTGCAGTGGGGACTCCAGAGATGACAGAGTTGATTGGTTCCTAGCCACGCATGCAGCAAGTGCATACTGTTTGTGGAGGTGTGTTCTTTGTTGTTGTTAGTGGTGATGGAGCTTGATCAAACTCAGGGCCTGGCTGCTGTCCCTGAACTCTTAATCTAGGCGAGTGCTCTGCCACTTGGAGCCGCAGCGCCACTTTAGGTTTTTGTTTTGTTTTGTTTTGTTTCTGGTGATTAATTGGAGCTAAGACTGTTATGGACTTTCCTGCCCAGGCTGGTTTTGAACTGAGATCCTCAGATCTCAGCCTCCTGAGTAGCTAGGATTGTAGATGAGGCATGTCCTTTTAAGGGATATTCCCCAAACACCATTCAAAGGCTTGTGCAGAATCTGATTGCATGGGCCTTGCCTTCCCCTCCCCCTCAGCTCCTCAGGATTTATGAAATTAGCGCCCAGCAGGTACCCATAAATAAGTGTCCAGTGCTTTTGATGAAACACTCTCAGGCAAAGTCCGGCCTTCCTGTGGCCTTAGAGACAGACAGCCTGGCTCCAGGTCCGGGTTCCACCCACCCGGAGTGGCTGGCTTGCCCTGGGTGGGTCACTTAACCTTGTCTGTGACTCGGGCGTGATGCGGGTGGTCTGGAGAGCGGAGCAGGTGGCCAGTGCAGGGACACTCTGCACGGAGGGTCGTGTGCAGTGAGCAGTGCCCTCCTCATTCTTCTACCCTCAAAGTCCATGAGTGTCCCTGGCTCAGTGGGTGGGAGCGATTAGGCATTGCAGCGTGCCCATGGTTGAGGTCCCAGGCTCTGACCAAGCACCTAGGGGTGCAGCAGCTTCTCAGACAACATTCCGGGGCTGCCTGGGAGAGGCCTCGGCCGGGGGAGGGCAGTGCCTAGATTTATCCACCAATCGCATGGACTCCTGGCACGGGAGCACTCTTATCTGCCCAGCCCGGCACTCAGGGGTGGCTCAGCTGCCCGAGGCGGGACACTGCCTAGGGGCTGGACACAGCAGTCCTGAGCTCTGCCGGGTGGGTGACAGCAACCAGAGATTCTGAGTGTGCTTGCAGGCTGGTGGCCAGTCGGCTGCCCATCTCCCACACCATGTCGGACGGCGAGGGGCCCTCAGCCGGTGAGTGGCAGTGCTATATTTACTCACCCTGGCTCCGGTTGCACAGACAAGGCCTTCGGTCGCCAAGGGCACGGGGCCCCACAGACGGCGGGCAGCTGCAAGTCAGGACCCCCATCCTCCTGGCCTGATACCTGGGGTGGGGGTGGGGCGGAATCTGCAATCCTGGGGGGAAGGAGGGAGCTGGATTTGCAGAGCTCAGCTTGGCTGCACCCCTGGAGTTCCAGTGGGCTACAACAGGAAGCTGCGCTGCTACAGCCTCTCAGGCTGACAGCCACGGGGGAGGGGCAGGGCACCCGTGGGATGGCCGAGACTTAGAAGGGGCTGGACCCCGAGGTGGGTGTGGGGTGCCACAGGCAAAGGGTGTGTGTGTGTGTGGTGGTGGGGCTGACAGATTCCAGGAGATCCCCTAGGAGCTAGAGAAGGACTTCTGGGAGTCCCTGAGCCCTGGGCCTTGGCCCCAGGCCAGGCTTCCTGTGAGCCCCATGCTTTGTAGGCTGGGAATGGCCAGGGACACAGATGAGCACAGAGACCATCAGGACCCAGCTTTAGGGGATGGTTGCCCAGGATGAGGGACTCTGGAATGAGGCTCTTCACTGCCTGTTTGGGTGCCCTTGGCGAGCGCTCTAACTTCTCTGAGCGTCGGTGTCTCCAGGAGACAGTGGCTATGGCACTGAGGTAGTAGCGAAAATGCCATGTGACGGTGTCTTCCTGGTGGCTCCTTGGTGACAGCAGCAAGTGGACTTCCAGGACAGGAGCCCGGAGGGACACCCGGGGACGGGGCATCTCCTCCGCCAGGGCCTCCCTGGTAAGCCACAGCTTACTTCTGGCCCTCAAACCCTGAGTTGGAGATCTCAGGGAGGGGGGGCGGTGCCAAGCTATCCCAGAAGCCACTGGGTGGGCTGTGAGCAATACACCTGTTGGTGTCTAAGTGGCAGCCACAGTGTTGTGTGTGTGTGTGCGTGTGTGTGCACATGCATGTGTGTGTGTGTGTGTGTGTGTCTGGTGGGGGTCATGGACAAAAGCAACCTGACCTCACCCTCTTCTGCCAGGCGCCAGTCATGCTGGCTGCCGGAGCCCGGGGAGCCGCCGCCGCCGCCATGGCACTTTCTGGCTGGCGGTGCCCCACACCTGACACAAACCCGGAATAGCTCTCTCCCTCCACCACCGACGCGGCCCTGGTTTTAGCAGCCTGTGAAGCCACCCGCAGGGAGACGAGTATTTCAGGAAGGCCAGGACAATATTAGCTGTCCAGTGATGGCAGGGTGCTGAGTGTGCATCTGTGCGGCCTGGAGGCCGGGGGCGTGGCCTCACTGTCCCTGCTCTGCTGAGGAGAGGAGCACTGGCCCGGGAGGCAGGGCTGCAGGCCACCCTGCTCCTGTCTGTCTGTCTGTCTGTCTGTCTGTCCAAGGTGGGTCAGAGGCCCCGGGCAAGCTCCAGGCTTGGTTTTCCTGGCTATAAATGAGGGCTTGTTGCTCCTGTGTGGGCCCAAGATGGGGCCTAATCCGTGGGAATAAAAACAGCTCCTGGGCTCAGGGGAGCAGATTCACCAAGAACTCTGTGTCTCAGTTTTCTTCTCTGTTAAATGGGAGGCGTAATAGGGCCTTGGCTTGTCAAGATGTGGCAAGAATGAAAATAACCCAAAGCCTGCATCATGATGCAAATAATGCCAGGCTGGTTGTTAGGGACACTAGCTGCGGCAACTGTTCAACCAATAAATAAGCTGCGACTGAGAAGGAACCGGAGGGACCAAATTACCTGCTGTACTCTGAACATTCAGAACACTTTGGTCACCTCTTGGAGTAAGGGACATCAACTCTGCCGTAAAGTGAAGGAAATGGAGGCTCAGAGGGCCAGGCCGCCTGCCCAGGACATCCAGCTGCTGCAGCACGGTACAGCAGAAATTCCAAAGCACATGCTCCTGTTCTGTTTTGCACAAATCCAAGGGAGGCAGGCCCCTTCTGGTTTCTTCAAGTAGCTGGTTGGCTTTCTTGGAGCCTTTTTTGGCTTGTCAGTAGCAATATCTCTTTTTATTTCAGAGTCAACTAGCTAGCTCAACACTGCCTCCAATCATTTGGAGCCTGTAAAAAAAAAAATGTGGTACCTTGTTAGGGCATCAGGAAAATTCCGCAGAGCAAGAGCACAGCAGGCGGCAGCAGGCTCCAGGATTTATGGCTTTGGGTCTGGGCCGGTGAGCCCAGAGGCTAAGGTTACGAGAGTCAGCATCGTATTTATAGCAGGAACTGCCAGCCCATGCGCCCAGCCTTACAGTTGCAGCCATTCCAGGCCTGACTCTGCCTCCTAGGTGTGGGGCAGCCTCAGAGGCGTCACCTTCCCTGACTGAGCCTCAGCTCTAGGTTGGGCTTGTGCCATGTCCTTCACTGGCTATAATGAAGACAGGGTCTGCACGCGCTTAGTGTCTGCCCAACAGGGGCTGACTTCACACAGCCTGGGTCTGTTGCCTATCTCTTCCTGACTTTGACCTTGTGATGGACCCTCCTCTTCAGAGGCTGCTCCTTCCTCAGGGCTTAGAAAAGTGTCCAGCAGAGCAACCATACAGCTGTGTGCACTGAGGAAAGCCATTGTGTTCTCAGAGAGCCATGAACGTAGATTGATCTGGACCAGGGTTCAAATCCCTGCTCTGCTGCACTTGGGGCCTCATGCAGGACACTTAACCTCTGTGAGCTTCCATCACCGGAAGGCGTTCACCTTGCTGCAGGGCTTAGTAAGAACGGACCTTCACCTGAGCAGGACCAGACTAGGAGAGCGACCTCCTCCTGCGTAACCTCTGCCCCTTCCTCTACCCTTGGGGATCCTCAACACCCCCTGGCCAAGATTCAGCCAGGAGCTTCCTGAATGTTCGACAAAGGTCCCAGCGTATTTGACTCTGTGCTTGGTCCCAAAGACATTATGGAGTAGAGGAGAGTATCCATAGTGCACTCAGGTCCTCCGGGCACCTGAGAGCCTCAGCCCTTTACCCCTGACCCCTCACCAGGACCAGTGCAGCCCCCATTCTCTTGTTTGTCCTGGTCACCCCAAGCTCTGACCTTAGTTTCTCACAGCAGGCCACTTCCAGCTATGTCAAGCCAGACGGCAAGGAAGCTGTGTGGAGCTCCGAGAAGGGGCTGGGCGATTGTTCCTTCCTGGGATTCCAAGGCAGAAAAATACTGGGAAAGGACATGAAGGGGTCTAGGAGAGGTCCTGGGATGTGGAGGAGGCCTCCGAGGTGACCCATGTCCCCATCTCAGAGGGTCTGAGCTGAGCTTTGTGCCCTGCAATTCTCTGGTACCTGACCATGAGGGTGTTGGCTGGACATGTCAGCCCTGCCCTACAACAGTAAGAGGAAGTATGTATTCATGTAATGTCGGTGTCAAGACAGATAGTAGCCTGGGTTTATTCTTTGTGGTTTCTGATTGGCTGGCTGCCACCTCTCCTCGGGGCCTGGCGAGGATCTCTGGAGAAGCCGAAGGCAGACGCTGCCTGGGTTATCCATTTCCTGCTGCTGTGGCACAGTGCATGAGATCGAAGTGCTGGGAGTGGGGGAGGTAGCTCACTGGTAGAATGGGTGCCAAGCATAAACATGTGCAAGGCCCTGGGTTTGAGTCCCAGTGCCTCAGTAAAGATTGTAAGGGGGGAGGATTTATTTGGCTCTGTTTCAGAGATCTTAGTCATTTGGGCTGGTTGCTTTGGGCCAGGGGTAGCACAGTGTATCATGGCGGGAGCATGTGTGGAAGGAGCTGCTTGCTCCAGGTAATCAGGAAGCGAGAGGAAGATGGTCCTTCTAGGCCCTGTGAGAATATGTCTCCAGGGACTAACTCCTCCCACCAGGCCTGCCACAGACTAGAGACAGACTAACCCTTTAGCATCAACGCAGGAGGAAGATACTGCCCTTCCCGAATGAACAGTAGGAATATCTGTCCCTGTCGATTTTTTTCCCGTTAGACCTTTTTAAATTTTTTTAAATTTAAATTATGTAATTCATTTTGATTATGAAACTCTCAGGGCACCTTGTACAAGCCATGGTCAGCAAGCATTCAGAATGTGAGTTCCAATCTGCAAATGATAATGCAAAGGCAAGATCTTTCAAACTACTCCTCTCACATACAGACCCCAAATTGCACTTAAAAGCACCAATAATACCCATTCATCCGTTGGTGGACATACAAGTTAATTCTGTTTCTAGGCAATATTCATCAGTGCTTCAGTGAACAAGAGCGTTCAGATAGTCTCTTCCACATACGGAATTAATTTCCTTTGGAAGTAGGATTGCTGGATCGTATAGTAGTTCTATTTTTAACTTACTTTGTTTTGGCAGTACTAGGGGTTAATTCAGGGCCTTGTGTTTACTAGGCACTCTATGACTTGAGCCATGCTTCTAGCCTGTTTGTGCTTTTGTTGTTTTGGGGATAAGTGGTTTTTTTTGTGTGTGTTTTTTTTGGGTCCGGTCGTGGGGCCTGAACTCTGGGCCTGGGCACTGCCCCTCAGCTCTTCAGCTAAAGGCTAGCACTCTAGCACTTGAGCCATAGCGCCACTTCCGGCTTTTTTTTCTTTTTGCTTATGTGGTGCTGAGGAATCGAACCTAGGGCCTCATGCATGCAAGGCAAGCACTCTACCACTGAGCCACCTTCCCAGCCCCGGGGATAAGTCTTATATGTATGTCTAGTTAAGCCTGGCCCAGACTGTGACCCTTCTATTTATGCTTCCTGAAAAGCTGGGATGACAAGAGCACACAGCATTATATCCAGTTAGAGTTGAGATGGGGTCTTGCAAGCTTTTTGCCTGGCCTGGCCTTGAACTGCTGTTCTCCCACCTCTCTTGCCCAAGTAGCTGAGCTTTTAGGCATAGGCCACTGGCGCCTGACTATATTTTTTGAGGCAGCTCTCCGCTGATTTCCATAGTGGCTATACTACTTTCTATCTCCACCGACAGTGCATAAGGACTCCTCTCCACGTGCTGGCCAACATTTCTTTTGTTGGACTAGCCATCCTACCAGGTGTGAGGATGTTTCATTGTGGTTGTATTTGCATCTCCCTGGTGATGACAGGTGTGGAGCACTTCTTATGTTCCTGCTTGACATTTGTACGCCTTCTTTTAAGAAGGCATCTGTTCAAGTCTTTTGCTCATTTTTAATTGGATCATTTGGCTCTTCTGAGCTATGTGAGTGTCTTGTATAATTCTGCATATTAGGCTCTTGTTTGATGTTTTTAATTCCCTCTGGAACTCTCTGCAGATTCCAGAATCTCAGGATGGGCAAGTCTTTTATATAAAAGAGTAAAGTATTTGCATATCACCCATACATATCACTCATGTGCTGTCAATCACCTCTAGATTATATTATATTGTTTATTTATTTGCGTACCATGGCTCTAGATTTTATTATTGATTTGTGTACTGTGGCTTGAACGCAGGGCCTACGCACTGTCCCTTAGCTTTTTCACCAAGACTTGCATACTACTACTTGAGCAACACCTCCATTTCTGGCTTTTTGGTGGTTAATTGAAGATAAGGGTCTCACGGACTTTTCTGCCCAGGCTGGCTTCAAACCAGGATCCTCAGAGCTTAGCCTCCTGAGTAGCTAGGATTACAGGTATGAGCCACCAGCATGTGGCTTTCTACTACATTCTTGAAGAGAGAGCATGGGCGCCAAGAGCCCTCGGCCCTTCTTTTTTTGTTTTTGGGTCCGGTCGTGGGGCCTGAACTCTGGGCCTGGGTGCTGTCCCTCAGCTCTTCAGCTCAAGGCTAGCGCTCTACCACTTGAGCCACAGCGCCACTTCCGGCTTTTTTCTTTTTGCTTATGTGGTGCTGAGGAATCGAACCCAGGGCCTCATGCTTGCAAGGCAAGCGCTCTACCACTGAGCCACCTTCCCAGCCCCCCTCAGCCCTTCTTGAAGAGCTAAGGGAAGACACATGTGTGCTAATAACTAGCTGGGTTTAAGCAGTATGCAATGAGCCGAGGTGTCAAAACATCATGCCATATACAGTTAAATCCCAGTGTTGTCTGTCATGGAAATTTTTTCATTTCATTTTGTGTTATTATAAAGATGATATACAGAGGGGTTACAATCATGTAAGTCAGGTAATGAGTACATTTCTCTCTGGACGTCACTCCTTCCCTGGCTGTCTCCCAGCCCATCTCACAAGTGGTGTAGCTCATTTTCAACAGAGTGTCTAGTGAGTGCCACTGCTGCATTTGTTCACCCTTTGCCCCTCCATCTCTGTGCGAACAAACAAGGCAAAAAGAAGAGAAAACTAAAACAACAACAAAGAAAGAAAACCTCTTATTTCCATTTCCTGGAGTTCATCTGGATGAATTGTATTTTATACGATCGGAGGTATATAGGCATTGCACCTTTGTGTTCTTCCCTTAAGAGTATCCTCCTTTGGCCTCACTGTGTGTGAATACCTAGCGTCCTATATAATTTATCATGTCCCAGTGTATTGTAGATCTAGCTTCTGCATACGAGAGGAAACATGCACCATTTGTCTCTCTGAGCTTGGCTTACTTCATTAACATGATTTGTCCTAGGTCCATCCATTTCCCTGCAAATGTCATTATTTCATTCTTTCTAATGCACTGTATACAATTCCATTTTGTATAGGTGCCACAGTTTTTGGATCCACTCAGCTATTGTAGAGCATGTGTGCTGTTTCTATAACTTGGCTAGTGTGAATAGTGCAGCAATGAACATAGATGTGCAGGTGTCTTTACAGTATCCTGGCTTGTGGTGTTCTGGGTAGATGCCTAGGAGTGGTACGGCTGGGTCATAGGGAAGATCTGTGTTTAGGGTTTTGAGGAGCCTCCAGACTGCTGTCCAGAGTGGTTGTGCTAGTTTACATTCCCACCACTAGTGTAGTAAGGTTCCTTTTTCACCACATCCCTGCCAATATATGTTGTTGTTCAAATTCACAATGTTGGTCAGTCTAACTGGAGTGACATGGAATCTCAGAGTTGTTGGTCTGTCCTATCTAGCCTTTATTATGTTGAAGTATATTCCTTTTATTCCTAGCTTTTCCAGAACTTTTAACATGAGTGGATGTTGGATTTTGACAAAGGCTTTTTCTGCATCTATTTAGATGATCTTATGGTTCTTATCTTTAGCGCTGTTAATGTGATGTATTATGTTTATTGATTTACATGTGTTAAACCAGTCTCGCATCTCTAGGATAAAACCCACTTGATTATCATGTATGATTTTTGTGATTAGTTGCTTAATTCTGTTGGCTAGTATTTTATTGAAGAGTTTTGCTTCTGTGCTCATCAGAAAGACTGGTCTATAGTTCTCTCTTTTTAAAGTCATTTACACTTTTTAAAAGATATTTGAAAAGAAGAGATCAGGGCAGAGGCAGGTAGAGAGCAAGGCCACATGAGGACAGAAGGAAAGGTGGCACTTGCCGGCTGAGAGGAGAGAATGCTGGAGAAACTGACCCCATGAGCAGTTTGATCTCAGGCTTCAAGCCTCTAAAATTGTGACCGCATTCATTTCTGTTGTCCAAAAATAAAAAGTGCAAAAATAAATTTCTGAAAGATTTGTTTCCAACCCCAGCCAGGAAATCCTCACTGAGGAAGGTGAGCTGGGGACTGTTGAAAGCTCTTTGTCATTCTGTTTGCCAAGGCCCAAAGAGGGAGGTGTGCTGGTTACGCTGATGATCCTAGTCTACAGATCTAAAGCTAGGGATGAGTTTAGAAGGGGAGGGGAAATGCAAGGAGAAACTGGATGTGGTGGCTCACACCTGCAATCTTGGCTATTTGGATGGCAAAGATCAGGAGGATTGCAGTTTGAGGCCAGACTGGGCGAAACATTTTTTGAGATTCCATCTCAATCAACACCTATCATTCCAGCGACACAGGAAGCACAAATAGGAAGTTTGCCATTGAGGCTGGTCTGGACAAAAAGCAAGACTCTATTGAAAAAAAAATGAGAGCAAAAAGTGCTAGAGGCATGGCTCAAATAGTACAGTGCCTGCCTAGCAAGTATAAGGCCCTGAGTTCAAACTCAAATACCATCAAGTAATTAATAATAACAACATAAAACTGGGAGTCGAGTGCATTTCATGGCTCTAACAACAGTCTGTATATTGTTTCCGTTCTGTCGAAGGAAGCTGTGGCTCAGTTGATAGCAGATTGAATTCAGCTTCGAGCTGTCCTTGAGCTGCTTTTGCTCAAGGCAAGTGCTCTACCACTTGAGCCACAACTTCACTTCTGGCTTTTTTAGTAGTTTATTGGAGAGAAGAGTCTCTCGGACTTTCCTACGTAGGGTAGCTATGAACCACGATCCTCAAATCTCAGCCTCGTGAGTAGCTAGGATTACAGACATGAGCCACCAGCACTTGGATAATTAGGTTTTTGTTTGTTTTTTGTTTTAGTGTATCCATGTATCCGAATTTGAATAAAATTGATAGTCTTACAGGAGTATGGCACCAGCACATGTGGGTTCAGATACAAGAGCAGACTGGGTTATAAAAACCCCACTTGTGGCCTGGAGGAAGTCTGTGAAGCCTTCCTTTGTCAACGAGGGCCGATTGCTCGCGCTGCCCGGAGAGTTGTTCCACTTTGTGCTGGGGTAGGATGCTCCTGGGGTTTGGGGAACCTCATTAAACCTCTTACTCAGATTGTTTGGACAATTCCCTACTAGATCTAAACACATTCTCTAGGAATCCTGCTGTATTTATTCTGGGTGGGAAAACACGTCAAGGGCTGGTACCGTCGCAGGGAACATCTTTCTGCCCCCTGCGCTGTCGGTGGCTTGGGGTCTGAGCTGACACTGTGACTCAGCAGGTGCTCATGAGCCGTGCGCAGTGTGCCCCAGTCCTGCTGGGTCCTGCTGGCACTGTGGCGTGAGCCAGGAGCCAGGGCTTCAGCCGAGTTGCCCTCCCATCTTCAGGGATGATGGACGGATGTTACCGGAGGACCAGTGGAAGGCTATAGTATGCACTACATAAGTGGTGGCTCATTTGTCCTTTTTTTTTTTTGGTGTGGGGGGAGGGGTGGATAAACATTGTTGTTCTATTTTACAGATAAGGAAACTGAGGTTTAGAGATACTGAAATCGCCGTGTGATTTCCCAAGCACACAGTACATGGATTCCAGCCTGGGACCTTCTTTGCGAGGCTCTCCTTCCCAAAGTGGGCAGGCAGCCCTCCCTCCTACCTGTGCCAAGTCTGTCACAGCCCTAGGGGGCACTGTGTCTGCCTCCCAAGCCCGACACCTGGATGGGCACAGAGGAAGAGACAGTAAAGCCACCGTTCCCCAGGGTGTACAGACATGGGATCTGAACTCCATTGTTATGTGAAGAAATCTACACACATACACATGTGCACAGACACACAAGTACATGCACAAACACCTATACACACATGCATAGCACATGTATACGCATGCACGTGCAAGCACACAATAGTCACATGTATGCAAATACATGCATACATACACATCAGCACACCTGTACACATATGCGCATAAAACCCCATACACACACACACCTGTTTCTGTGGATTTGCCTGTTTGGGGCATCTCACATGAGTGGTGTCAGGTGCAATGTGACTTGTTGTGCAGCCTCTTTCACAGAGGGTGACATGTTCAAGCTCATGCTCTGCGTTGCTGCCTGTGTCAGTTATTCTGTCTTTTACCTCTGCCTCAGTTTCACTGTGTGGCCATGCCACATCAGCCTGAGCCATTTTCGGTGGCGGGGCACTTGGGCTGTCTGTCTCCCTTTTTTTTTTTTGGTAAGTTATGGGGCCTGGGCGCTGTCCCTCAGCTCTCCAGCTCAAGGCTAGTGCCCTACCACTTGAGCCACAGCACCACTTCCGGCTTTTTCTGTTTATGTGGTGCTGAGGAATCGAACCCAGGGCCTCATGCATGCAAGGTAAGCGCTCTACCACTGAGCCACCTTCCCAGCCCCTCTTGCCTCCCTTTTGGCTGTTGTGCGATTTCTGCATGCAGCTGTGTTTTCCTGGCCCTACGTAAGTTGTGGCTCAGGGAGCAGCTCAGGGTTGGACGTGCGCGCGAGGCCGCGGACCGCTTTCTGCAGGGGCTGCCACCTCCCGGCCCTGAGGGCCGTGGCTGTTTCTCCACTCACCACCAGCACTGTGGGACTCTGAGTCGCTGCAGGGCCTGGAGGAAGTGACAGGCGTCTCCATGTGCTTCAGACTTTCCAAAGTTCCCCAGTGGCTGAGGCTACCAAGCCTCATCCCACTCGCCCTTGGCCCTGGGACCTTTTGCCTCCCTTTGTTCATGAGTTAAGAACAATGGCAGTACCTGCCTCACAGGCTGGGGTCGGGGGTGGAGGGGTTGGGGTTGGCGGGGGTCAGCGAGGTGATACTGGACCCTGGCCCAGAGCGGTGGCCCAGTGGCTGTTGGGAGCTGAGGCTGCCATTCAGGTCCTTTTTCTGAGAGCTGCTATAAAGGAGGAACACAGAGGAAGGAGGAAACCTTGTTAGAGGTGGACAACCATGCCAGGCACCAGTGGCTCAAGCCTGGAATCCTAGCTACTCAGGGGGCTGAGATCTGAGGATCATGGTTTGAGGCTAGCCAGGCAGAAAAGTCTATGGGACTCTTACTCCAATGAATCACCACAGAGAAGTGGAGGTGTGGCTCAAACGATAGCACACCCACCCTAAGTGGCAAAAGCCAAGAGAGAGCATGAGGCTGATTTCAAACGCCCAGTACACCGGCACACGCAGGCACATGCGCACACACAGGCACACGCTCACGGGTGCTCACACTCACAGGGACAAATGCCATCAGAGAAGGTGCCAACAATAGGTCAGTCCTAGGCCAGGCTAGGACTCACAGAGGAGGCCTGGCCTCACTTGTGCCTGTCAATGGCGAGCTCCGAAGCCAGGAGCGTTCTCCAGGGAGACTGGGCGCCCTGGGCTGGTGCAGGTGCTGATGGTCAGGTTGATCATGTAGCTGTAACCTGAGCCAGGTGAGAGGAGAAGCAGCAGGCAGCAGCCAGTGAAAACCAATCTAGGAATTACCTCACAGCAGCTGTGCAGCAGGCCTGAGAAGCAAGGAGCGCCCCCCCCCCCCATGGCCCTGGGATGTGGAGGGATGTCTACAAGTCTTGGAGAAGACAGGTTGTATCCGATGTGGGTCGCCTGTGTGTGTGTACTGAGGTGGGCTGGGTGGGGCGGGGGGGGGGAGGGGAAGAGGGGCAGGCTGGCGGTGGGGACCAGGGGAGGGGCATGGGCCCAAGGAGGTGGCTTGCCCTTGTCATTGCTATTCAGGGCCTGCCGCCTGGTGCTGGGTGATCTTTGCAAGTCATCTGATCACTCTGGGCCTCTGACTCCCCATGTGGTGTTCAGGGTGTGACTGGGGATGTGGACAACGTGGTTCCTGTGGCTGAATGAGAAAGTGTAGGCGTTAATGTCAGAGTGGGCAATTTGAAATTGAGGCTGCTAGAAACAGAGCTTCTGTGCACACAGCATATGGCAACAGGCTCTAGGAACAGTAAAGGAGGGAGAGAGAGGTGGGTACGCTCCCAGGTGAATTCCAGCTTCCTTGTGTGTGATCTGTGTGGCCCTTTCCACTGCTGGTAAGTGTCAGCCCCCTGGGGACAGGGCCCAGCCTTTGCAGTCTGTCGCTGGCTGGTGGATCTTTGTTGAATGACTGATGGACTCAAGCTGTTGCTGCCTCCAATTCTGGGCGGGGCCATGAGGACCTTCTGATTCTGTAGGGAGACATCATGGGTCCCACAGAGCCCAAGATGGGAGGCCAGGCTTTGTCACAGGCTTTGGGTGTCCCCAGGGCCTGTCTGTGTCTACCTCCTCCTGCATCTCTTGCTCTCACAGTTGGTAGCACTGTTCATTTCCTGTTGTGGCTATAACAGCCACACACTGGGTGGAAGGGATCACCTCACAGTTCTGAGATCGGAAGTTTGCAGTTAACATCGCTGGATCAGAATCAAGGTGTCTTAGGATTGTGCACCCTCAGAAAGAAAAGTGTTCCCTGCATCCTCCAGCACTCAGTTCCACATCCTCCCCTCCCCTTGGCCTCTCCACCTGCTTGCCTCTTCTCTCCCAGACTATCTGCCCCCACTCCTACCTTGGACATTTGTGATGGTATTTAGGACCCACCTAATAATCCAGGACCACCTCCTCCATCTCAGGATTCTGGGCTTGAATACAACCACAAAGACCCTTTTCCCACACAGGGTCGGGGACCTGATATCTTAGTCCAGCACCGGGACCAGCATGGGATTCCCAGAGCAGCTGGCGGCTCCAGAGAAAGCTGGCTGGGGAACCAGAGAAAGGGCTAGAAGGGTGCCCCGGAGAGACAATCCTTATCCTTGTGACACCAGCCCTTCTCCCTCCCTACCTGCTCCCTTCTTCCCCCTGTGGCCAGCAAGGTGCCCCCCTTGGCAGGTTTGTGTCATATCCCAAGTCCCCTCACAGGTCGGCTCGGCCCTCCAGGCTTTTCTGTGCGTACAGAGGGGATGTCTTCGCGGCTTTCTGTGAAACCATATCTCAAGGCTGTGGTTGCTAGATGTAAAATTCCCTTTCCTGTCTGATCTCTGGACTTGGGCCTTGCTGGCCTTCCAGCCCTCATGCCAGGCTCAGGAGAGATTTGTGGAATGGGCGCTAGAAGCTCACGCCTGTAATCCTAGCTACTCAGGAAGCTGAGATCTGAGGATCGCAGTTCAAAGCCAGCCTGGGCAGGAAAGTCCTTGAGACGTATCTCCAATAAACCATCAGAAAACCGGAAGTGGCACTGTGGCTCAAGTGGTAGAGCACTAGCCTTGAGCTGAAGAGTTGAGGGACAGCGACCAGGTCCAGAGTTCAAGCTCCATGGCTAACAACAACAACAAAAAGTCTCACAGATTTTCCTGCCCTGGCTGGCTTCAACCCATGATCCTCAGATCTCAGCCTCCTGAGTAGCCAGAATTATAGGCATGAGCCACCGATGCCCAACAGATTTCAGTGTCTTTGTGGGGTGCTGGCATCAATACCCTGTAGACTCAGAGGGGTGACTGTATATCCCCAATATTCTTTATTGGCAACTAAAGACTACCCCCCCCCCCCATGCAGTACTTCCCTGTGAAGTCAGTCAGCCAGCAGGGAGTGTCCCACCGGCGTGGGAGGTGGGGCCCTGAGCTGCTGCTTCACTGAGGCGCGAACTTGTCTCCCAGGTAACAGCCCAGCCGCAGATGCCCCTTTGAGCCTCCAGAGCCTGAGCCCTGGTTGGCTGGTGAACCATAGCCTGCCAAGAACATTGTCTCCCCCTGGCTTCCAGGCCCCCGTTAGGGAAAGTAATTTATGGTCCTGAGAAAACAGGGTCTGAACAAGAGGAAGCATGGGGCAGGAAGAGCAGCAGCTGGTACCTTTGAAAATGTACATTTAAAATAATCCTTCTTTGATCTTGTCTGAGACAGGGTCTCCCTATGTAGTCCAGACTGGCCTTGAACTTGCAGTCTCATGATTGTGGGGATTACTGGCATGTTCTACCATGTCAGACACACATGTGAAAAGAGCAGTGTTTTAAAATAGTAAAGATCCAATAAGGAAACACATCTTAAGTGTGAAAATGAAAGAGAAGCACCAGGCAGCAGAAAGGCAAGTGTGCAAAGAGAACAGGAAATTTTGTGCCAGTCCCAAGGCCTGGGTGGTGTCCCAACTCAGGGCTAGTGCTCTACTACTTGAGCCACAACTCCATTTCTGGCTTTGTTTTTGCCAAAGTTTCATGGACTTCCCAGTCCCACTGGTTTGAACCTGGATCCTCAGATCTCAGCCTCCTGAGTAGCTAGGATTACAGGCGTGAGTCACCAGCACTTGGCTTAAGAGAGACCTTTGACCTGCAAGAGTCTTGGCTTCACCTCCCAGCCTTGTCATTTATAGACCAGTGACTGAATTGGGCGAGCCTCCGTCTCCCTGTTTGTACCCGAAGGCCTGTGAGAAGGAAGCAGAGGAGTTGGTGGACACAGGGCAAACAGCATGCTCAGGGGAGGGGGAAGGCCCCCAGACAGGTGGCCCTGATTCCATCACCACTGTTAATTCCAGGTGAATTTCCACCTCACAGCCTGGCAGCCCAGGCCCCCAACACCTCCTCTAGGGAACTCTTCATGGGGATTTCACCACTGAGGTCAAAGCTTCAGTCTCCCATCCATGTATTCTCCAATAGATGGTGGGTGCCCCAGGGCAGGTGTCTGAGTCACCTTTATCTGCACACCTGGCTCCTCATAGCTCTGCAGTAGTTGTCTGGTCACAGCTTTAAGGTCTCTTCCCTGGCATTAGGGAAATGCTTAGCCGAGCAGCCATCTGCAAAGGCTTTTCACCAACACTGTCCCGCTGTCTCCTCCCCACAGTCCGTCAGCTAGGTGTTATGTATTCCTATGTTATAGATGAGGAAACGGAAGCTTGTGGCTGCTGGGTCAGCACGGGGCAGGGCCAGGGGGCATGCCAGAGGTTTGGGGGTAGGGCTGCAGGGTGGCAAAGCTGGAGAACCTTGTTCTAAAAATGCCCGAGAGCCTCCTGAACTCTGTCACAGCACCTCCGGAGCCTCCGGGATAAATCCTTTCCTGTCTCTGGGCCTCAGTTCCCCCAATCTGTAAAATGGGAGAGGAAGCTGTAATCTTGGTCCCTACACAGGCCAGTTGTGATAACCTATGTCGGTAACTCCACACTTGGGAGGCAAAGATTGGGAGGACTGCCATTCAAGGCTGGCCTGAGCAAAAAGTTAGCAAGATGCCCTCATTTTAGCAAACCTGCTGGGTGGGGTAGTTTGTGTCTGATTCCAACTACTTAGCAAGCAGAGATAGGAAGTTTACGATCTTCCTATTCAAAACTGCCTTTGAGCAAAAACCACAGAATCCCTTACCTGAAAAATAACTATAAGCTAAAAAGCACTGGCAGCATGGCTCAAGTGGTCAAGCACCTAGAAAGCATGAGGCCTGGAGTTCAAATCCCAAAATCCCCTGCGTCACTAGGGGAGGGTGGAAGACAATAGCACATGTCCCTGCCAAATCATGTAGCAGCCATTTTGACAAGTGTGTAAGGAGGCAAGTGTGTGTGTGTGTGTGGGGGGGTGTTCCTCATCTCCCATCTGGAATACCACCTCCCTGCACTCCCCCCGCTCCAGACCACCACAGTGGCATCAATGATGACTCAGGGCATAGGAGTTCACTTAGGCCCTCGGGGAATCCCATCAGACCTCTGGGCAGGCCATGATGTGGCTCCCAGCCGGGCCTCCCCGGGTCCCTGGGCTTCAGTAGCAGGGCCAAGGCGGTGGCTGCAGACTGACTTCCCAGGGCTCCCTGTGGATGCTTTGTGTGCGTGTTCTCAGCTGTCCACATCTGTTTGGCTGGACTGTAACATCAGCCACAGAGCGGGCAGGAGGGTCTGTGTGCATGAACTCACTCCTTCCAAGTCTTGTTTTGAGGACAAGTGAGTCAGCCTGGCATCCTGGTGGCATGGGGCAGAGAGCACTGGCAGCGCCCTCTCACCAGCTGGGAGGCCTGAGCATGCACCGAGCCTCAGCTTCCCTACTTGTCACTTGGGATGGTCAATCCCAGCCCGTTGAAATGTTGCCCAGACTTTCCCAGGCCATGTTAGCAAAGCCCAGGCTGTAGGAGGGGCTCCATCAGACCCCTGCGCATGTGTGACCCCAGGGACAGTAGGCCTTGGTTTCTGGGCCCATACGGAGTATGGGAGGGGACAGGTGGCCACAAGGAAAGCTGTAAACCTAACCGGCCCTAATCCACTAATGAGTTCTCTCCCTTTCATGAGGAGGAGCCTGGGTTCCCACACAGGGACCGGGAACAACAGGCCTTTGTGTTTGCTCTTTTGGGAAAAGGAGGGAGCTCAGAAGATAAGTCAGGTGTTGGCATCTTATCTTTCCTGGCAAAGCTGGGCCTCTGGGCCAGGTCCCTGCTGGCAACTGAAGGAAGCATGAATAATAGAAGGGCTGGCACCGGGCTCCTCACCACCCTGGCTTGTGTCAGGAAGCTAAGGGGGTGGACCAGAGAATGGGCAGCCTGGGGCAGCCTGGGGGTCTTAAAGGCCCATAGCACCTCTGCCGCAGCGTTACCGTGAAGACCCCTCAGTCTCACAGCTGGGGTCCTTGTGAAACCCCAGGCCCAAAGTCCAGGAATCCCACTCACCCCCATATGCCAAATAAGGAGACATGGCAAAGGGCAGATTTACAGACATTGGCTTGGGGTTAAATCGGGAGAATTAGGGACGGGATGAGACAGGTGTGCGGAATTAAAACGGTCCCAGGTCACAGGGATGGCTCGGTTGACCATTAGCTCCATCTTTGTCCTTGGAGGAATTCCAGAGAACTGTTACCACTTTACTACTGGAGTGGAACAGGAACATGATGGTCTCCTGAATTTTGGGCTGTTTCCTTTAAGATCATAGGAGGGAGGCGTTGCTTGTGTGAAGGGCATTTTGCCTTCCACACAAGATTCTAATGGGAATCTTAATCTTTTCTCTCCTCCTGGAAACAGGTGATTGCAAAGAGACCGCAGCAGAGAATAACTCAGATCAAAGGCACTGATGCAAAGTTTAGCTAACTCCAGAGACCCAGGGAAAGCGTGTTCTAAGTCACCTCTTCCCCTGGGACAGCTCACCGAACTTGCTCAGTCCTCATCCTCTCATCCATGACAGCCTCAAATCAACTTCTTCCGTGACATCCTTCACTCCTTCTTTGCCCTGCTTCCTACAAAGTGTGGGGAAGGAAAGTGATGGCGGAAAGTGTTCAGATTAGCAGGAAACATCTGATCCCTCCCTGACCACCTGGGCTTTGTGACCCTAATCCCGTTTCTTGCCCACCTGGGTTGGCTCTTCCTCCCGGGAAACATGGCTCCTCTTGCTTCTACACCTCCAGCTCTTGTGTGTGGGTGTGGGTGTGGGTGTGGATGGGTGTGTGCGTGCACACACATATGTGTGTGTGTGTGCATGTCACTTGCACTAATCCTGGGCTTGAATTCAGAGCCTGGGCTCTGTCCCTGAGCTTTGTTTGCTCAAGATGAGCACTCACCCATTTCTGCAGCTCCACTTCTTTTTGTTGGTGATTTATTGGAGATAAGCGTCTCACAGACTTTCCTGCCCAGACTGGCTTTGAGCCACAATCCTCAGATCTCAGCTTCCTGAATCACTGGGATTACAGGTGTGAGCTACCAGTGCCTGGCTTCAGGACTCCAAATCTAATTTGCATCAATGCTGCCTGGTGGCTTCATTGCTGGCCTCCCAAGGGGCAGTGTGGAGAAAGAGGTATGCATGTGGCCATGAGGGCCAAGCAGAAGCTTCAGAGGAGGTGTGGCCTTCAGCCCTGGGCTGGGCTCCAGGCGAGGCTCAAGGAAGGGCCATTTCCCGGATAAGGACACTGAACTCAGAGGGAATCCGGAACCTGCTAGCAAATGGAAGCCTGACATTCACATCCAGGCCTGGCAGCCCCTTACCCAGGGTGGGCTCCACGGGGGAGTATTTCAACCTGGGTGCGGCTTTGGGCCAATTAGAGCCAGAGAGCAGAGCCGTGATTGTGCTGGGTGAGGTCCCTGTTGCTCAGCAGCGAGCAGCACGCAGGAGCTCCGAGGCGCACCCAGCCCTGAGCCCACCGCGGTGGCACCAGGACCCAGGGGCACTGACAACGCAATAGCTTCTGATGTTAGGGGGCTTCGGGGGCTGGGGGGTGGTCGCTGGCCACACTGGTAGATAAGTCACAGGGTGCAGCCCTGGCCCTGCCTCAAGGTAAGGGCAGGGGAGCTGAGGGCGGACGGGCAAGGGCGCTCTGTCCAGTTCCACTGAGTCACTGCCAGGCTGGATGCCCAGGCTGGAGCTGAGGCCTGTGGCTGGAGTTCCCTGGGTTAGCAACTCATGGCTATCTTCCCCTTCCTGGTGGGCTTTTTGTCCCTTCTGGAACCCGGAGGTGGTTCTGAGCTGTGTAAAGTTCGCAACCCATCCCATCCTGAAAGAATGTCCACCTACGGCCTCTGTGGTCAGTGTAAGCCTTTTGGCCAGTGGTTCCCAACCACGGTGGCTATTAGGGTCAACCAGTCCAGAGAGGGTTGTTGAAGTGTCACACTCTGAGGTTTTGTGGTGTATGCCTGTAGTCCCAGCTACAGGGAGGTAGAGGCAGGAGGAGCCCTTGAGCCAGGGAGTGGAAGGCCAGACTGGCAATATAGTGAGACCCTATGTCCAAAAATCAAAACACCACAAAAATACCTTATGTGATGCATTCTGAGTCCCATCTAGCCAAAAGCAAGAAATCTGGTGTGAGACTCCCTCTGTCTCCGTTCTTGGACATATTTGGGAAGATTCGCCAACTCCCTCCTCGCGCCCCCATCCGCTCACCCACAGCTCTGTGCGGCCTGCTCTCCACAGGGCACACACACAGGACTCCTGTTCACCTTCATGGGATGCGTGCATGCCCCAGGGACATGCAGACACACTGTTCACCTGCAACTGCCTGCATGGTTTGCAGGGCCGGGCACAGGGACAGGTACAAGAACGCAAGAATGTCACAACCGTGATGGCGTAGCATTAAACCAAACCAGGGCCTGCGGGACAGTGCGGCCCCAGGTCACCCATGCTGGAGTGTTGCATTTGTACCCAGCTGAGACCCTCATGGAGAAATGTGTCTCATGACCCAGGCTGCCACAAATACATTCATGTGCACATGTGCTCAGCATCTTTTCACATAGACTCACAGCAGGATCTGACCGTGTGTGTGTGTGTGTGTGTGTGTGTGTGTGCTGGTCTTGGGGAAAGCCTGGACACTGTCCCTGAGCTGTTTTGCTCAAGATTTGTGTTCAACTCTGGCTTTTTGGTGGATAATGGAAGATTAGAATCTCACAGATATTGCCGCCTGGGCTGACTGAACCACAGTCCTCAGATCTTAGCCTCCTGAGTAGCTAGGATTACAGGTGTGAGCCATGAGTGTCTGGTTTGAAAACTGACTTTTTTTCTAGGATGGGGAAGAGAGCTGCTGAGCTTTTAATAAGAAAAAACAATCCGAGTTGAGTCACACATGAGTGGCTTGTAGCAAAAATGCCAGATGGGGCATTGTATGATTCACAGTCTTGGGTTTCATGAGTAACATTTTAATTGGGTGGTGACTACTTTGGGAAAACTTTATAAACTCCCCCTCCCCAAATCCAAACTAAATAAGCACAAATACTCCCAGAGGTAGGAAGCTCCCTGAATAAAATGTGAACTTAGGAGTTTTGTGAAGATTCCTCTCTACCACAGTAAGCTGTACCGGCAGCTTTCTCCCTCAGGAGTCAGAAGGAAGGAAGCTGGGGTGTATTGAACTTTCTGTGCAGCCCATGTGTTCAGTGAGGTGCACATATGATCCACACAGCATGACGTGGAAGCAACAGGCACACAGCAGGCAGGTGCCTGGCATACAGTAGGAGCATCATAAATGACAGCCTATTGCTGTAATTTGTCAGAGTCCAGGATCCCAGTGACTGTGGGAAGCACATTGTTTCCTGGGCCTCTAAGAAAGATCTTGCCATTAACCCAGCATAGGCAGGGCCGGTCACGGGCATGTGGGGGTGTGTCTTGGAGTTGGTGGAAGTCAGGATCATCAAAGGCAGGTTCTGTTCTAGTACATGGAGAGACTCGGAGGGCCAGTGACTTACAGAGACTTTTGGTTCTTGCTGTGAGGACTTACTCCCCAGTTCTGCCAACATGGAGACCACAGAGTGGCAGCCACGGTCTAGTGGGAGAGATCTGCCTCCGTGTGCACTGCTCAGGAGTCCCCACTTGGGTGCCTGGGAGTTAAAGGGCTTCCCATGCTGGCAGTTTTACTCTTTGGGTCTCTCACAGCTGCTCCAAGGCAGCCACAGTTGGGAGTCTTTTCTCCAAAGCAAGTTTTCGAGACCAGTAATAACTTTGAAGACTGAGGTCTGCCCTGAGCCAGGCCACACCCATACGCAATGATTCATTATGCAAGGATTCTTCACAGACAGGCAACTGGCCTTGGAAGGCAATGAGCTCATGAATATGCATCGGCTGTTCCTCATAAATTATGTATTCCATACCAGTCTTCTCTGGGAGAGGCCAAGGAGGGCGGAGTGATTTTTTAGCCTGAGGCGACAGAAGGCTTGCTCGCAGGGACCTCTCCCCCTCTCCTCCTCCCCCCATCACAATGAACTGGCTGGGTACCACCCTAGCTCTGGTAAGACCTGGACGCCGGTTTGCAAAGAGACAGGGGTTGCTTGGCTGTGTCTTAGCTGATGGTGATGCTGGTAGGTCTGGAGGGGGCTGTCTGTACTTGATCAGGACCAGGCCCACAGATGTTGACAGCCATCTGACCTTACGGAGGCCAGCCACTGAACAGCTGCCACCCAGATGTGTGATGTCCACCTTCTCCAAACGTCAGGATACCCAGGTGGAGGTGGCTGGGCACCTGGGCACTGTGCAACAAACTTTGGGCTGGGTGTGGGGTTGGAAGGACCTGGAAGGAAAAGGCTCCGCTCTCCCTAACATGGGTATATGGGCCAGGCAGAGGGGCCAGCCCTGGGCCCTCTCTCCTTCCCTCCTTTCTCCTCCTCTCATTCAGGCTCCACCCCCAACCCCCACCCCAACCCCATCCCCCAGCAGAGGGATGCACAGAAGGCACACTGCCAGCCGGGGTAGGGGATCATGGTAACACTGAATGGTCTGCATGGCTCAGGCTTGCCCCTTCCCAGAAAGCCCTTCCTCCTCCTGCCTGCCTTCCCTGATTTCATCTATCAGAACCATTCTCTGGAGGTCTGGTGACTGAGCCACTCATTAGGCCAGCGTTGAGCACAGCCTTGGGTAAGAGCTCTTTGTGTGTCCCCTGGGGTGGCAGTTGTCAGAACCTTTGTTGATATCCTTAGCTGTAGGGGTGGGGGCACTCCTTAACACTTCCTGTCATTCCTCCTCCAAGCCTTTCCAGGAGGCATCTGGTGGATAGCTTACAGTCCAGCCACAGCCGGGGAGGGATGGTCTGTGACTTATCCTGAGTTGCCCTAGAGGATGGATGGCGTTGCTGTTCTTGCACCATGTCCAGCCCCCCGCCGCGTGCTCTGGGACCACCAGCTCTTCGCCATTCTCTGTAACAGGGCTCAAGAAGCCACCTAAAAATCTACCTGCAGCCTGGCACCAGTCACTCATGCCTGTAACCCTAGCTACTCAGGAGGCTGAGAACCTGAGGATTGTTGTTCAAAGCCAGCTTGAGCAGGAAAGTCTTCCTGAGACTCTTATCTCCAATTCACCACTAAAAAGCTGGAAGGGGAGCTATAGCTCAAGTGGTAGAGCTCTAGCCTTGAGCAAAAAAAGCCCAGGGAAAACTCTCAGGCCCTGGGTTCAAGTTCAAGTGCTGACACAAAACAAACATATTTGCATGGATCAAGAGCTAGACCCTGGGCTCAACCATTCCATTCTGTAAAACAGCAAATTTTGGGGCTGGGAAGGTGGCTCAGTGGTAGAGTGCTTGCCTTGCATGCATGAGGCCTGAGTTCAATTCCTCAGTACTACATAAGCAGAAAAAGCTGGAGGTGGCGCTGTGGCTCAAGTGGTAGAGCGCTAGCCTTGAGCTGAAGAGCTCAGGGACAGCGCCCAGGCCCAGAGTTCAGGCCCCATGACTCACAAAAACAAAACAAAAAAATAGCAAATTTTGAAATGCGTGTAGAAAAGAACCTCTATAGAAGATGTGATAAAAGGAGAGAAGGAAAGCAATCATAAAGGCAGCACTTGGGATGTCCATCGAAAGGCAAATCTCATCTTCCCTCTGTGTCACATCCATATGTGCCCCATTGGTTCTTTTTTTTTTTTTTTGTCATTTGTGGGCCTTGAACTCAGGGCCTGAGTGTTGTCCCTGAGCTCTTTTGCTCAGGTCTATCTATTGCTCTACCACTTTGAGCCATAGCATCACTTCTTTTTTTTTTTTTTCTTCTAGTGATTAATTAGAGCTAAGAGTGTCATGGACTTTGCTGCCTAGGCTGGCTTTAAACTGGGATCCTCAGATCTCAGCCTCCTAGGTAGCTACGGTTACAGCACTGGGCTGCTTCATTGTCTCTGGAGTCACTATTTCACAGACCTGGCTGCACCTGTGTGGGAGGTGGGCTTCCTGCACTGAGCCATCACCTGGCAAAGTGATGGGTGTCAAGCTCAGGCTGGTACAGATCTTTAGGGGTCTTGAGGTCTGCCTGCCCCCTTCTGGATACAGTGAAGCTGTCCAGTGTTTGTTAGAAGTACTAGGGTGGGTGCGAGGGAGGGAGATGCTCTTATAACCACATTCACAGGGCCATGCTGAGCTTGGGGTCAGGAGGTCCCAGAATGAGGATCAGAAATAACCTAGGCTGGAATTCAGGGCAAAATAACATGAAATTGAGGGTAACAAAATCCAGCACACAGATCAGCCTGGACCAGGGTGACATGATGATCAGAACAGGGTGGATTCTGTGGCTAAGCAGATGTGGAGAGACAGGAAAGAGACTCTACATAAATTAACTCCATCAGTAAGCCCCAAACCAGATGTGACCCTGACCCCCAGAATCTCCATCTCCACCACCACCAAAAGAATACTACCTGAAACACCGGGTTGTTTTCCAAATTGTCTTTTTTGTAAACTTTAAAAATATTATATAAATGTATATAGGAAAGTGCAGAGAATGTAAGAATACAGTTGCATGGCTTTTCACAGTGTTAACCCCCACCCCACCAGAAGCCCTCCTCTGTCAGTTAGTGACTGCTGCCTGGGACAATTGCTGCTTGGACCTCTGACCTTAGATTTAGCGCAGCCTGTCTGTAGACTTAGCATAAACACAGCACCAAATGCTGATAAACACATTGGCACTCACACTCATTGCTGGTAGAGGGGAAATCATCAAAATCATTTTAGAAAACGTATACCATTTGTCTTGAAAGGTATCCATTTTCTGTTACAATAGCAATAAAACCTGGGGCTGGGTAACTTAATAAAGAGGGTTATTCAACTACTAGTTCTAGAGAGTCAAGAACATGGTGCCAACTTCTATTTCTGATAAAAGTTTTATGGTCAGTAGTATCACAGTGAAGGTGTGTGTGTGTGTGAGAGAGAGAGACAGAGACAGAGACAGACACACACAGAGACATAGACAGACAGACAGACAGGCTACGCTTGTTCTTTCTATAACAACCCTCTCTCAAAAACTAGCACAAGGTTCCATAAGAACTACCTTAATCCATCCTAAGGGAAGAAGCCCCACTGATCTTGCCACCGAGAAGACTAAGCCACCAACTTATGAATCTTTATGAAGTTCACACTCAAACAGTTGCATGTACTACAGTTGAGCAACACTCCCAGGAATGTGTGCATGGCGTGTGCTTGTGCGTGTACACACAGGGCAGTGTATGTGCTTGACAGTAGGAATGCATGCAGTAGGTTACACATGTGATATGTGTATTTTCTAAAATTCTATAGTGTACACAGCAGTAGAGTCTGAGCTTTGAACTAGCAGTAGCTGAGTCAAGAACTCAGTGGCTTCATGCAACAAAACACTGCTGACACAAGGAGGAATAGACCACAGTCCCTCAGGAACCCCGGGTAGAAGTGCTTAGCAGAGGATGAGCGTGGGCTATATTCCTCTCTTTACTGTGCTTGGTTCCCCTTTGACGGATTAGGGCTGTGGGATTTTGAATGACCTCACGGTGGGGCCTTCTGTTGCCTCTGGTCCCAGTAGGTATCACATTATATTCAGTGCGGGCTCTCAGAGACTGGGGCTGAGGGCGCTAGGACCATGAGGTAGAAGAGCTGTGGGGCTCCCATCCCCACGGCAGGGGTTGGCTTCTTGCTACCACTGAGGATAGGCAGGCAGTGCTTCCTGGAGGAGACCTGTGCATCCAGGGCCCCTGGAGCAGGGTGGTGGAGGTGGATGAAAGTGGCAGACCACTGTTCCTCAATGTACCATTTATCCATTCTCCTTTTATATGGCTGGTTCTGGGGCTTGAATTCAGGACCTCAAGCTCTCACTTGGACTTTTCACTCAAGGTTGGTGCTCTACCACTTCAGCCACTTCTCCACTTCCAGATTTTTGTTGGATAATTTCAGGTAGGAGTCCCATGGTTTGTTGTAGATGGTTTGTTGTAGATAAGAGTCCAGTGATCTTTCCTACTTTTGCTGGTTTTGAACCGTATTTTTTTTAACAGTTGTAGGGGTTGAACTCAGGGCCTGGTTGCTATCCCTGAGATTTTCTTGCTCAAGATTAGCACTCAGCCACTTCTGGTTTTCTGGTGGTTAATTGGAGATAAAAGTCTCATGGACTTCCCAGTCTGGGCTGGCTTTGAACCATGATCCTCAGATCTCCTCCTCCTGAGTACTTCTAACAAACACTGGACAGCTTCACTGTATCCTCAGTGAGCCACCAGCACCTGGCCAAACCATAATTCCTAGATTGCAGCCTCCTGAGTAGCTAGGATTACAGTTGTGAGCTTCTTGGCAACCAGTATTGTGTTAACGTGGCAAAACCCACAGGAAAAATGGTACCTAAGAGACTGAAATGCACAAGCAGACTAGCTTTTACGCTCCTGTTCATCCATCCATGGCTACTCAGGCTGTGTCTATCTCTGGATTTCGGTGAAAAGTATTCTACCATCAATGTGAGTTTAGGTCCCTATATACAACTTACGTCAATGGTACTAGAGTTTGAACTCAAGGCCTTGTGCTTGCTATACAGATGTTCTATCATACAAAACATGTCTTAATCCTTTTAACCTTACTTATTTTTCATGTATGGTCTTGCTTTTCTTGCCCAGATTGGCCTGAACTGTGACTTTCCTTCTATATTGGGTATATCTCAGGTGACAGGCATGTCCCAGTACATCCAATTTTTTGATTGTTGTCGAGATAGGATCTCAATACTTTTTGTCCCATCTGTCCTGGATTTACAATCCTCTCGATCTCTAGCTCCCAAGTAGCTGGGATTACAGATGAGAGATATTGCATTCAGCTCTTGTTTTCAAATCTTTGGATATCTACCCACCAGAAGAGTTGCTTAATTATATTGTAATTTTATTTCATTTTTAAAAAAGAAACTCAGTCATTTTGGTCCCACATAGAATCCATAGTTTTGGTGAGAGTTTACCAACCACAGACTCTGTTGGCCATTCCATCTGGGTATTACTTCAAGAAGAGTTCTGTCCTTCTAGATGACAAACTCAGGTCTGCACTCTTCACTGCTGAAATGCTATTGGACAATGTTCAATGTCCACCCAAACCCACATCAATCATTTGTTCCACTTGGCAAGGAAAAGTGTTTAAGATCGAACGAAGCCAGCAGATTTCCACAACGCCAGGTTGCTGAGCAACGATCACATTAATAAATGGCCAGTGCTTTTCTTGTAAGAAGAGGGTATGCATGGAGAAAGTGAGGCTGGCCCAGGGGTTTCTGCAGGAAGCAAAGTGCAATCCATCATCCCAGGGAAGCTGACTTTGAAAAGGCAGCGTGTCTGCTGGGTGCCACGGCTTTCCAGTGGTCCCCTGGCCGCTTCTGATGATTCATGTAATTCCTCCACCACATAATATTTTCCCATCACCATGGTGACGGTGTGAGAGGAAGGTCTGGGGAGAAACTTCAGAGTTTGCTTCTTCATTCTAGAGACCTCAGAATTTGCTTCTTCTTCTCTCTGAACCAAGGTCCAACTTCTGAACGTGGCTGTGACTTTAGATGGCAAGCGGAAGAGGTGGGAATTCTTCTCTTCGCAGTGCTGGAATGTGAACTCCAAGCCTTGTACTTGCTAGACAGACACCCCACTACTTGAGCCATGCCCTAGCCATTTTTGATTTAGTTATATTTCTGACTAAAGTCCCGAGTTTATGCCCAGCCCAGCTTGGACCCTGATCCTCATATTTGTACTTGATGATAGGCTTACAGCATCATACCAATTTCATGGGTTGTTATAAAGTCTTGCTAACTTTTTGTTGGACTATTAACTGTGATCTTCTCAGTGACTTGGATCCCAGGGGCTGTGATTACAGGAGTGAGCCACTGCACCCACCTGGAGGTGGAATTCCTGATGTTGTTACAGTTAAGGGAGCACAAGTTAAGGAAAACAGTTGGCAGCTTGCCCTGGTTCCAGTACTTCCTGGTCACTGGTGTTGAGCAAGATGTCTTGTCTGCCTCCATTCCTCTCTCTGCAGATGCGTTGGAGAATGGGGATGCATGACATTTACAAAGTGTAAAGCCTATTCAAAACCAAATCCACACACAATCCCCCTTATTCTGGCCAGAGAGTGGCTGCAGGTGGTTTGATGTTGGTCCCTTTCATTATGGCCTCCCTCGGTCCCTCACTCACACACACTCACTCACACACACACACACACACACACACACACACACACACACACGATCTCCTAGGAGCAGAACTTTGCTATATATTTATTCTGAATGCTCTACTCGACTCAGCATACTTCTCTGAGTAGAGCAAGCCGCAAGAAATTCTTAAACTCAAAGTTGTATCCAAGTCAGATCTGCCCCTGGCTAGAGGGCACAGAACTGCATCAGGGGAGGGGCTGAGTCACCCCAATTTGAAGATGAGCTCCCAGAGGCTTTGTAACCCAACATCATAGATGTGCATTGAATGTAAGCTTCTCCCTATTATGAGAGGCATTTCAAAGCAAAAAACGAGCCAGGTGCTGTGGTGCGTACCTACACTCTTAGCTACTCAAGAGGCTGCGGTTAGAGGACTGCAGTTTGAAGCCAGCCTGGGCAGAAAAGTCCATGAAACTCTATCTCCAATTAACTACCACAAAGCCACAAGTGGAGCTGTGGCTCATGTGGAACAGAACTAGCCTTGGGGGAATAAAACCACTCAGGAACAGCACTTTGGGTGCTAAATCCAAGCCTCTGGCACACATGTGAATGCAAGCATGTGTGTGCGCGCCCACACACGCGTGCACACCCCCACCCCACCCCCACCCCACATAGGCCTGTCTTCAGAGCGAGGAAGTATGATGGGCCATCTTAACGTCATGTGTCACCGAACCCTCAGCAATGTATGCCGTGCTCAGATGGAACCCAGAGGGGGGAGGAATTCATTGAGCCTAGAGAGCTTTTCAGAGCAGTCTTCTGACCCCACAGCAGTGGTGACATCTGTGCCGGGATAGTGACACAGCCTTGGGAGATGGAGGACCGTGAAGTGGATGGAGACACCTTAGGAAAAGCCATTTCAAATTGGTGGGAAGAAGCGAGGCACAGGCCGAGCCGAGGAGCAGCAGCGCAGGGCGCAGCACGCACACCTGCCTCCAGCGCTCAGGTTTTCTCAGGAAGTCCAACTGGGGGCGCTCTATTTAACTGTGAGGAAAACTCTGAGAAGAAGACAGCCAGGTGAGGCAGGAGAGCAGCCTCTCCAAGCCCCTTTTATCTTTTTTGTTTTAGGTGCTGGTCAAGGGCTTGAACTCAGGGCCTGGACGCTGTCCCTGAGCTCTTTTGCTCAGGCTAGCACTCTACCACTTTGAGTCACAGCACCACTTCCGCTTTTCTGGTGGTTCATTGGGGATAACAGTCTCTTGGACTTTTTGGCCCAGGTTGGCTTTGAACCGTGATCCTCAGATCTCAGCCTCCTGAGTAGCTAGGATGACAGGTGTGCGGTGCTAGTGGCTGGCCCTTACATAGTTCTTGACTCACTTTCTTCCTTTGCCTAAGACCGGAAGTAGGGCTCAGCTAGGCCGGATCAGGCCCCCGTCTAGACATATGTCCCACTTGTCCCCCTGGGTTCCATTCCATAACGGTCACCCCTACGTCCCACCTCATTACGCTTTTCTGTCCTTGTCCACTGGTTTTGCCAACACCTCACCTCAGCTCCTTGGTTTCCCTCGAGGTAAAAGACTTATCCTGCTCTGAGCTCCCGGGGTCAGGCTCCAGGTTGCTCACTCACTAGCTGTCCTCGTCCGAGTGAACGCCAGAAAAGAATATGATCGCCTGGGCCTTGCCCAGCGGGCATCTTTACTCCTCATGTTGCTGAAGGCTGCAAGTCAGAGGTGAGGCACTGGCAGGTCAGTGTCCAGCGAGGGCTCGGCTCCTGGTTTACAAATGGCCATCATCTTGTATCCTCACATGATGAGAAAAGAGATCCGAACTCTCACGTCTGTTTAGAAGGTCACTAATCACATTTGTGATGATCTTATCTCCCCCACAGCCTCACTCCTAATATCATCACACTGGGGCTAGAATTTAGTATATGAATTTTGTTTATGTGTATGTGTGTGTGTGTGTGCACATGTGCGTGCACGTGTGCACATGCATGTGTGTGCTAGTATTGAGACTTGAACTCAGGGCCTGGGTACAGTCATTTAGCTTTTCTGCTCAAGGCTGGTGCTCTACCACTGGACCACTCCTCACTTTCAGCTTTTGACTGGTTAATTAGAGATAAGAGTCATACAGTCTTTGAACCATTGAGGCATTGGGCTGGCTTTGAACTGCTATCTTCAGATCTCAGCCTCCTGAATAGCTAGGATTACAGGTGTGAGCCACCAGTGCCTGGCAATCTATAGCACTAGCCCTGTTCCATGGCCTCCTCAGGCCTCCCTTTCTCCATCTGTAAAACAAGGCTGTGAATATGGCCAAGCAAGCATGTTCAAGCGATTTTTTGGGGGAGGGGGTCTAATCATGGGGCCTGAACTCTGGGCCTGGGCGCTATCCCTCAGCTCTTCAGCTCAAGGCTAGCACTCTACCACTTGAGCCACAGCACCACTTCCGGCTTTTTCCTTTTTTCTTATGTGGTGCTGAGGAATCGAACCCAGGGCCTCATGCATGCAAGGCAAGTGCTCAACCACTGAGCCATCTTCCCAGCCCTGTTCAAGCGATTTAACTGAGTCACATGCTGAGCAGAAAGCCTTGTACCTAGCAGGTATTCAAGGTATTCCTTCTTCCCCATCTCCCTCTTCCTTATAGCCATTTCCACTGATATTGAGATGACCTGTCTGTCCTGTCCACTGGCCATGGAATTTTGTAGGGTCTGTGGTCCAGTCCTCTGTGCTTGCCCTAACAGGGAAGCTTCCACACCTTGAAAACCACAAGTCATGGGCTGGGAAGGTGGCTCAGTGGTAGAGTACTTGCCTTGCATGCATGAGGCCCTGGGTTCGATTCCTCAGCATCACATAAGCAAAAAGAAAAAAGCCGGAAGTGGTAGAGCGCTAGCCTTGAGCTGAAGAGCTAAGGGACTGCACCCAGGCCCAGAGTTCAGGCCCCAAGACTGGGCCCTAAAAAAAAAAAAAAGAAAGAAAGAAAGAAAGCCACAAGTCACAGTGGGAGGTACATTTTACATCACAACCAAATGTCAAGGTGTATTGGGATCTATTGTCACGAGGAACTTAGTCTTTATTCTGTAAATTTTTGTGAGAAAGGGTGTTAAAGTCCAATCTGACTGTGCAATCAACTCTCCCTCCTTTTCAAAGCTGTTGATTTTTCCTATTTTTCTTGAGTTCTTGTTATTATACACGGGCACATTTATTAGTATGTCTTCCTGACAAGCCAATCTTTTAAGCACTGTACTTACCTTTATTTCTATTAATACTCTTTCACTTTAAGTCTTTTTAATCATTACACAGGCAGTTCAACTTTTTTCATAGACGTTGTATGTTATGTCCTTTTTGTCTTTTTTTTTCCTTCCAGTCCTGGGGCTTGAACTCTGGGCCTGGGTGCTGTTCCTAAGCTTTTTCACACAAAGCTGGTGCTCTGCCACTTGAGCCACAGCTCTACTTCTGGCTTTTTGCTGGTTAATTGGAGATAAGTCTCACAGACTCTCCTGCCTGGAAAGGCTTTAAACCAAGATCCTCAGATCTCAGCCTACTGAGCAGCTAGGATTACAGGCATGAGCCATCAGCACCCAGTTCCTCTTCTGTCTTTATAGCTGAAGTAGGTCTCCTGTAGACAGCGCATAGTTGGGTCTTAGTTGTTTTTCTATTCTGGTTATTTCTGTCTTCTACTGAGAGTATTTTTGTCCATTAACATTTAATGTAGCTGATGATTTGCTTGGATATGATCTTATCATTTATTGTTAGAATTGTATTTGTCTCTGCACAGTTTAGATAGATACCCTCCACAGGCTGAAGGTTGCATCGGTGGCCTGGGCTGCTATATGAATTATGTTTGCATTGCTTAGAGGATACCATCTGTGGCCACTTGGCCCCATGTGCTAGGACAGCTAGGGTGTGTGGTAGAGGTAAAGGTAGAGGCAGAGGTGAGCAGAGAGAAGAAGGGGCAGGGACAAGACACCTCTAAGGACTTAATTCCAGTGATCCACTTCCTCTCGCCAGCGCCCACTTCCCAAACTTCCCAGAACTTTCCAAAATAGCGCCCCCAGCGGGAGACCAAGTGTTTAACATGTTCAGACTACAAAGGGAAGGGGTGGAACTTCTAAGGGATAGGGCTGGATAGAAGGCGGTCAGGTCATCAGCCACACATCCTTAAAGGTACTATTGGAACCCCAGCCTTTTCTTCTCTCTCTTTGCTTCTCAGTCTCCATGAGCTGAAGTGAATTTTCTCCAAACATGTTCCCACCATGACAGTATGTGTAAAATGCTGCCACAGGCCCAAAGCAACAGGGCCCAGCTATTACGAGGCTGGAGCCTCTGAAGCCAGGAGCCACAATACCTGTCCCCCATTAAGGTGGTTATCTCAGGCACTTTATTACAGTAACAGGAAGACCTAACCCAATCCTCTTTGTGTTTAATTTCTCTACTCATCTTGCCTATTTTATTTTTATTTTTTTTGTCAGTTGTGGGCCTTGAACTCTGGGCCGTGGAGCTGTCCCTCAACTCTTTAGCTCAAGGCTAGCACTCTGCCACTTGAGCCACAGAATGTTTTCTGAGAGGTTTATTGGAGATAAGAGTCTCATAGACTTTCTGGCCAGGGCTGGCTTTGAACTGCGATCCTCAGGTCTCAGCCTTCTAAGTAGCTAGGATTATAGGTGTGAGCCACCAGCACCCGGCTCCTTTTTATTATTTTTAATATTTTTAGAATACTGTTTTAATTTTTCTGTTGGCCTTTTAGTGTTACCACTTTACACTACTTTTTTTTTTTAGTGGTTATGGTATAAATTGTAAAATGTATCTTTTTTTTTTTTGTCAGTTGTGGGGCTTCAACTTTGGGCCTGGGCACTATCCCCCATCTCTTCAGCTCAAGGCTAGCGCTCTACCACTTAAGCCATAGCACCACTTCTAGTTTTCTGGTGGTTCATTGGAGGTAAGAGTCTCATGAACTTTCCTGCTCAAGCTGGCTTTGAACCAAGATCCTCAGATCTCAGCCTCCTGAGTAGCTAGGATTACAAGCATGAACCACCGGCACCTGGCTCTATCTTAACTTTTTACTCTTCTGCAAGAGTACTACTACTGTGTCACTTCATATAAAATGTAGGAAGTTTACAACTGTATCCATCCATTTGTTTGCATTCCTACAGATAAAGTGTGAGTCTAAACAAATTAGACTCACACTTCAAACCCTCCGACACTTGTGATGGGTGTGGACTCAGAGTTTGTCTCAGATTTTTTTTTTTTAATCCCAGATCAGGTCTCAAATTCAGTATCTGATGATTTTGCTCATTGGATGGTGCTCTACCACTTGAGCCAGATTACTCCTTTCCCAGATTACTTTCAATGTACCTCAAAATATATATGATTTGGGGGTCAGAAGAAGAATTGGATCAAATTTGCAAATAAAGTTTAGGGTGCCTCTTATCTGGCTCCTTTTTTGGGAGTCTTCAAACCCTGGTTGTCTAAGCCTCCTCCTGGTCCCTCCGTTTGGAGGGCCAGCAGGCCAAGTACTATATTTCAGTCAATGTGTTACCACTGGAAACATGGCTGCCCTCAGGACAGGGCAACAGAGTGAGAAATTTGTTCTCGGTAGATTCTTTTTTTTTTTTTAAGTGTTTTAATAATGTTATTTGGCAAAGAGAAGCCTAAGAATCTTTACAAAAACATTTCCAGAGGGAATACATTTTAGTATAATAAACCTATTTGATTGGAGGGGACAGATCGCAAATGTGTATGTTTGACTTTGTCAATTTTATAGCCAGTACAAAAAAAGATAGTTCATTGAAATATTTTTAAAATGTAAAAACAAGTCTAGCTAACATAAGCTAGCATAAACTATGCAACCTTGCTGTAAAAGTACTTACGTCAAACTCTGCTCGGTAGATTCTTCTAGGTATCAATGCTGCTCTTGAACTTGCCTGCTCCTCTGGCCTCGCCAGGGCTCTTGTGGTGGTGTTTTGTGTGGAGTTTGTTATCTGCAGGGGTCCTTAGGGTTTTACTTCTGCACCCCAGCAGTAAGCATATGTTTCTGAGTCATTACTTATTTATCTGACTTCCTGTGTTCCTGTGGTATCAATTTTCTTCCTTATTCTGCACTATTTTATTTTCTTGATGCTTAGTCTGATTCTATGGCCCCTTGGCAGGTCACAGCCCAAGCTTTGATCCCATGGTGCTCTGCAGCCTGATAGTCTCCTGAGGAGCACATTAAATGAACGAGATGCAAGCTTTTCTCCCCTCCCTGCCTGAGGTCCAAGAGGCTTTGCATTGCGCACATAGTGGGTGCAGAGTCCTAACATGTGGTCCCACATCCCTGCAGAGGGGTATGTAACTGGCCTCTTCCCCCCTCCTGGGGGTAGAGAAGGGCTCTCAGCGACTGAAGCCAGAAGTCCCTCAGTGCTCAGGCTGAATGGGGGTTCACGGGCTGTTATACCTCCCCCAGGGTAGCCCCATAGAGCACCAACCTCTTCTTTTGCTTAAATGAAAGCACTTAAATGATGATGGCCTTCTACTTGTTGGTTATCATTTTCATACAAGGAAGGAACTTTTATCAAAATGTCAAGTGAACACTCTCAGAATAAAGTCCTGAAATAACATTTGTTCTCATGACAAACTTAAGACTTGGTGTTCAGCCAGGGCCCTGGGAGGCCAGGGCTGGAAGGACCCAGAGTCTGCCTGGGTCAGGCCCAGAGAAGATGGACACCGCACACAGCCTTTCCTCCAGGAAAGCGTGGGGCTTCCAGCATTCTCCAGGAAATTTACTAGCCAACTTCCTCGTGTCTACAGAGCTGCAGGCCTTGTTCCCAGAACCCTCTGTTCAGTAGAATTCCCAGGCCACAGAGCTCATTTCACTCACCGCAGCCCTCCCCCGAGGCCACCCCATCTGCCCTATTTGCTGTCTCCCAGATACGCAGGGTCCGGTGGCAGAGCAGGGGACTGGATGAGAACAGGAGGCCTCATCGAGATGGGTGCTTCTCTCCTTGCACTGACCCCACCCCGCTGCCAGGGCGGCTCTGGGGGTCCCAAAGGTCCATTAGCGCCTGCATAATGGCTACCTCCTGCTGAAGACCACAAGGCAAGAGGGATGCAGATGCTGTGCTTATAACACCAGCTCTGCCTCCCAGAAATCCTTGGAGGAGCTGTGGCCGGGCGGCACACACACACACACACACACACACACACACACACACACACACACACGGCAGAGCTGGCTTGGTGTCTTTCTTCTGCTTCTGGAAGGCTGGGTAAGCATCATCTCCCCCAACCCCACCTTCAATCTGACCTAGTTGGGGTGGGGGAGGCGCTGAGGTACTAGGTCATGGGCTGGGGAGCTTCAGAGCCATGCTTGGGGCAGTCAGGAAGAGCCCTTGGGAGGGGCAGGGTGGGTGGAAGGGCTTAGGAGATGGAGATGAGAAAGTGAATCCTCAGGGTAGAGACTTCTGGTGTCAGGGTGATGCTGGCCACAGGGATGGATGTCCTGGGGACCCCAGGTTCACAAATGATTCCTCTCTAGGAATCTCCGGTTGTTTGGTATTAATAGTGCATCCTTTTTTTCCCTGCACCCATGCTCCTCTTCTGGGAGTCCCCTGACATGCCCATGTACAGCAGTAAGGGCACAGGCCTGGCACACTGGTCACCCCCAGCTGCAGGCCTGGCCATACAGCTTGCTTGTATTTTCCATAAGTCCTCTGGAGCCTGGCATAGCAAAGAAGTTCAATGGTGTGACCCAGGGTGTGGCTCCTGTCAGTCAAGCTCACAGTACCCTGCAGCTCCCTGAGGGAGAAGCCTCCTTCCTGGTGGCCTGGGAGCCCCCAGGTAGGGGAGAAGCTAAAGGAAGGAGGCGGAAGGGAAGGAAGGAGGCGAGAGGAGGCAGGAGGAGGCGGGAGGAGGCAGGGCTGGGCAGCAGCAGGTGGTACCTCCCCAGCAGTGTCCTCTTAAAAAAAGAAGAGTTCGGATTTTACTTGCAAATCTTGCAAATCTCACTGACAGCTTGACTTTATGGGAAAAGATGAGCTAAATTTAATCTAGCCAGTTAAAGAGCCAAAAATGCAATTTACTAATTAGCTTAAAATGGAAACTGGTCCAGTGATTATAAAGGGATTTTCTGGTTAAAAAATGTTTTTAAAGAAGACTATGTATATATATATTTCTTTTCTTCCTTTCATCTTGAGGGGTAGAAGGATTTGAAATCAGGGCTACTTCCAGTCTTTGTGCTTTAGTGATTTTCTGACAGTCTCACTTTTTTTTTCTTGGTCTGTCATGGGCCTTGAACTCAGGGCCTGGGTGCTATCCTTGAGCTGTTTTGCTCAAGAACAATGCTTTACTTCTTTGAGCCACAGCTCTACTTCCAGTTTTCTGGTGGTTCATTGGAGGTAAGAGTGTCACAGACTTTCCTGCCCAGGCTGGCTGTGAACCATGATCCTCAGATCTCAGCCTCCTGAGTAGCTAGGATGGATTACATGCATGAGCCACTGGCATCTGACCTAATTCACATTTTTACCATGGCTATCTAGCCTCAGACTATGATCCTCCTACCTATGCTTATGGAAGTGGGATCGACTGTATGTGAATTTTTTTCTTTTTCTTTTTCCTTTTTTTGAAATGGGACAATTGGGATTTGCTGGTATTACAGGCATATCCAATCATGCCTGGCTCATTTTTTTTATTCTGTTATGGATCTGAACATATCATCAAGACCACAGCTTATGGGTGTGTTACCCAGGACCTGAAGGCTGCATCACAGACTTTCTGGAAAGAGGCTGAGGCTTGGTTCTTTGTGTCAAAGAGCTCTGTCTACTACCAGGCATCCAGGAGGGATCGTAGGGAGCTGAGAGCCCAGTGGGTGAACTACACAAGGTCACTCCAGATCACTCACCTAGAGTTTAGAGGAGGCAGGGGACACACCTGACAGGGAAGAGGAAGGGCTTCTGATGTGAATGCATTGAAGAGAAGCCGTGACTGTGCAAATGGAAAGCAATGGCAAGGAGCAGCACAAGTGTGGGTGTGAGCTGGATGTAGGGCAGGCCCAGAGAGCAGCAAATGAGCCATTTCTCAGGCAGCTAGGGAGAGGTACAGCAGCCACGACAGGTTCCAGGTCAGCATTCGCAGGCCCAGCTTCAGGTGCCCTGAGGGCTTGAGCTGGGGAGGGATTCGATTCCAGTGTGCTGCAGCTGACCCACGTGCCCGACCTGTGGAGCTGTTTTCATTATTAAGATACTTATTTTACTTAATATAATTACAATATAATGTTAAAAAAAAAGACTGGGTGTGTGACTCAAGCGGCACACTACCTGTCTAGCAAGTGCAAGGCCCTAAATTCAAACCTCAGTATTGCCCTCACCAGAAAGACATGCATGCATATAACTGATTAGCCTCTTCTATTATATATGGACTATAATTAGCATAGAAAGAGTTCAGCATATAATGTTAGGTGAAGTAAGCCAAGCTCAGAGAGATAAACAGCTCATGTTTTCTCTCATATGTGGGGGCTAGAGCTAATAGACACTGCAACATGGTAAATTAGACAGGACTCCAGACATTCACACAGTGAGTCCTTCTTAAGAGATATTCTTAGGAAAAGATCACAAATGTGCAATGCCCATGTGGACCTGATCATATAAATGAACTCCAGGAAATGGGAACAGGAGGTTTTTTCCTTTGTTGCTATTTTTCTTTTCTTTTCTTTGTGTCTTGTTTGTCTATCTGTCTTTGGGAGGATATGGGGATCACAGAAATGGAGGGACAAAGGGTGAACAAATTCAGCAATGGTACTTAATAGATACTAGGTTAAAAATGAACTGTATAACTTGTAGGTGGGGATGGGAAGGAAAAACTGGGAGAGAGCAAAGGAAGGGGTGACATTGGCCAAAAGAAATGTACATATTCCCTGACTTATAGAACTGTAACCTCTCTGCACATCACAATAGAATAGAATCACAATAAAGATTTAGCAAAAAAAGAAAAAGAAAAGAAGGCATTCAGGCACTAGTGGCTCATACATATCATCCCAACTACCCAACAGGCTGAGATCCAGAGGATCAAGGCTAGAATGCCAGTCTGGGGAGAAAAGCCTGTGAAACCCCATCTCCACCATAACCAGCAAAAAACATGCCAAAGGCATGGCTCAGGTGGTAGAGTACCTGCCCAATGAACAAGCTGATGCAAACTGGAGGCTCTAGTTTCAAACCTGAAGTATTGGCCAAAAAAAAAGTAAATACCTGATACATGTATATAAGTAACTGACCTTTTCACTACCTATGAAATATATATAATATAAATATAACACAGACTCATCTAGGACATTATTAAAACGTTAATAGTTGCATTAAAGAGTAACATTTGGGAGAAGAGCATTTTTCACTGCACATTTTCATGATACAGTTTACGTATATAGTCTTCCAAATAAAACAGATGGTTCCTCTAAACTATGGCTCTCTCTTGGGAATATTTTCCTGCTGCTTTGAGATGGTGTAATGTCTTACCAGCAAAAATTAAGTCTTACCAGGTAACAAGCAAACACTGATGAAAATCCTTGAAGAAAAAAAGTTTCTGAGCTGGGGTTGTGGCTCAAGTGATAGAGCACCTGCCTAACAAATGCAAGACTCTGAGTTCAAATCCTCCGCACTGCTCCCACCCCACAAATAGCCTCTGTGCTTAACACAAACAGCTGTTAAACAAAACAGCATGAGAACTGTTCCCCTGGCATTTACGTGGCTGGAGGTCTGATAAGCTCAATGGGAGGGAGTTTGCTTCTGTGCAGGGCTGGTTAGGAACAGGAGGACACCAAAGGTTGTGTGCAAGCACTACGCCATTCAAAATGAAGGACTTGAGCAGACATGGGGCTGATGCAGGCAAGGGTCCTCCTATGGAGGACTAAGGGAGAGCTGCACACAGAAGCACACGCCTCTATGTTTCTGCAACACCCAGAGATGATGCAGAAACAACTGTATTTGTTATGAATGAAGGAACAGAAACACCTCTGAAACCAGGTAGTGTGGAATCTCTATGATGCACACAGTCAAGCATGTTGAAACTGTATTTCTTGGACATAAGGTTTGTGAGTCTGTGTGTGTGTGTGTGTGTGTGTGTGTGAGAGAGAGAGAGAGAGAGAGAGAGAGAGAGAGAGATGGGGGGAAGAGTATGTGTACTGGGACTTGAACTCAGGGCCTAGGCACTGTCCTTAGCTTTTTCAATCAAGGCTGGTGCTCTACCATTTGAGCCACAGCTCTCCAATTAACCACAAAGAAGATGGAAGTAGAGCTGCGAATCTTCCAGATTTCAGCCTTTTGAGTAGCCAGGATTTACAGGCATGAGCCACCAGTGCCTGACTCAGTTTTTCCCCCAATGTACCCCTAAGCCTTTCCATATTAGTTATGATGATCATATAATTTATCATCCCCACCAGAATACTTTAGCGAGTCAAAGGGACACAATTAGCCCTCCGTCAGGTCACAGGCAGGAGCCGGGATGTCCCGGACACTGTGGCATGAGTGGCATCTCTAATATTAGCTTATTTACTCTGTGGTTAGCCTACCATATGCCAGGAATGGCCCTAAAACTTTACACCAGGGAGCAAATGAACAAATGTCGCGACAATGATATGAGCGCATAAAATGCTATAGTCAGACATTTACGTACAGTGTATTATGGTCCCTGCGTTACTGGGTGCCTTGTTTTCTGGAAGCAATGGCATTTTTAAAAATAGACAACCAAGTGCATATTGCTTTTAATTTTCCACTTCATTTCAGATACTTGAAAATATGTAAATTCTGTTGATGAATACAATATGTGAAGGCTACATTTGAGTGAATGGAATACTAGGAGGGAAAAGCCATGAGTTTCTTAGATAACAAAGAGTTGCCTGGTATTTGAATATTGAACAGATTATCTATAAAGAAGCGTCAAAGTTCGCGATTCTGCTATGTTGACTAAGTCCATGCACTGAGACCATATAATAAGTTGGAGTGATCCTGATAAGATGGTATTTCTCAGCCTGTCCACCCTCATCTGACACACAGGGTCCAACCGCTGAGCTCCTCAGCCAGGCCTGACTCTCCTTCATAAGAGAGCTGCAGCTCTGCTGCCACACTTGCTGCTCCCCACCAGCTGCAAGGCCAGAGAGCTCCCAGGTGGAGTGGGAAGGTGTTTCCAATAGCAGGAATCTGTGGGAGTAAAGCTCCTGGGATAGACAATGGTAGAGTGTTAGGAACTGAGAAGTAGAGTGGGTGGGTGAGGATAAAGGCCACCTAAGCTGGAAGGGCTGGGGACTGAAGCCCTGAAGTTCCCTGAAAGCCAGTTTGCTTATGAGGACTTGGGCCCATATGTGTTTCTTTTTTCTCCAATAAAGACAATAGTCTGGAAACTGGAAGGGACCAATGGAATGTCCCTTGGGAGAGATTGTCAAGAGCCCGAGAAAGGCGAGCGATGGCAAGAAGATTGTCCAGTTCCCGTGGCTATGTTTGCTAGGCTTTCATAAATGGTCTTTAATTTTGCCAGATGAGAGGCATAGAAAAAAGTAGAAAGGGAGAAAAGGTTATCTTTTTTCTTTTTGTCTTTTCCTTCCTTCCTTCCTTCCTTCCTTCCTTCCTTCCTTCCTTCCTTCCTTCCTTCCTTCCTTCCTTCCTTCCT
>NW_012267218.1:4368122-4374480 GCF_000151885.1 Dipodomys ordii | reverse complement strand
TTCCTTCCTTCCTTCCTTCCTTCCTTCCTTCCTTCCTTCCTTCCTTCCTTCTTTCTTTGTTTTTGGTCAGTTGTGGGGCCTGAACTCTCTGACCTGGGCACTGTCCCTCAGCTCTTCACCTCAAAGCTAGTGCTCTACAACTTGAGCCACAGTGCCACTTCCAATCTTTTCTGCTTATGTGGTGTTGAGGAATCGAACCCAGGGCCTCATGCATGCAAGGCAAGCGCTCTACCACTGAGCCACCTTCCCAGCCCCCAGGTTATCATTTTTCAAAAAAGAAAGTGGAAAAAATATACTTTCTGGAAAATACAGAGGATACATTTGATATTAGCATTGGTTCAAGAGCCAGGTGTAAACACTTGGCTAGGAAAAGTAATTACGAAGAGCCAAACCAACCCTGTTTGCTCTTTTCATGGTGCTCTTGGATTTACAAAGCGATGGTGAAGATTCTGCTCACAATCCTTGTGGATGATGTGAAACAACATAGGCTGGGAAAGCAAATGCCTTGGGAGGTCTCCTTTTCAGGTGGACAAACATAACCAGAATATTGATAGACAGATAGACCATAGCCATGCGGCTGGTGCAGCTCTCCCCCAGGCCCTGCCTTCCTCCTGTGCTGCGAATGTGTTTATCAGTCCTAGAATGAAGGAGGTTGTAGAAAGGTCTCTATGGCACAGTCATTGCTGTCACCAAGCTGGTGTTGTAGATGCCAGACTTGAGTGTTTTATTTAGAGATTCTTGGTTGGCTAAAACAATAGACAGAAACCAATAAGTGACATTTAGTAGAGATAAAAAGGAATCCTGTTTTTAGTTTACAAAATATCAATTAACTTAGTGTAGGATGGAAAAAATCCAACAGCAGTTCATTTGACAAAGGAGCTGGCATGGGTGGCTCATTGTCTGGAGTCCTAGCCTCATGGCTGAGATCTGAGGATCATGGTTCAAAGCCAGTTCAGTTTGTGAGACTTTTTTCTCCAGTTAATCAGCAGAAGTGGAGGTGTGGCTTAAGTGGTAGCGCACCAGCTTTGAGCAAAGAGCCAAGTGAGAATGTAAGGCCCTGAATTCAAGTCTCAGTACTGGTATGCACACGCGTGCACGCGCACGCACACACACAGACACAGACACAGACTAATAAGCTCAGAACTGATAGAGTTTAATATGAGCCAAAAGCCTACATCCCAACTTCTTAGAAAACAAATCAACAGAAATTTTCATTTTATTAATGTAATAACAATATCCAAGATATTCAAGGGCAGTACAACCCATGTCCAAGGCCTATTAGGGCTTGGATATTGTTCTGGGCACCAGGATACAAGATAAAAAAGACCTAGTAGAGTATGGATGGGTATCTAAGCAAGTGAGGGGTGTCTGATGATGGGCAGGGAGGAAATGGAGAACATTCCCTGGAGAGGAGAAGGCTGTCTTCCAAGCCTGTGAAAGTCTATCAGGTGTAATGGGCAACCAATATCATCCAGAGGACTCATCCATTCATTCCTTCATCCATTGGCATTGCTCAGAGTCAGCCATACTCAACATTGTGACAGGCAGGAAGTGTGTTAGAAGTACGTCTTCTCCCAGGACGATGGGCACACACAGGGATCCCACGAGCCATGGAAGATGGGCACCAGGGATACACAATGGAGGGAAGGGTGAGGGCAGACTTGCTTGTGCCTATAGACACCTGTCAAGGCCTGGCCATTAGGCAGCCTGGATGCTGGTGGGCCAGGAAGGCCTTGAAGCAGTGCTGGCTGAGGCTCAAAGCCTTCAAATGCATGCATGGCATGTTTAAGAGTCACAGGCATGAGCTGGGAAGGTGGCTCAGTGGTAGAGTGTTTGCCTTGCATGCATGAGGCCCTGGGTTCGATTCCTCAGTGCCACATAAGCAGAAAACGCCCAAAGTGGTGCTGTGCCTCAAGTGGTAGAGTGCTAGTCTTGAGCTGAAGAGCTGAGGGACGGCACCCAGGTCAGAGTTCAGGCCCCACAACCACCACCACCAACAAAAAGGTCATGGGCACAAGTCAACAGGTAGCACAGTGTGGCAGGAATGTGGTGGATTCCAAAGATGGCATTTGCCACAAAAACACAGACCTACAAAGGCCATGCCAAGGTGTGAGCACTTAACTGTGTTCAACAGAGACTAAAATGCCATGGCTCGATTTCTTTTGGGCAAGTTAAGGCTGGAGTAATTATACTGAGTGGGGAGACAAGGACACAGGCTGCTGCTCCTCAGAGGACATGGAAGCTTGAATCGGGACAGAGACCAAAGAAACCAGAGGAAAGTAGGATTGATGAAGGGTGCTTTGCTAGGTTCCCCAGGACTGAAAATCAACAACAATCTGTTTATCATGAGAGCTCATCAACTTTGAGAGGGGCCAAGGGATCATTTGTTGGGGATGCTGAATGGGGGACAGAGGCATTGGTAGGCAGGTGGGAAGCCACACAATTTAATGTTTCTCATCGTTGCTACAAATCTTGTTTTAGAGTGGCAATTTTAGGTGACACACACACATACATACACACACAAACAAAATCTGCATGTATATAGATATATGTAGATCTATATAAATATAAATATAGATTTATAGATTATAAATATGCATATATATGTTTGTTTTGTTGTTGTTGTTGTTGGTTTTGGGGCTTGAACTCAGGGCCTGAGCACTGTCCCTGAGCTCTTTTGCTCAAGGTTAGAGCTCTACCATAGCTCCACTTGCAGTTTTGTTATTGGTGATGGTGGTGGTCGTAGGGCTTGAACTCTGGGCCCGGGCGCTGTCCCTCAGCTCTTCAGCTCAAGACGAGTGCTCTACCACTTGAGACATAGTGCCACTTCCGGTTTTCTGGTGGTTAATTGGAGATAAGAGTCTCACGGAATTTCCTGCCCGGGCTGGCTTTGAACAGTGATCCTCAGATCTAAGCCTCCTGAGTAGCTAGGATTACAGGCGTGAGCCACTGGCGCCTGGCTCCTGCTTTTGGTTTTTAAGTTTCCTTTTCAAGACAAGGTCTCATGCCTTTGCCCTAGTCACTGTCCTCCAACTTCTGCCTCCTGAGTAGCTAGAATTACAGGCACGTACCCTCATGTCTAGCCCTTACTTCATTTTTTAAAGTGTTGATTGTGACCTATAACTTGACTTCATGGCCACCTATAGCTGGAATGGTACAGTGTTCTCTGTGCTGCATCCCCAAAAGTGGTGCCTGGTACTGTGTAGCTATTTTTGGAGTGATGTTGAATTAAACAATGGCTGTTTAAGGCCTTACATTCCTGGGTAGGTTTTTTTTTTTTATCGCTACTCTATGAAAGGCCACAGACTCCCATTTTCCTTTCTCTTTTCCACACATTGTACAAATGCTGTTATTAATTCCACTGAACACTATGGTTACATTGTTCTAGAGAGTATGCATCATTTATTACAATGACAACATTTTCTAGGCTGAGGCCACAATTTTTCTCAAAATGATGTGGAATAATATAGTCTGTTAAAATGTTTGGGCACCAAAAATCACACATAATTAAGTCTTTGGGGATTTTTCTTGAACTTTCATTTTGGATCTTTTTCTTCTTTTTAGCATAGTACAGATTATACTTAGTTGATTTAACATGCATATCCTTGTAATTATTCTAAATTTTGCTTTCATTTTTTTGTAGACTGAAATTTGTACAATGGCAGGAAAAACATGGCTGATCAATCTTCTATGTTAAGAGTGTAATCAGGATCTTTATTGCCTCAAAAGCTAGTGGACTGAGTTCCTAATTGTCTTATTTGTAATTCACTCTGGTGGAAATAATCTGAGAAAAAAAATCCCCAGCTCAACTTTACAGCTGAATTTTTAAGCATCTTTCTCCTTTTCTACTTCAGAATTGTCTTTATTTCCACACTTTGGTGAGGGCCACCAAACAGGATGCTTTTTAAATTAAAAATCAGGAACATAAACCTTGGTAAAGAGAATCATCTTCTCATCATTTATTCACAAATGTCACTTCCTTGCCAAGTTCAACAATGCCCCACTCTGCTTTTTATGCCAAGCATCTAGTGTGTCTTAAAGTAGAAGACTACAAAGCAGAGAGGACATGATTACTGGAATAGAAGATGGGGATGGGAAATGAGAACATGGGAGGGCAAAGATCAAATGTAGTCTGCATTAAATTCAGCCAGGCATTGGTGGCTGATGCCTGAAATCTTAGCTACTCAGGAGGCTGAGATCTGAGGATCATGGTTTGAAGCCAGAAGTAGAGGTGTGGCTCAAGGACTAGAGCACTTCCCTTCAGTAAAACAAATAAAACAAAGCAAAAAACAAGTGTGAGCACAAGCCCTGAGTTCAAGCCCCAGTACTAGTATGCATGTTCATGTGTGCATGCCTGTGTGCATGTGTGCACACCTCTCATCTTTCCAAAGTTCCTTCTCCATAGGACCTGCCTCTTGATGATGCACAGAACTCAGTTGCACTGGGCACTAGACAGAGGAGACCCTTGATTTGATGCTTTTGCCATCTACTGTTGGCTCATTTCTTTTCCCTGCCCAAAGACTGGAATATGGATGTATCTGTCTTTATTCTCTCCCTTTGGTGACCAGCAACCTAGCTTCTGTCTCTACTGCCTCTTTAAGATGTTCCTGGAGACCTGGAGTCCTCTGCCACCACACAGAGCATCTGTGCCCAACTCTGTCTTCCTTGATGCTTTAGAGAGAACCCTGGACAGCGCTCGCTTCCTGGAAGTTTTCTGTGCTGTTTCCTAAGACCACAGACTCTGGCACAGCTTCTGGTCTGACTGTCCTTCACATTTCCTTCTCTCCCCCTTGCCACAGACTGCCCTGGCTCTCCTCTGACTCTCCATCCTCTTCTTGGCGAGTTCATTTACAACCTTTTTGCTGACCACATCTCAATCTCACTTCTTTGACGCCAATTAGAAGTGTCACAGGGAGGCACCTCGAACGGAACGTTTTGCCATCCTGGCCTTCCTGTTGCTCCAGCTGTGTGGCAGTTTCGGGCCAGCCACTTCCATCTTTCTTCCTTCTGATTGTCCTGGACCCCAGGGGCTCATTTCTGGACCAATGGCATCTGCTACCCCTTGCTGCCAGACAACACCTAGACTCAGCCCCTGGACCCACTCATCACAGTGTGTCTTCCCGAAGACCCCCACGAGTTCCTCAAGTCTGGCTCATAGGTATCTCTTGCTTGGCCTTTTTTCCTCAGTCCAATCTCATTCCCCAGTGTATCTGCAATATGAGCCACCTATTTATGTCAGGCCAGCCTTCCAGGCTCCAGTGGGCCTCGTTCCCTCTTTCTTACCTTATTTCTAGCACTATCCTTCTCCCTGTCCTTCACCCACCTGGCCACAGTAAAATACACAGCAAGTAGGGTCTTTCAGCCTCCACCCACTATGTTTTCCCCTGTTAACAAATCTTTCTAGTTTTCTGTGTAGGTTTCTCTATCTAGGATGGGAATCCGGTCTTAAATGTTTCCCTTTAGCTGTCAGTACCTAACTGCTGTCCTTGCTGCCCCATGAGCTAAAGGTGCCACATGCAGAGTGACAGGCCTGACCCTGTGTCTCCTGATATCCACTAGCATTTCCAGAAAGGCAGGCTCAGAACCCTCTGGAGGCCAAGAAGCTTTCCTAATTGATAAGCATGTTTTACTTCACTTTTATTTTCCCTACCGTGCTGAAGGCTCTACTTGTCGTCCATACCTAGAACTTCAGAGTTTTACCCAGAATGGAATAATGACTTGTGCCACAAGGGGTGTAGATAGGATGCACTGGCTTCCAACCAAGCCCAGTCTTGGGAACAGATTCCTCTCTCTTGTTTTCTGCACGTGTTATTCGCAGCATTCGGAAATCTACTTCTGCCCACGAGAAGCTCGGCTCATTACCTAGCAGTGACACATACGTGACACAGAAGTCACAAACGTGCCCACCTGTGGGTTTGTCCTCACCCTCGGCTTCTTCCGCGGATGGAGAAAACAAGTTAGCAAGTCTGTAAGGGCACAGATGCCCCCCCGCCCCGCCCCGCATCTCCGGGGCCTGTGTTTGCATGGGAAAGTCTCCTCCGCAGCCCCAAAGACGGCCGCGGGGCTGCACGCGGGGCGCCACGAGGGCTCCTGCGACGTGGCCCAGAGGGAGGCGCTGGGGTGGGAACCAAGTTGTCCATGTTTGGTCCTGGAGCCGCGCTGGGGCGCGGGGGTGGGGGGAGGGGACAGCGGGTGGGGGAGGGTGGGCAGGAAGGGACTCCCCCCCACCAGGGGTCCCCGTGTGCGCTCGCTCGCTCGCTCGGGGCCTCCACTTTGCCCCTGCGCCCGAGAGCCCCGAGGGGAGGTGGGTCTAGTGGGGCCCGCGCCCGCCACGTCCCGCGCCTCGGAGGTCGCCCCC
>NW_012267218.1:4255950-4367477 GCF_000151885.1 Dipodomys ordii | reverse complement strand
GGTGCCGGGCGCCGCGAACGCAGCCCTGGGACGAGGGTGCACGCGGGCTGCGCCCGAGCCCCCGCGCGGCCCCGAGAATGAAGTCACCCGGCTTAAGGCAGCCCCGAGCTTTGTCTGTGCCAAGTCCGGCCGGACCTGCCCGGGGTCGGTGCCTCGTTTTGTGGCCGGGATCATGGACTTGGATTTATCGTTATTAATGATGATGATGATTATTAATTATTATTGTGGCTGTCTTTCTAGAAAGGAAACATGGATAGCTATCAATGTGGCATCCTTTCAAGAAATATTTTTAGGCAGATCTTGCGCGCTTGGAAGACTTTTAGACTCCCTAGCAGGGTCGAAAAAGAGTGTCACAGTTCACTGCATATTTTATCAGCACATCATGTGTGTGACAACTCATGCACAAAAGTTTGCACACGTTTCTTTGCATGTGGGATTGATTGCTTCATAGGCAGGCCCTAAAAGTTGGCTCGAGGGGAGGAAAGAAATGAGTATTGTACAGAATTTGCTGGAGGGCAGTCAGAATATCTTTGAATACGAGACCTTTTGGAGATGTGGGACGTTTATTTTGTAGTTGCCCTTGTGATCCAGGAGCACTTTTTATTGTTATTTAACACCTGTTTGCAAACAAGAAGTATTAAGAGTGGAGTAGTAAGGGTGATTCATCCTCTGTGCCAATATGAGATATATATATATATATATATATATATATAATTTTTCCCTCACTGGTGAATTTGTCGTCTTTTTGTGACTGTATACGTGGACAGGTTCTGCCTCTTATCATTTTCATATGGGTAGGTAGAATGTATTTGATACACTGCTGGTCACTGGGATACTTAATAAAGGCATGGGAATGATTTTGCTCCTGGGTAGAATAGATTCTTCAGTGAATATTTTGAAGAGTTTCCTTAACTGACTAATAATTATATTTGAATTGCTACTGTGGATTTCCAAGATTAATACAATTCCCCACATGTTTAGGGTAGACTGTTTTCTAGATCACTTGGGAAAAGGCATTTTCTTCTTTTTCCTGAAGATTACATGAGATTATTTCCAGGCACAAAGCATTTAAGAAAATGAATGGTGAGCATAGTTTTCCTTAGAATATGAAAATAGATAGTGTTTTTAAATAGCATTTCAGTCATGAGGTTGGCTTGCACATCTATTCATGAATGTTTTGTGTTTCTGCTTTCTCCTGCTCGTTGTCTGCATAGAGATCTTGGTCTTTTGTTAATAATGATGTTGGGAATAAAGTAAAAAACCAGTTCTTATGTATCATAGAGGTAACAACTCAAAGAAAAAGCACTTTGCAATCAGTGAGATAACTTTAGACACAATGGAATCACAACTGTTGAATTGCTTTTCTCAGGAAAAGGTCTTAGCTTTGTGTTAATTATTAGGGTGTTAGCCCCTATGAATAAAGTTTAAAGCAAGAGCAGCCTTTGATGCAGAAATGAATGGTGAGATGATGTCTTCGGCAGCAGATGTTTTGATGTGAAATTATTCATTTTAAGGCGCCTTCCATTAAGTGAAAATATGAATGAGTAGCATTCAGTTAATTACTATCATGATTCAATTAAAGCAGCGGATCGCAGGAGCACCGTTTCACCAAGGAAGTCAATTAAACAGTCGAGTATTTCATTAGCTACATTGGAAATTTTTCTTTCTTTCTTTTGAAAGTAGAGATTTACATTACAATGCAAGACTACAGTGGGGTAATATTTGAGCTTGTACATTTACACATAGTGAGCAGGGCCCATGGAGGGGACAGGGACTCAGGATCATAGCTATACAATATTTCCTTCAGCAAGTGCAATCCATGCTTACTATCTGGATGACTCTCATAGTAAGATAAAGATAGAAGCTAATGCATAAATGAGAAAGATATATATATATATATATATATATGTATATGTATTTTGTGTGTGTGTGTGTGTGTGTGTGTGGTACTCAGAGTCTTGCACTTGGCTAGGAAGGCACCTATCACAGGAGCCCTTTTTTCCTTTAGTTATTTTTCAGGACAGGTCTTGAGAGTTTTTGCCAGAACCAGCCACAGACTGTGATCTTCCTACCTATGTTTTTTGTGTAGTTGAAATCACAGGTTCGTGCCCTCATACCTGAGTTACTGACTGAGATAAGGTCTTGCTAACTTTGTTCTGAAATCATGAACTTTCTAATACCCACCTCCTGAGTAGCTGAGATTACAGACATAAGCTGCTGTGCTGGGCCCCAGGGAATGAGATTTCTGTACTCCCCTTGTACTTTTTTCCTTATTATCTCTCCTACTTAAGGTTTGTAATGACTGCTAAATGTGAAGTTCAGCATTCCTTAGCCTCTGAAAAGCCTGTCCTGTCTTTTAGAAACCAGCTCTCTCATTTAAACAGAAAATGTTGTGCATTGTTTTCTTCCTTAAAGTATTTAAAATCTATGTCTCACAAATTTCTTTGTAATGCTGTGGGAAAAGCTACAGTGCTTTAAAAAGTGGACCATAGCTATCCTTTTTATTTAAAAGAAGTATTTTATTTTTGTGGTGCTGGATGGAACCCCAGGGTAGGCACCTTGAGCTGCCCACCTGGCATCACATCCTTTACAACTGGGAAACTTTTCATCCAGAATCCCTTCAAACTCTGAATGGTAATTACTGTCTTCTATTTACATATGAGGTAACTAAGATTTTAAGAAATTTGATAACTTTGAGAAGTTGCACAGCCAGTAAAGGCTTTTGGTTTCCAGTATAAACTTATTTTTCTCCAATGAAGTTTTTCATATATCTTGAATAATTTTACCCTTTTCAAGTATACCACTCAGTGCGTCTAGGATATTCATACACTTGTGCAAACATTCCCCTGATCCAATTTCAGGACATTTTCATCACTGCCAAAGTAACCTCTCATACACACTAGCAGTCAGTGCCCAGTACCTCATCAACCTAGCCCCCAACAGCCACTAATCCGCTTTCTGGCATTTCTTGGAAATAGTCTTTTGTACCTGGCTCCTTTTAGGTAGCCTGTGTCCCCTTTTATTCATGTCAGAATGTCGTTCCTTGTTATGGCCAAATAGTATTCCACTGTGGGGATGCCTATTTATTCACCAGTTGGAAGGCATTTGGGTTTGTTGCACCGTTTGATTACTAGGAATAGTGCCGTGTCCATATATTTGTTTTTGTGTGGACATGTTTTCATTTCTTTTGAGCAGATACCCAGGAATAGAATTTCTAGGTCCTATGGTAACTCTGGGTTTAATGTGTTGAAGAACCAGTCTGAGTTTTTTGAAATGTAAATCTTCAGCTTTTTTTCCTTCTACCTTGCTAATGAAAAAGAAACAGAAGAAAGAGAGAAAGAAGTGAAGAACAAAGTGCTGCCACTTCATTTTTGCCAGACTTAAAGATACTTATATCAATCACAGCCAACCCAGTGACTTGGTGCAGACCTTATACTTAGCCCCATAGGTTGTAAGAGTTTAGCATTTAGAGAACTAGCAGGTAATCTCATCTCAGTGTTTGCTTTCTTAGTTAGGCCTTTGGGCTTTATTGCCAAAGTCCACCCAGGAACCCAGATGTCAAACCCGTAAATGTGGAGCTAGGTAGCTGAAGTAGGAGCCTCTACTCTGCTGCCCTGCTGCTCCAGGGCTTGTGGTCTGTCCTGTTGGTGTTGCTGGGAGGTTATTCAGCTTTTGCTTGAGCTGTTCCAAGATACTGGGAACGTATTACCTCCCTATGTAACCCATTCCTTCTCAGGACAGTGCAGACTGTCATTCCCTGTGGGCAGTCGAGCTCTGGCCCCAGGTTTGCTTCCTTGACTCCATAGAGAATGAGTTTAATCTCCTTTTCCGTATTACAAGGTGGTCACGTGTTTGGATGCACTTGTGATAGCTCTTTCACGGGTCTTTTAGCTAAGACATTTAAAAAGCAGCCATAAGTCTCCATAAGAGACAATTTTATCATCCTGGTTTGCAGCCTGGACATTTCTTTTTTTTGGTCTATTCACTTTTTAAACTTGAGGCACTGGATGTGATATTCAGGTACAGTTTTCAAACAGAGCAGGTTCTTTCACCTCCCCTTTTCTCTAGTCTATCCTTATAATGTGGCCTAAAATCATATTGGCTCTTTCACTTGTCATGTTTTATTACCTATTATTATTGTTATTATTTGTAGCAATAAGGTTTGATCACCTAAAATTGTTTTTTTTATCTGAATCGCCTAAAATTCTTGTATGTTTTATATGTATTAAGGCCATTTCCTTTCTTTTCTAATCTTTAATAACTCTGTGTGTGTGTGTGTGTGTGTGTGTGTGTGTGTGTGTATGTGTGTATACAGGAGCTTGAACTCAGAGCTTCATGCTGTCACTTGGTTTTCTCTCAAGGATATTAGTACCAGCCAAACAGCTGGATGGAGTATGGATCAGAAAAGAGAAGTACTATTTTGGTTTCTGGTGTTACAGTCTGTTCATACTATAAAACTAGTGCAAGCTTTAATCAGGGATAATATGGAAAATTGTACATTAAAGCGTTGTGCTCACTAGCAAGGAGTTCTCCTCAAGGACTTAGCATCTGTGGTTATCTTGTACTATTTAGAGAAAGTACTTTTGGGAAAAAATTAGTATTTATCTTCAAATGATTATTTATCTTTGAATAATTCATGGAGCATTCTCAGTATTAACAAAATGCCTTTAGAGACATTGCTAATGAAAAAGAAAAAGGTTGCTGCAAACCCTCCATGGCAGGTGATTGTTGCGGATGCCTCGCATCTCGGCCTCATGTCTTTCTGACTAGGAGGCAGCATACACAGTTCCCATTCTGTTGAAAGTAGTCCTTGTTTCCCCAGAGCCAGGGCTGCCAGTGGCCTTCCACTTCAGCAGTGGTAAATGCACATCTTCTATAGTTTGCTTTAAAGAAATAGCTTTTTGGAAGAGAACTATTTCTCTTCCAATTAATTAAGTACTAAGTTAATTATTAATTAGGGAAACACACTTCCAATGTTGTCGTGGCCTTTACTGGACAATAAGTAGGTGTGGAAAAGGACTAAGTACTTACTTGTTTCTTGATTATATTTAAACTCTATCTTGATTAGGGACCCTCCTGGTAGGGGCAGTCTGGCCTGTGGCGTGTGCTGTATCCAAAGGCAGGAGTGTGAGCCAGAGCCTGGGACCTGTCCACAGTGGGGGTCTAGCAGGAGCTGCCCTTCCCTGGCTCTGCAGTGAGAGAGGAGAGGGCGTTGATCATTTACCAGGTGTGGCAGTGATCCCCACCCCCCTCTCCATCCTACACCCTCTGCAGGGAGCCCCACTATCAGCAACCTCTCAGAGGCGAAGGGAACAGAGTTACTGAGGCCCCTGTGGTGAGGCCTGGTATGAAGAAGAGAGGGCTTCAAGGCTGATGCCTAGAGCTGGCGCAGGGCCATTGTAAATGTTAAATGCACAATTTCTTGTGGAAACAGTAGATTTGGCCTCCACCTCACACCTCAGTTGGCCCCAAGGATTCTAATCCGAAGTCTCTGGCCATGCTCCTCTGCTTTAGCTCCAACCCTGCTTGGTTTTCATCTAGGGTGCGGTTCAGATCAGAAGGCAGCCTCCGCCCTCAGGCTGGGCCCCATCCAGGCCCTTCCTTTGTTTTATCAGCATGGATGTGGGTACCACCGGGTACCAATGGCTGGCCCCTGTAATCCTAGCTACGCAGGAGGCTGAGATCTGAGGATCATGGTTTGAATCCAGTCTAGGCAGACAAATCAGTGAGACCCTTATCTTCAGTTAACCACCTAAAATCAGAAAGTGGGAGTGTGGTTTGAATGGTAGAGCACCAGCCTTGAGTAAAAAAAGTACACATACATACACACACACACACACAGAATGGGTACCCAGGACCCACAGGACCTGGTCTTTAGAAAGTGCTGTTAAAACAGTGCTGTTCTCACGGCTACTGAGTGACCACTGGACAAGAGGGCTGCGGTGGGTGCTGCTGGTAGAAGACCAGGGAATGGCTTCCTCAGGAGGCTGACCTGACCCATCTTCCACCACAGATGGGTGGAGCCAGAGAGGGGAGAAGGCAGCCCACGCCTCTGGAAGTGTGTGGGAAGCCAGGGTGGGAACTGAGCGGGAGCCAAAAGGCAAGGGGTAGAGCGCTGGTGGTGAGGCGAGGCCAGGGTGGGGTTGAGGGCCTGGGAGCAGCAATGTGTGGGGAGAACGTTGAAATAGAATGACTGGATCCGATTTTCTGTTTTTCTTTTCAGAGACTAGGACAGGGTCTATGGCTCAGGCTAGCCTTGGCCTCTAGGGTCCCAGCCATCCTCCTGTCTTAGCCTGGAACTGTAGCTGCCTGTCCTAGTGCTGTTCTGAAAGCCTTTACTCTCCAGTGGCAGGGCAGGCTGCAAGACGGAGTCAGAGGCCGCAGGGCAGAGGGGAGCGATGAGTTTCCGGAGAAGGTGAGCGCGAGCTTCCGGAGACACAGGGAGAACATGCCACCTGCACTTGGGCTCAGAGAAGGGAGAGGGAGGAATTGAGACAGGGCCTGGACTCTGGATCCTACAACCAAATAGAGCTGTGCTCACAGATGGGACATAGAGGATGGCGAGGGGAGGATGGGCTTAGTGTGGAGGGAAGGGCCTGTGGGCGTGCCTGTGAGGCGCAGAGCAGTGGGATGAAGGCTGTGGAGTCCAGAGGAGCTGCACTGGAGTCGACACATTTACTAGCCATCATTGAAGCTCCTGAGAGAGAGCAAGAGAGCTTGTCAGAACAGTCTGCAGCTCTCTCTCTTCCCCCTTTGGCACGCCAGGCTCTTCAGGATGTGGCTCTGCCTAGCGCTCCCAGCTCTTCAGCTTCATCCAGATGCAGTGTCCTACCTCCTCAGTAGGGCGAGACACCCTGCCTGACCATAAACTCCTTTCCCAGATCATCTTTGTATCTAAGTCAGTCACAGTGCCTGGCACGGGATGGGTTTCTTGGCGGATGTTCACTGAGTCAACTCAGGAACTATCTGTGTTGTCTTGTGATGCCTTCTAGACACATACAGGCTTGACACCTCCCATGGGACATATGGACTGGAGGAAGGACGGACACTCACACCACCCTCCTCAACATCTATGTATACAGTTATGCATTATGTATCACATGTTACATCTTCATATCAATGTGCTAGAACACGTGCATGCACTTGGCTTTCTCCCTCATCCAAGAACTGGTAGACTTAGGCATTCAGAAGACAAGTATTCTGGACCAGATTGCCTTATCACTAAGCCCCAAATTCTTGAATATAGGATGAGGCGATAAGCCCAGGAGCCAGGCTCTTACACTAACACACAGAAGGCCTCTAGATGGACACTTTGTTACTTGAATAATAAGTAGAAACATTTGCAGAAAGCATTTGGTGGTTTTGTAGTCTTCACACACATTAGTTTCAGCCAGTCGTTGACATGGTGAAGAAGTGTTTGGCAGTGCCAGCATTCTTAACAGTATAAAGTGATTTGACTTGTACACCCCCAAAGAAGTTATGTAAAAGAAGCTTACATTCTTTAAAAAATGTTTCAGGGCTGGGAAGGTGGCTCAGTGGTAGAGCGCTTGCCTTGCATGCATGAGGCCCTGGGTTCGATTCCTCAGCACCACATAAGCAAAAAAGAAAAAAGCCGGAAGTGGCGCTGTGGCTCAAGTAGTGGAGCGCTAGCCTTAAGCTGAAGAGCTGAGGGACAGCGCTCAGGCCCAGAGTTCAGGTCTCACGACCAGACCCAAAAAGAAAAAAGAAAGTTGTTTTAGTTGAGAAATGGTTGAAAGGAATTAGGGCTCATGTACACACACACACACACACACACACACACACACACACACACACACACACACACACACACGAGGAAGTCTTGAGCTTATAGATGCTCTACCATTTGAGTTACACATCCAGTCCTTTTTACTTTTGGTGCATTTTGAATAGAGTCTCATATTTATTCTAGTGCTGGCCTAGACTGCAATCTTCCTATTTATACTTCCTATGTAGCTGGGATGACAGGCATATATGGCACACCCATGCCTGTATGGTCTTTCAGACCTTTATTCAGCTGGCCTTCAACTGTAATCCTCCTGATCTCTGACTCTGGAGTAGCTAGGAGATGTGAGTTACTATGCCAGGTACATTATTGTATATTTTATTCCCCATTTATAGGCATTGTAAACATGGCAAAAATTGTTCAGGAACATGACTTAATGGTGATGCTGCATGTACAGTGGAGTCGCTTGTAATGCTTACCCTTCCCATGGGTAAACCACTCCCTGGACAGCAGGAGTGATAATGGAGATAATCATGTACTAGCGTGGCTTCACCAGATCATCCCTCAGAAAGCAACTAAGCAGAATTGCCCATACACCACTGCTCCCAAAGACTGACATCTGCTTGCTATGTCATTTCTTTGCTTTTCTTGAAAATAGTCTTTTATCTAGTGGTTACAGTTTAATTGTTAAAAAAAAAATAGGTGTTCAGATTGCATCTGGTACTTATTATGTCTAACAGCATAGGGTTATTTCCCAGCCAGAGCTTGTGCTGTTTTGAAGGTAGGGACCATGTCTCATTCATGTTTATCTCCTTGTTGCTGCAGTGTGTGTGTGTGTGTGTGTGTGTGTGTACAAGTGTGTGAGCATGTGTACTTATGTGCATCTCTGTATACACATATGTGAATATGCCTGATTGTATACATGCATGTGTGAGTATATTACATGGCACACAATGTGTGTGTGTGTGTGTGTGTGTCTTACAGTGAAGAAGAGAGGACCCTGCTGTTATGGGGTGCACACGAGGCCTTAGGCGTTGGTCTGAACATTTTCTGGATAGCCTCATTCCTCTTTGTGGCACTGCTTTGAAATGGGTGCTATGATGGTCTCCATTTTGGCTGATGGGGAAACAGAAACCTCAGATATTTAGCAGCTCAGTCAAGGTAGGTTTTTACATTTCAAAGCTGACATTTGAACCAAGTGTTCTGGCTCCAGTGTCTAGCCGTACTATACACTCAGTTACCTTGGTTGAAGGAAGATGAGTGAACAGACGAGGAAGATGACTCTGTGTGTGTGTGTGTGTGTGTGTGTGTGTGTGTGCGTGTGCGTGTGTGCCCCTGGCCTCTGGAAACAGCACACACGCTGCCAGTTCAGAGCTGATGTCCTTTCACCTGGATTGTCCCGGGGTCTTGGAACAAGTTTCTTTGTTGCTATGGTTAGGGGTGGTTTAGTGTGTCCCCCAAAGGTTCTGTGCTGAACTTGAGTCCCCCTTGTGAGATATTCAGAGGGGAGAGACCTCCTCTGATGGTGGTATTTAGAGAGAGACTGGGCCTCTGGGAGGAGACTGAGATTAGCCAAGGTCCTCAGCGTGGACCCATGACTGAGGCCTGCTGGCTTCATGAGAGGGAGGGAGTAGAAGGAACACACCCACACATTTGCACTTCCCATCTCTGCCACATAGTGCCCTGTGCTGCTCTGGGCTCAGCCAGCAAGGCCACACGCAGTCCTCTCCACCTTGTATCACCAGACTGAGATCCAGAAACTAACCTCTATTCTCTGTAACCCACCAAGTCTGTGGGTCTGAGACAACTGACTGCCTGCTTGCTTTCTAATCATACCATTTCCTTTTTTTTTTTTGGTCACGGGGCCTGAACTCTGGGCCTGGGCGCTGTCCCTCAGCTCCTCAGATCAAGACTAGCTCTCTATCACTTGAACCATAGCGCCACTTCCTGTTTTCTGGTGGTTCATTGGAGATAAGAGTTTTACAGATGTTCCTGCCTGGACTAGCTTTGAACCTTGATCCTCAGATCTCAGCCTCCTGAGTAGCTAGGATGACAGGTGTGAGCCACCTGTGCCCAGCTTTCCATGTTTTGTTTTGTATTTTAAGAACAGAGGCCTTCTTTATCATTGAAGAGCTCCAAGTCCCACAGATTTAGCCTTGCTTGGGGCCCAAGTCACAGCTTGGTGGTTCACCTCCCACCCACCTCACTGGCCGGGGAAAGTAGCAGCCTTTCCTCCTAGGGATCTTTGCATCCAGCCGCCTGGGCCTCATTGTGTCTGAAGGCACTGCTTCTCACGTCCTGTGCCCCCCTTCCCACCCCTCTTCACTAGCTGCCTTCTCAGCCTTTAGACTGAGCCTGCCTACACAGGAAGCTGTCCCCAGTGCACATGCCACTCAGCACAGTGGAGGCTGTGCTCTGAGGCCTCGGCCACTGCCACCCCAACCGTGGCCAGACCAGGAGTTGCTGGGAGACAGCACGCTGCTCATGCCACTCTGTGGCCAGGACCTGCTCGTTGGACAAGAGCATTCGTTTCAGAGTGGCTCTTCATGGGCAGCATTTCAGTCTATGGAGGAAATTTTAATACTCTGGGGCTGAGAGGTGAACCTCCTGGTATTGCATATGCTGACAACAACCAGCCAACCAGAAAACAAAAAAGAAATAAAGCCGGACGTCCTGGATTAGTGCACTCCCTCCGCCCCCCCACCCCCATGACCCAGTGTTGCTGACACTGTCCATTTCTCTGTTAACAGCTCAAGTTCTTCCACTTCTTCAGTGGCTTTATTCCATTTACTTTTTTGCTTTTCTCAGCAAGGGGAAAAATGTGTCATTGTGGCAAACACATGTGCTGTAGATTATAGCATGTTAACATTGTTTAAGTGTACAGTTGAGTGGCGTTGAAGATACTCATATCATTATCTGTCCACAGAACTGTTAGTGATCCCAAGTGGCGACTCTTCCCCATTAGATACCACTTCCCTCTTCTCACCTCCTCCAACTCCCGGCTGCCATTCTACTTTGGCTCTGAATATGTCTATTCTAGGGATCTCACATTAAGTGTGATCATACAGAATTTGACTTTTTGTGAGTGGCTTATATTTCTCTCTCAGAACCCCATTTCAAAAGATAGCTTTTGTGACATTCTAGAATCCAAAATTGAACATCTAACTTAAAGATTCAAAGCCCAGGGAAGAGTGAGATAGTTATATATGCACACAGGCTGTGAAGATGACTAACTCCCGCATGCCCACATACGCTGTAGCACCTGTGTTCAGCCTGTGTGAAAGATCAGAATCCCAACTCTGGATTCTGGTAGTAAAAAGTGTGTTCCTTCTACCAGGGTAAGGCCAATGTGATGCTATACTGCAGAAGGGACATACTGCTGGGTGCCAGTGGCTCACATCTGTAATCCCAGGTACTTAGGAGGCTGAGATCTGAGGTTCATGGTTCAAAGCCAACCTGGGCAGGAAAGTCTGTGAAACTCCTATCTCCAGTTAACCATCAGAAAATGGAAAGTGGGCCGGGTGCTGGTGGATCACGCCTATAATCCTAGCTACTCAGGAGGCTGAGATCTGAGGATTGTGGTTCAAAGCCAGCCCGGGCAGGAAAATCTTGTCTCCAATAAACCACCAGAAAACTGGAAGTGATGCTGTGGCTCAAGTGGTAGAGCACTTGCCTTGAGCTGAAGAGCTCAGGAACAGTGCTCAGGCCCAGGGTTCAAGCCCCACAACTGACCAAAAAAAAAAAAAAGGGACATACTCCCTCTTCCCCTCCATCCCCATCTGTCTGACAAGCAGAGGGGTGAGTAGTGTCTGGGCCTGTTCAGGAGGTGGGGGAAGGCAGGATGAGATTTGAGAGCTGTTAAGAGAAATGATGAAGGGCATATGTTTGCTACAGAAATTCCATGACATGTGCCTCTGGGCACCAGTAACATGCATTCTCTCCCAACTAGCTAAGAATCTAAGAAAGGAAACAGCAGATGCAGGACCCAGGACCTAGGGAGGATCTGGACTGGAGTCTTGGAATATCTCTGAGGTTTTTTTTTTTTCCTTTTTAAATTGCTTCTGCACATTTGGCACAATTCTCTAACATGAATGTCTGATTGGAGTGTTTCATTCCCAGGACCATTTAAAAAGATAAGCAGGCATAAGCTACACATGTCCAAAATGAATAAGTAATTCTGGAGAATTAGCACAAAAGATTACATGCATTTCTTTCAAGATCCTCAGCAACTTACCACAAATTACTTTTGCAGGGGTTGGGAGTGTGGGCTTTGGAGACAGAGGCAGATCTGGGTTCCAATTTTGGTTCTGCATTTGCTATGTGATGGTTAACCTGGCCTTGAGCTTCTCTGCTGGAAGGAGGGGATCTGGTTCTGAGGGTTGGATGAGGTGACTCTGTAGGCAGAAATGGTGGTACCTCAGATGTGTACATTTAAGGGGCATTGCATAGGGAGACTGTGACAGAAACTTTGCGGGTGTGTGTTGAGCCATTTGGTTAGAATGTAGCCCTCCATCCCTCCATGCAGAAGGTGCAACTCCAGAGAGGGGCACTTACCAGTTACCAAGCCTGATGTGGACTGGGCTGTGTTTCCAAGCCAAGAGGCACACACCCCTGAAAAGCGTAAGCCCATTCTCTCTTGCATGTGGTCAGCAAGAAGTGCTATGAATAGCTAGAATGTTCCTTGAAGGTAGGTACCACATTTTGCCTCTTTTTCTTTTTGGTAGTGCTAGGGATTGAATTTATTGTCTCATACTTGCTAGGCAGGTACTTTACCACTTGAGCCATGCTTCTAGCCCTTTCTGTCTTGTCTGTCTTTGAAGTTTTTATACCTGAGCCACTGTGGCTGTGATCCTCCTGCCTGTGCTTCCCTGAGTCATTGGGGATGACAGACACATGCCACTGTGCCCAGCCATTGGTTGAAGTGGAGTCTCACAAGTTTTCTTTTGCTCAGGCTAGCCTCAGAGCTCCATTTTCCATCTCTCCCTCCCAAGCAGCTGGAAGTACAGCCTGTGTTACTGCACCTACCTGCCTTTTTATTTCACTCCTTCCATCAGTCTGCATGTGGGTGCATTAAATGTTGTTGAATGCAAAAGCAATTTTGAATTTATACAGAGGACCACGCTGGCTTTATGTTATCATGAAAAATGCAGAGAGAACTTATAGATCTGAAAAGCTTTGCAGTCCTACCAAAACCATTTCTTCGTTGTGAGTAGTAGTAAAATGTCACACATTTGTCGGTGGTCATGCCTCTCGTTGCTATCGATTGGACTTTCCAGGATCCTGGATAATACATTTTTCCTGGAGAAAATAATAATCTCACAAGATTATTTAAGGATCCCCTAGCATTTTCTGAAATTATAGTTCTCCTTATCTTCTACTTAAATGTCTTATTTTCCAAGTTTCTATATTTTGACTTTGGTCTTCAGGCCACATCCTGGGTAAAGTGGCTTGCATTTTTTTTAATTACCTCAAATCCCAGTATGATGTATCTTAAAGAGGCAGCTGGGTCACTGCTGACTGTGCACTGTGGAATCCTGCTTCTGTCGCGTTCCATTCGGCTGAGCCATGCCCAGATGTGGGGTGCAGTGCTTAGGCCAGGACCCTGCTGGGCATCTGGGGAACCTGTTGGTACTCTACCTGTTTTCCAGGTCCCTCTCTAGCCTGAGGTTCATTAGACATCTTGAGATCCAAGAAACAGCTCCCGAGTCTGATACACAATCCTTTATTTACAATTCAAATTTGGAGACCTCTGAAAGCCAAAGTTTTTGGTAATTTATTTAGCCTGACTTGAAATTATTTGGTGGAGAAACAAAAATTTCCCTGAGTTGGAACTTTTAGTGATTTCTATTGATTTCTGATTTCTTTTAGGGTGATTGTTTTTATTTTTCTGTAGAGTTGTTTGTGGTGCTGGGGATAGAACCCAGAATCATTTTTTTTTCTGAACATGGTATAGAACCCAGAATCTTAATCATGCTAGACAAGTATTTCCCACTGAGCTGCACCTCAGCCACCACGTAGAGGTATTTTTGAATCTGGTTATAGGTAATGCCCTAAGCCCTTCTGGGGGTATTGATAGTATCTGGTGCATACACCATACTTTCATTCTAAAGTCTCAACTGAATCCAGGAACATTTTAGGACCCATGAATTCGAGGGAGGGCTTGCAGGCCGATATGTTCTGACAACCTCAGTCTTGAGCCCATGCCCAGTTCCTAGGGTGGCACCGGCTGGTACTTGGCACAGTCAGGTCTTCCACCGATGTCACCTGTGGACACTGGCTGAGACTGGGGTGGTGGTGTTCACATGGAAATCTGGCAAATAAGTGGGGGGTGTCCCTAGGGAACCATAGGTCCATCACACCACCACCCTATCATGGTGACCTTTTGAACGATCCAGGCAGACAGACTGCCAGTCTTGTCCTCAGGAAGTGAAGTTCAGGAAGGTCCTGTTGACTTTGCTAAATGCATTTGCTCTTTCCTTCCTTCCTGCTTGGTTCAGCAGGAATTTGTGTGTCCACGAGCAACAAAACCTGCCATGGGGCTTATGAAAAGTAAGGGATACTTCCTGTCTGCTTAGCATCTACACATACAGTTTTGCAGTTGTGTCAGCAGTCCAGCAGGCAGGGTGGTACTGGGCTTGTATACAGATGGGGAAACTGAGGCCTCAGTAATATTTCCAGATTTGTAGATTCCAGTACTCATGTGTTTCCCCTTCTGCCTTTGCAGCTCTCAGAATTGTTTGTTGATTCCAGTGCATTTTCTGCCTTCTAAGACATACCTTTCTTCATCATCCAGTCCAAATGAGGTGGTTTTTGGTTCTATACCCAGGGCAAACCATTTCACCTGGCTGAGCCACAGTTTTCTGGACCATAGAGAGAGGTTCCTAGTCCTTTCAAGTCTGAAGTGAAATAATCTAGGTTTTGTGAACTGAAAAGCTCTATCTGGTGATGAATGTTCAGATGTAGGGTTAATATACAATAAGTAATGTGTGTGTGTGTGTGTGTGTGTGTGTGTGTGTGTATGTGTGTGCATGCACACATGCACACACATGCATGCCAATCCTGGGGCTTGAACTCAGGGCCTGAGTACTGTTCCTGAGCTTTTTTTGCTCCAAGCTAGTGCTCTGCCACTTGAGCCCTAGATCCACTTGTGGCTTTTAGTGGTTAATTGGAGATAAGAATTTTGTAGACTTTCCTGCCCAAGCTGGCTTCGAGCTATGATTCTCAGATATCAGCCTCCTTAGTAGCTAGGATTACAGGTATGAGCCACTGATGCCTGACAGAATGTCTTTTAAAATTGCTAGAATAGTAGCTCTTAACTGTTCTTAACACACACACACACACACACACACACACACACACACACACAGAAAAGCCACCAATAAATATATGAGATATATAAGTTTGATATATTAGTTTGATTTACTCATTTCACATTGTGTAAATATATAAAAACATCACATTTTATCTCATAAGTAATTTGACAATTTAATTGACAATTATTACTTGTCAAAACAAAACAAGACTCCAAGCAGGGTGTTATATACCTGTAATCCTAGCTTCTTGGGAGGCAAAGGTAAGAGAATTACAGTCCAAGACCAGCTCTAGGCAAAAATTGAGTCCCTAATTGGCTAGGGATGTGGTTCTAGCCTCACCCTTCATACTACTAAAGAAAAAGAAAAAACAGCCATTGGATAACATGATGAGGTAGTAAAGTATTTCCCAAGTCTCTTTCTCTTCCTCCACAGCCAGATATTCTATGCAGGATCCTCTCAGTGTACTGAGTTCACTTCTTATGCAGATTGTTTTGGAAAATGCATCGTTAGGCGATTTATCATTATGCAAATACCACATAAACTAAGACAACTGCATGGGACCAGTGGCATAGATGGGGGTCTGTTGTTGGCCCAAAGATCGTTCCTTGTGTGGCACACGACAAGTTACCTCCATACTCTCTTATCTGACATGCTGAAGAGCACAGCTCCCATTGACTTCATTCATTCACTTCTGAGAACTCTGCATTGTTTAGTTTACTATGTGGAGCAGAAGTATTTGTTGCAATTCTGCAGTCATGAGAGATATTTGTGTAATATTGGCCATTAGGCCTGCTGGGATGGCTGGGTGCATGTGTAGTTGTGGGGTTCCCTCACTGCATCTGCCACTGTCCTTGGTATGTGGGGTCCTGACTGAGGACATTCACATGGCTGTGCCTTTGTGACACTCAAACAGGTGGTTATTGACTAAAGGAGGTCTGCCAGGGAGTGTTTTCTAACCCAGATCTAAAGATATCTGATGATTCTTTTGTGAATCATGTCTCAATTCCTTCCTCATAGGCTTTCACTGGAACGTATGGGGCCTTCTGGACAAGGCAACAGCACTGAGGGGTTTGCTAGAGTTTCTCCCTGCTATAAACCTCGCCGTGACCCCTCTGGGCTGCAGAATGCACCTCCCAGCGTGCCTTTGTCCTGTTCCCCTCCCCACACAATTGGCTCTACAGTTGGTCCCCTCCTCCCAGAGAGACTTGCAGTGTCAAGATTTAGGGGAGGCTTAAAGTGGGGGAGGGAAAGGGGTGCAGCCTGCTCTACAGGGTCGACAAAAGCTTCAAGGGTCAGGGAAATAATAGAAACCTTTGAACAGAGGCTCAGAATAGTTTGAGTTCCTAGTGTGCAGTATCGCAGTTACCAACTGCTTTGGTACAGTTCCCTTTCTGTTAGCTAAACATTCTAACATGGTTTTGCAAGCAAGTGGACAGATAAAGTGCTCCTAAGTACAGTAATTCTCTTTTCTGAGGCATTGCTAACGAGCAGAGAGTGGGCCAAGGGACTACAAACCACACGATTGCTAATGCGTCCTGCCAAGAAATCTGTTCCACACTCTGTCGGCTCCAGCTCCACGTCTTTCTTCTTGGGGCGGAGCCCTTTGGAAAGAGTAAAAGAGTACTCTCTTGGCCCAGACTTTTTGTTAGCTAGCTACCTTTCTGGAGGAAAAATGATTAATCTTGTTATCTTGAGCGAAAGGATTATGGGTAGGGCTGAACCAGTCTTGTGTTCTTTGAAATACCAGCCCTGTGATAATTCATTTCTCAACAGAGGGCAAAACAAAGCACTGCCTCATGCAGAAGAAAGGCTGGCTTCTGATTTAAGGGGAAAACAAAACAGCTGCTTAGCTTCTAAATCATAGTCTGCAAGGCAAAAATGTGGATGCTCTAACATAGAGAAAGCACATAAAAGTGGTGGTTACAGGAAGAGGTAATCTAACAAAAATAACTATTTTTAATTATTAAAACCATAGAGATATAAGAAGGCTGTCAGTTTTGCAGGTTGTTATACTTATCCAAATCAATAATAGTTATCAGTGATTCTGTCAATACAGTGGAGCTCAGGCTTGAGACAAATTGAATATTTATTTTTGTGACCTGGAAAATAGGATCCAAGAAACACGTTCATGTCTGCTATAGGGTTGGAGTCAGCTGCCAGAACATGCCTTGCCTGCCTGGGAGCCCTCCCCCAGCAATCCGGTACTTCACATTGCCTGCTGGGATCTAGTGGGGATGAAGACCCATCATTTACCTTCTTCAAGGTCCTGTGTTACAGCAGCCTCTTTGAGCTGACACTGCCCTTTCCCCAGATAGTAGAAGGATAGGGCAGGGAGAGCTGTCATCACCATAGAAACCTAAAGCTATGAAGATCCTAAAGAGATGCAGGACCAAAATTCATCTCAGAAAACAACTAAAATGAAAATTAGCACTATAAAGCATCTTAAAGCTGAGCCTTGGTTCATAACTATAATCTTAGCTACTCAGGAGGTTGAGATCTGAGGGCCATGATTCGAAGCCAGCTTGGACAAAAAGGTCTGTGAAACTCCTATCCTTCAAACAGTAAAAATCCAGAAGTGTGCCAAGTGCTGGGGCTCATGCCTATAATCCTAACTACTCAGGAGGCTGGAACCCGAGGATCAAGGTTCAGAGCCAACCTGGACAGAAAAGTTCATGAAACTTTATCTCCAGTTAAAAAAAAAAAAAAAGCTGGAAGTGGAGCTGTGGCTCAAGTGGTAGAGTGCTAGCTTTGAGCAAAAACACCCTCAAGGACAGCATCAAGGCCCTGAATTCAAGCCCCAGGACTGGCACAAAAAGAATTTTAAAAAGTCAGAGATGAAAGTGTGGTAGTGGGTCAAAACTTGATTGTAAAGACCAAGCAGGATTGCAAAGCCCTGAGTTCAAACTTCAGTACACACACATACACACACACACACACAATAAAGCATTTTTAAGTTAATAGGTCATAAACCACAGAAGAGGATGGATTGAATCATGGATTATGCTAAAGTAGTAGCTAAAGCTATGTACTGCGCTGACCATTCAGAGGCTTGCATCATGGTTCATCCGAGGTTGCTCAGGTTCCCCAGTACAGTGAATCCCACCCCAAGTGTATCAGCTTTCCCAGGTTACACACTGAATCCTCAATGCAGGAGGGTCATCATGCACATGTATCTCACTGGTCATTCTTCTTTAAAAACTAAACAAAATTATTAGTGGCCATTATTCTTGCAAAGACAGATGCCTGGCATCTGTGCCAAGGACTGTGCACAGGTAATCATTACTTAACCCCGGGATTCCTGGGTTCTACTGAGTCAGAACAGCTTGAGCCCTGAGAAGCAAGCAGACTGTCTCTATGAGGCATCCAGAGCCTATATTCAAACTGTTCTGATTCTAGAACTATGTAGAACTCAGCTTACAGCTTGAGCATTGCCCAGTCATTATGTTGTTGGTGAGCCTGAATGTTCCCTTGGCTAACCTGAGACAGTCAAGGCTTTTGTTTTTAGAACTGTACACCTTCAGATATAATAGTGATGTATCATCTTGTACTATGATTAGCACTGATTTGTTTTAGAGAAAATTGTAATTGATCTGTTTTCTTCTATAAACAATGGTTTCTTTTCACTTATCTTTGTTAAAATGGGGGGGGGTAAGTAGATAAAAGTTTGTTTAGATCGCTCTCTGTAGTATGTCCTGCAGTTTGATTGGCTGGCAGGGTTGGAGATTAGTAGAACAGCTCATCAGGGATCAGAGGAGGATAATTTCCAGTTGCTCTTTGTTGGGTTTTGAAAGCTAAGGGGATTTTTAGGGTGTTTGTGACATTTCTTCTTTATCCTGTTTATGATTTGAAAGACAATCACTTCAGTGCCTCTGGCATTGATTCTGCAATGAAACCTTCCAAGCTGAGCAGTTCATGCTTTGTGGGGAGGAGAGGGGGTTTGAGGAGACAGGGTCCTGATAACAGCTGAGGTTCCCAGCGCAGATGCTAAACCTTGTTCCTCATCCCAGCCTCCCCACTTTATTTCTCAGTCCCACCTTCCTTTGACTTACTCTGCCCTTTTCTTCAGGAAGATTGTTATTGATACCAATGGGGGCCTGGCAGGTTTGCCTGAGGGCAGGAAGATCCACTTACTCAGGTATGATGAACTTCCCACAAGGGTCTGTCTGCAGGCTGGCAGGCACTCTTTATGTTGTTGAAGATGAGGGAGATTTAGAGGCCACTTCCAGTTTTCTGGTAGTTAATTGGAGATAAGAGTACCCTGGACTTGCCTGCCTGAGCTGGCTTTGAATCGTGATCCTCAGATCTCAGTGTCCTGAGTAGTTAGGATTACAGGCGTGAGCCGCGAGTATCCGGCAACCAGACATATTTCTAACTGCTGAAGTGTACAGCCATTGCCCAAGAATGGGAAGAAGTCCATTACTGTCTAGGGTGGGGTGTGTGTGTGTGTGTGTGTGTGTGTGTGTGTGTGTGTGTGTGTGTGATGTGTATCTGGTTTATTTTTTAATTAATAATTTATTTTTTGGGGGGGGTCTGGTCGTGGGGCCTGAACTCTGGGCCTGGGCGCTGTCCCTCAGTTCTTCAGCTCAAGGCTAGCACTCTATCACTTGAGCCACAGCACCACTTCCGGCTTTTTTCTTTTTGCTTATGTGGTGCTAAGGAATCGAACCCAGGGCCTCAGGCATGCAAGGCAAGCGCTCTACCACTGAGCCATCTTCCCAGCCCTGGTTTATTTTTTAGACAGAGTCTTGCTGTGTAGTATAGTCTGGCCTTAGATTTGCTGTGCAGCCAGGCTGGCCCTGAATGGATGTCTCCACCTGTAGTACTGTGTATGGAAGGATCCATTCTGATGGAGAGACATGGCACTGTGATCTTTTCACTGCATACCCTTTGGTTCTTGGCCTGTGATCCATCTTGCATTTGAATGGCTTTTCCCCTATGAATGATTTTGTATCACAAGCTCTACAAGCTTTGGCCACTGGAGAAATGTGTATTTTCCCAGTCACACAGGTCTTCTGACACTGTAGCATGCATCATCAAACAGCCCCATGGCTGACAGCCCCAACAATGTTATTCAAACAGTTCTGAGCATGGAAGCTGTCACATGTATGGAGCAGACATGTTTTCCAGAGTGCTGATAGCTTTTTCTGGAGAGCTCATATTTTATCATTGACAGCAGACACTTGTTATTTTTCTTAAAGTGACAAATTCACTTCATTCATTGTTGAGAGAATGATCACAGAAGGTGCAAGTGTGGATAACCACAATTTGTCCATTATCTGTTTGCTTCAGTGACAGTGACGTCCCCAGAGAGAAAGCGTGCACAGTGTACTCCTCCGGCATAGCCTGGACTCAGTGACACGTGGCAGTGTTCATAAAGACACATGCTCAGGGTCTTAGCTGAAATCTAATTGATGCTCTTCCCGCTCCCTCAAAGGAATCTTGGCTGAACTTCCACTTTGAAGGCGAGGGCGGTAGAGAAGAGAGTGAGGACATGGCGTCCTGACCAACACTACCATCCACCACCACTTGGCACTATTGTATGAGCACCCACACCATGGTGCAGGGAATATAAGTTTGTATTATTACAAAGATGTCTTTGATCTCATGTACTTCCTAAACAAGTCTCAGGAACTGTCAGGGTCTGTGGACTGTATTTTTAAAACCACTGTTCTAGATATTAAAAACTGTTAGTCGTTTGACACACTCCCCGGGGGTGGCCTAATGCCAGGAAGCAGGTGAGATGATGAGGGCACTTGGACTTCAAGGAGGAATCGAGTAAACAGATGGTACAACCATGGCAAGCACAGGGATGCTGTGGACACAGCAAGGAACTTGCTGGGGGCTGTTTCTAGAAGGAAATGATTCCTGCTGAGCGTGCAAGGATGGAAGTACATGAGGCCAGGTAAAGAACCAGGTGAGAGTTACATGGAGCTGGAATGTTGAGGGAAAGGTTGTCTCCAGTGAAGATGTCCAGGGTGGACTGAGATGGGGGGGTGCAGGGAGGTGTGGCTGGGATTCCAGTAGTAGAGCTAGCAGTTCAGATGACGACTGAGATCGTGTGGATGAGGTGCCCAGGGGTGGGCATGGGGTGAGCCAGCCAAGCATAGCCACACCACTCACATAAGGAGATACCAAGACAGGTCAGTGGGATTCAGAGGAAGGACAGCTAAGACCTGGACCTTCCTGGTCCATCAGACCTCCAGAGGAGAGCAGAGGAACATGTAATGTTCGTAACTCTTCAACTAAGCATCTGGATGTGGTCCAGACATGCTTTTAAATGATAATATTAGACATGATACTTTATGAGCGATACATCCCATATTATAGATATTTTGTTCCTTCACTAACACAGATTTTAAATCTGTAAAGGGTGGTGAAAAATACCAATTAAGATTTATGTTTTCTTTTCCTACCAGAACATTTTCCTTTTAAGAAGAGGGTGGGCTGGAAGGGTGCCAGTAGCTCATGCCTGTAATCCTATTTAGGAAGCTGAGATCTGAGGGTGCCGGTTCAAAGCCATCCTAGGCAGCAAAGTCTGAGACTCATCTCCAGTTAACCACACACCAAAAAGAAAGCCAGAAGTGATGTTGTGGTTCAAGTGGTAGAGCACTAGCCGTGAGCAAAGCAGCTCAGGGAGAGCACCCAGGCCCTGAGTTCAAGACCTAGGATTACCGCCCCTCTTCCCCGCCCCCCGCCCCCCATACACACAAAGGGTGCATCTGCTGAGCCCAGTGGCTCTTACCTGTAATTGCAGCTATCCAGGAGGCTGATATTGGCAGTTTGCTTTCAAGGCCATCCTGGGCAAAAAGATCATGAGACCCATTTCAACCGATAAAAAGCTGGGTGTGGTGGTATGCACCCATCATCCTAGCATGACAGAAGTAGCGCAGTTCCGCCAGACAGGTAGAAATTTGAGACTCTATCTCAAAAATAACCAAACAAAAGGGCAGATATAAGGCCCTGAGTTCAAACCCCAGTGCTGTTAAAAAAAAAAACCAAAAGGTTGGCTCTTTTCTCTTTTCTCACAGTTCTCCAAATTTTAACTCTATCTGAACACCATATCTTTTTTGAGGGGGGTGAGGAGAGAAAGTAGGGGCTAACACACACCTTCATTTTATCAATATGCTCCTAGTTTGATGATTCCTGGCAATGCATTGTATGGTGAGTTGTCTGTCTGTATTCGTGTGGAGGAATCCTGAGAAGCCCGCCAACTTCTCACGTTGCAAGGTGTGGAGGAGACCTGTAGGAGGGCCCTACACAGCTGGGATCTTGGATGGTGGTGATTTTTTTCATCTTTTGTTTTTGCCATGCTGGGGTTTGAACTCAGGGGTCCACACTTGCTAGACAGGTAGGTATTCTACTCATTGAGCCATAACCCAGCCCCCTTTTTTTGCTTTAGTTATTTTTTAAGGTCTTGTGTTTTTGCACAGCTGCCTCAGACTGCAATCATGATCCTCCTTCCTGTGCCCCCCACATTGCTGAGAACAAATGTAGGCACCACCATGCCCCTCTTATTTGTTGAAACTTCCTGGCCTCAAACCTTGATCCTCCCAATCTCAGCTTTTTGAGTAGCTGGGATTATGAGCCACTATGGCCAGCTAAGATCTCGCTCTTAGATTGCAGAAAGAGGCCATGGAGGGTGACTAGGGCAGATCTTGACATGGCAGCACCTGCTTTCTGTTTTCTGTGTAAAGACAATTTGTAGAAAGTCAGTGCTCCACTTAGTTAGATAAACATGAGACCAGAGATACAAGGTAATTATTTTCTCATTGACCTGACCTGCTTTGAGCAAGCTAATTCCTAACCGCAGCTTATGTACCTTAACATCCGATAAGGACTGGGTCAAGTCAGAGGTGGGCTGTGCATCGCCGATTAGTCTCCATCAACAGTTGTGGCACAGTTCATGTCTAAGCAGTTGCCACGCAGTGAGCTGGAGCGGGTGGGTAACAAAGGCGGTGGCACGACCCACTGGTCCATGGCAAATTTCAGCAGTGATTGTTAGCAAGCCCACCCACCTTCCTGCAGTGGGATCATCTGCCTTAGACAGGGGCTGGGCGGTGATTGGCAGGGCTGTGGTAGCAGGGGAAGCCCAGGTAAGCTTTTAAATCTCCCCTGTGTTCACAGAGAGCTCATTAAATGTGAGTCTCAGCAATGCTGTGAACTTGGCTCATCATCTCTAGTGCTCCGGTTAGGGCGTCCAGTTCAGTGTTGAGTAGCTTGTTCTGGGTGGTAGAACTCAAGAGTGCCTCTGCTTACCGCAGCAGGCCTTCTGCTCCGGCAGGACGGACACACAGGCTCTCAACTCCAGTCTCCACCGTGTGACAAGAAAGGATGAAATGGAATAGGGCCAGATCTGAAAATCCTTTAGATTAAGATCTACAAGTGCATTCCTTTTTGCTAGTATGTGGGCTTTGTAATGTGCATCTGTGGCTAACCGCAGGCTGTTAGCAGCAAGAGTGTCTGCGGTCAGCATGGGAGAGTCCTCACCAGGTGGGGGCAGGGAGTCCAGCCGGTCCCAGCACAGCTTCCCTGCTGCCATGCTGTCGCTGCAGAGCCCTGAGTAATCAGACAGCCTGGTGCTCAGAAATGAGGGATCTGCTTGCTCTTTTCCGAACAAAGGCATTTAACTGCCTGTGAGGTGGTGGAGACTGATGGCCATAGAAGCTGTGCCCTTGAACTGGAGGATAGATGACCTGCATCCTCAGTACCTGCATCCTCAGTGCCGCTGGGACTCCTGTTCTGGGGGGGGAGGGTAAGGGGGAGGAGAGGGGTGTCTATTTATTTATTTTTGTAAGTTCCACCTTAAGGAGATCTTGCTCTGTTTATTTGTTTTGTTGTCTTCTGAGCCACACATCCAGCCCCCATGGCTCTGTGTTAATGGTGTTTTGAATATGAAATGGAGGAATTAAATATATGAGAACAAGCACATGGGGGGAGGGGCTGGTATCTGATGAACCATAATATTCCAACATTCCATTATTTGAACAATAGTAGTAATCCCTTATGCTTGTAATGTTTTCACAGCGCTCCACAGATACCGTTTGAATGGTAATCAGTTAGGGTTACAAATCTCCACTCTGAGGAAGTTGAGCCCTTAGCTAGAGGGTGTGGGGGGCGGTAAGAGGGGGATGAGGAAACAGATCTTCCCTCATCTCTTCCTTTGGTTTCTTTACTTCATATTCATTCATGTTTCTTCCCTAATCCCTCCCCAAACGTTAATCTCCCTCTCTCTCATTTTCTTTCTTAGCCTCTCTTGGGCTGGAACTTTCAAGACTAGTTAGTGTGGCACCTACATGTGTCTGTTTTGAATTAAAGTGCCACTCATCCTCCTGTACTGTCAGGAATGTCCCTCATGAATGGCCAGCTCCTTCTAGTGGTGGACTTGGGGTGAAAGCCCACCTGCTCCTTTCCTTCATTGTTTCTTTGGGCTGTGTTTCAAGCTGCTGGGACCCCTTTTTAGCCTTTTCTTATCTGAATAACTTTTCTTTTTGGCCCACTTCACCCCACCAGACATTCTGGTTGTCACAAGTCCAGTTCATCTCTGTTTTCTGGGTCCATGCTGGGCATCAGCGCTGGGGAGGTGTGGTTTCAGCAGAGCCATCTTCCTCCAGGAGCCAAGCAGGGCCATCCGCTTCCTAGTGTGTGCCTCTTCGTCCTGCTCCGGCCAGGGTAGGGTGGGGAGGCTGCTATAGGTAGGCTAGCCTTTAGGAGACTTCCAGCAGAATAGCATCTTATGCTGGTGCCAGTTCTGGCCAAAGCAGCAGTTCCCCCCTCCCTCATGCCCCCAGCATGGGTGATACCAACCTTGCCCTGGTCACACTGCAGCTGTGTCTATCAGAGCCAGTGACTTCTGCTGGAGTGCAGTACAGCCAGAGAGCTGCAGCCTGGCCTCACAGGACCTGGACTGGCCCTTGCAGGATCCTGGACATGGTATACCTCTCTGAGCTGGAGTTCCAGGGATTGAGATCGTCCACCCTGACCATTGTGTACATTGTAAGACAAATGAGCCAATGTGCGTGCAAAGGCTGGACTCAAAATCCCGGGAGGAGCATGGATTTACTTATTCCTCCCATATGCACTTATTGAGTGCCCTGGCAGTGAGGAAAACAAGCCACAGAGGCCCTTACATTGTGGAGGGCGACAGAGAACAAGTCAGCAAGTCAGCAAGACCCTGACCTTTAGTGACCAGTACTGAGGAAACTTCAAAGTAGCTGGGGGACATAGCTGCTCACATTTGCAGTCAGTAAGACAAGATCTGTGTAGTAGAGGCAGTTGGCCATCGTGCAATCCTGAGTATTCTTCTACTTAAACTGGAACCAGCCACCAGCTAGAAGCCTCTAAGAAGCTTCCTCTGACTGTCCCAGGCTAAGATGACAATAGCTGTGGTTGAAGGAGTAACTGTAAGGTGTCAAAGACTTCTCATACATGATCTGGAATCCTTCTCCTCTAGATATGAAGTGCCACCCTCTTGTAGTGCCAGGGATTGAACCCAGGGCCTTGTACATGTTAGGTAAGTGCACTGAGATACACCCCAGCCAGCCTTTTCCCTCCCTCCCTCTCTTTTTCCTTCCATCCCTCCCTCCCTCCCTCTTGCAAGGCAAGCGCTCTACCACTGAGCCACCTTCCCAGCCCTCTCCATTTTTTTTAATAATTTTTTTTCCCCAGCAGTACTAGAGGTTGAATTCAGGGCCTTGTGTGTGCTAGATAGGTGCGCTACCACTTGAGCCATGCTACCAGCTCTAATTCTGATAGCTTATTTTGATATAAGGTATCAGTTTTCTGCCTGGATCAGCTTGGACTGTGAATCTCCCATTTGTGCTTCCCAGGTTACTGTGCCGCATAGAGTCTTGTGATTTTTTTTCCCTTCTTTTGCTTTGACTAGCCTCTTGCTAGCCACTATGCCTGGCATTAAAACCCTGGGCTTGAACTGGAATTCTCCATTCTCAGCCTTCCAAATAGCTAGGATGACAGAGATGAGCTATGGTGCTCACTTGTGCCACTTTGCACAGCAGCAGAAGTGCCTGAGGCGCCAGGGGACGGGGAGAGCTGAAAGGTTCTCCTGGGCTGCATGGGGTCTGCTGGGCCCTCCTGTCACATGGAGCAGTATTGGGAGGCCAAGGTGGGACCGCTCCAGCCATCCCAACCACACTGCCCTGTGAGGGGGCTGTATCCTTATCAAGCCATTATTTATCTTTGTTAAACAGAGCACTTGAGGTGCGTGAGAGAGGAAGAAATGGTATCATCTGCTGTAGTCTGGGCCTCTGTTATGGGCCAAACACTGCGTGGTGTTCACCCAATTTTCTAAGCGTTGATTCTTGCCATTGTAAACCACAATATTCACAACCATGCACTGTAGCTTGAGCCTTCCCAATCCAAAAATCCAAACTACAACGTGCTCTGAAGTCTGAAACTTGTTGGGCACTCACATGATGCTCCGAAAGTTTGGGATTTCCTAACATTCTAGACTTCGGAATTTCAGGTTGGGAATATTCAAACATCCCCACATCTAAAAACAAGCAAACAAAACACCTCCAGACTCTAAAACATTCTTGATCCTAACTGTTTCAAATAAGGGCTGTTCAACCTATTCCCATTTGCATAGTGCACTATTTGTCATGGGTGCATTAGAAGTTGTATGTACATGGCATTTGTCCTCCCAGGAACATAAGAGGCAGCTGGTATGGTGCCTAAAGTGATCACGTCACCAATAACTCATAGATCCCAGGAATTGACCCCTGCCTGGCAGGCATCTCAATCAGTGCACTCTCTGTTTCACCTTGCTGCCTCTGAAGACCCACGACCCAGATGGTCTGGGTAACTCTCAGGAACCTGTGTGAGGTCCGGTTTTCTGAATCATGTTTGGCCCTTGGCAAGTAGAACACTGGAATGTGTAGCATGGAAAAGAGCTGCCGATGGCTGGGAAGGAAAGTGGAGCTTGTAGAGAGGTTGCCAGCCAGACCTCTACATGGCGTGCGTCACACCACTGTGGGCTCAGCTCCAGCTCTGATTAGATCGTGTCTACTGTGTGCCTGTGCAGTCAGGGTGTAGAGTGTGACCGTTATCTGGGAGATAGTCACCTGATATCAAGGTGGACAGATGCTCACTGCCTGGCACAGTTACATCCCACTTGTGTAAACAGATCCCAGTTGCCCTGTGCAGGTGAGCAGGTGCCGAAGCTAGCAGCTCAAGTTAAGATGGAAGCTCTTTTTTTTTTAAAGTCAAGAGGTAAATAAAATATACCATTGTTTTCAGACTATTAACAATACATTCAAAGTGAACATTTCAAAAGCCCTAAGATAAAATTCTATTTAGATAAGTTGTTAGAAGTGCAGAAACTAGAATTATTTCTCTATCATTTCTTCCTTCTTTCCTTTCTTCTCTTCTTCCTCCTCTTCCTTCTTTTTCTTCTCCTTTTCTCAGTACTAGGGCTTGAACTCAGGGCCTTGAGCTTGCTAAAACTAGTGCTCTTCCACTTGAGCCACACATCCAAGCTAAAGCTGTTCTATAGTAAGTGATTTGTGAAGCTTTCCTTTGTGCTGCAGTCCTAGTCCAATGTGGTCTTTGACAGGAGTCAGAGACAGTGTCTGGTCTTGTGCTGTGAATCGGTGACTTGTTGGTGTTAGTCTGTGTGGGTTAAAGCGAGCTCTGGGCTTTGTTGCTCAGGAGCTGATCCCTCAACCCAGCTGAACTGAAGTGTGCCATTGCTCATCAGCTCAACACCAGCTTCTGAACACTGGACAGGTTAAGGACATCAGATGGCCCCCACTGCTGCCCAGAGGTCTCCAGCAGAGCTGCTGAGATTTATTACCTGTAGGAATAGATGGGAGAAAATCCATTACAGCTCAATGACTCTGGCAGCATTTGCAAAGCACTAGGATTATTTCATCTGGGAAAATGTCAGCAAATCTCATCTACCCATCTATCTGTCCACTGAGGTCACAGTGATGCTGTTTTCAGTTGGACATTTTTAGAATTCAGGGACAAGCCAGTCTTGTCTTACTTATTCTTTGTGTTGTTATACAGTTCTGAATTGAAAATGCAAGGTTGCACTTCAGAAGCTGTGTAGCATTCACCACAGTACTATGCTGGCTCAAACTCATTAACAGGTACATGTGCCTTCTCTAAAAGCTATTCTTGGGGAACAATCCAGAAAGACCATATAAATGCATGATTCTAGCACTGGTGCAGTGGCTCACACTGCTTGGGAAGATACTGGCTGGATCAAAGTTTGAAGCTGACTTTGGCAAAAAGCGAGAGTTCCTCTCTATTAATAAGCTAGGTGTGGTGTTGTGTACCTGTGAGCCCAACTACCAGGAGGATGTGGGCTGACACCTCCAGGGAAAATGTACAAGGCCCTATCTGAAAAGTCACTGAAGTATAGAAGGTCTGGGGATATGGCACAGATAATCTAGCTTTTGCCTAGTAAGCACTAGGCAAACATCAAACATCAAAACTTAAAAAAAGAAAAGAAAAAGAAATAAGTTTCTGTAGTATGGATTCTTTTTGTGTTACCCAGTTTTCTGTCACTATGCCAAAATACCTGAAGTAATTATCTGATAAGGAGAAAAGGTTTGTTTGGGCTCATACTTTGGGGCTTCCAGTTAATAGTGACTAGCCTAGTTGCTTTGGGCCTATGGCTCACCACAGCATACCATGGTAAGAGCACATGGCTGAGCAAAATAGCCCGCCTTGGGACCAGAGGAGGAAAAGACTGGTGTCCCAAATGACTTTCAGACTTCATTGTTCTTTGCATGGGGCAAGGGGATCCCTCTTGACTGGTAGGGTCCAGTGGGAGTTAGGCTGCCATGCCTGGTAGCTGACAAGACTCCATGATGCTTACACTTTAGTTGAGAGATGTGGAGAATAAAGAAGCCAGAAAGATAATGATAATTCACAGTGCATGCTATGAAATAAGTCAGTGAGATAGAAAGTAACTACTTTTTATAAATAGGCTCTTGCTTTTTGCTCAGACGTAGAGTAATCCTATTTGTGCTTCCTGTAGAGCAGGGGTGACAGATGTGTGCCACTCTAGCAAGCTTTTGATTAATTGAGATGAGGCTTCCTGAACTTTTTGCCTGAGCTGGTCTCTCAACTCTGATTATCCCAATCTCAGGCTCCTGAGTAGCTGGGATTACAGCCGTGAACCACTATACCTGGCCAAATAAGGTTTAGGGAAGATTCTTTAAAGAACTTCAATTTAAGTTGAGAGCCGAAGAACATAAATTGGGTCCTTCAAGGAGCTGGTGAGAAAAGTACCATGCAAAGGCGGTAGCAGGCACCAAGCTCCAGGGCAGGAAGAGGCCTATATGGCTGCAGCTTGGGAATGAAGGTCAGAATGGCAAGGAGGGCCCTTGGAGCCTTGTAAGCCTGCTAAGCCGTTAGGAACTGGGGTTCTGGATAAGCAACCATGACTGCTCCAAGAGTGTGCTTGTCAAGCAGACATGCCCACTCAGTGCCCCGTCCTTCAGATCCAGACAGATGGGTCATGTGGCTTATGGTCATGTGACTGACCACGTGTCCATCAGCATTGCTGGAGTAAAAGCTGGAAAGCCAGCTGAGTGAATATGCAGGGCTGAGGTGTTCGAAGCATACACAGACAGCCCACTCACTTCTCAGGTTCTCTGCTGTGTTAGGGAAAAGGAAATAGGTTGACCCGCATGTGAAACAATCTAATGCCAATCAAGACCACAGTTGAAAACAAGAAGCATGGAGATGGAGAAGCAAAGACTCATAGTACGAAGAGTTGTAACCCTGGACAACAAATGATTTCATGTGATTCCGTGTACAAGCTGTTGCCTTTGGCTTGTGAATTGTGTTACGTTCAAGCCACATGTTAGCACTTGTTCCTAAATCTGCTCGTGTGATCCTTTCCTTCGGTTTAGATGACAGTGCGTCTGCCGCCAGCAGCATGGAGGTGTCAGACCGCATTGCTTCTCTGGAGCAGCGAGTCCAGATGCAAGAAGATGACATCCAACTGCTCAAGTCCGCGCTGGCTGACGTGGTTCGACGGCTGAACATCACAGAAGAGCAGCAGGCTGTACTTAACCGGAAGGGACCTACCAAAGGTAGGTGTTTGTGCAGCGTCATGGGCAGTACTGCTCTTACGGAAGATTCCTGCTCATCAGAATATACCACATATTAATACTGAGACACACCCCAAACTCAGAATCACAATTCAGCATCTTAGCCTGGCCAAAGGAATCCCACCAGGTAATGTTTTTTGATGTGATAGTACTGAACTGTGCTGCCCATGGGTATATATTTATAGGTGGTTTTTAAAAGTCCTTCGAATCACAGAATGGGACATCCAAATCAGCCACCAAGAATGCAGTTAAGATTCCCTGGGCAGATCTTGAGAGAGCTGGCAGAAGGCATGGTGCTTCTTCACATCCTCCATGGAGGCTGCTCCATCTAGAGCATTTTCTGGTAATTCTCATCTCTTCTGTGTCCTCAGCTTGTACTGTCATGGAGTGAGGTCCAGCAAACAGTCACTCGGATGCCATGTGGGAGGCCTTGGGTCTGGGCACAGTGGGGTGCCTGGCACTTCCTCTGCGGAGCTCAGAGTCCTGACGATGTTTCTAGCTAACTTACCTCTCCTGGCTGGTAAGCCACACAGGCTGTGCTTTCTGCTTCTTTTTCTTTTTCTTTTTATTCAGCAGCACTGAGGGATTTGAACTCAGGGACTTACATGCTTAATAGGCAAGCACTGTACCTCTTGAGCCACACACCTAGCCTTTTTTTCCAATAGAATCTCATGTTATTTTGCTCTGGTTGACCTGGGGCTATAATCCTCCCACCTTTGCCTCCCTTGTATCTGGGACCATAGGCTATGCCACCAGGCTTGGCTTAGAGTTGAAGAGAGATCTCACTAACTTTGTGCCTGGGCTGGCCTTAAACTTCTATCGCAAATGCTGTCTCTTCTTCATGAGTAGCTGGGATTACAGGTGTGAGCCAGTGTTCCTGGCCCCTTCTGTTTCTTTGAGGGCTTCTCTGCCATCCATGGGGACATAGCCCAACCCAGAGATCTCTACTAGTGGATTTCTGGCAAGTTAAGCCATTGTTTCAATCCCCAGAACTCTTCTGAGGATGAGGCATAAGAAATAATACTTGACTTAAGAAACTTCTTAGGGACCCTCTTAAAGTATTAGAAATGAAACACCTCATAAATCCCCGCCCACTCAGTATCAGTACCCTAATGTCTGCATTTGTGTGCAGTTCTCATGATTTGCTGGGACTCGTTTCTGGACTGTGCTTCATCTTGAGAGCAAAATCCCTCTGCTTGTCAAACATTCTGAGACTGAGGCCTGTCAATGTCCCTTAAAGAATGTCTTCCTTTTTATTTGGGTTTTCCTTAATCAAAAGAAGATGGTCTAATATCCTCTGATTAGCTCTTTCTCAAATCCTGGCTGGCTGTGTTTTCACACATCTGGAAGGAAGTGTCCTTCCTTATCCTTCCTTTAGAGGTGTGGGCAGTCCCATGTGAGATCCATGTGTTCTCTCGATGTCTGTATTTTGAAAAATTCTTTAAAGTAATCTTTTTCTCCTTTTATGTTACAAAGCAATTGGGGTATTTTAAAATAGAAACCAGGTTATTTTAGGTATTCTTGACCTACTCAGCATTCCAAAAGTAAATCTGATGACTACCATATCCCAAAGGGCACATTGGAAGTACTTGACTTCCACGAAGCTTCAGAGGTTTTTTTAAAATTTTATTTTATTTTATTGTAAAGGTGATTTACAGAGGGGTTACAGTTACAGAAGCAAGGTAAGGAGTACATTTCTTGTCAAACATTGTTAACCCCTTCCTCATTTTCCCCCACCTTCCCTTCCCCCTGGAGCTTTAGACTAAGTTGGGGAAAAGACAATATAAGTGGCATGAATTAATTTTAACAAAACTTCTGAGAGAAACAACATTTTCATAGTTTTAAAAATATTACTTTCAGGGGCTAGGAAGGTGGCTCAGTGGTAGAGTGCTTGCCTTGCATGTATGAGGCCCTGGGTTCAATTCCTCAGCACCACATAAGAAAAAAGAAAAAAGCCGGAAGTGGCGCTATTGCTCAAGTGATAAAGCGCTAGCCTTGAGTTGAAGAGCTGAGGGACAGCGCCCAGGCCCAGAGTTCAGGCCCCATGACCGGACCCCCCCCACCAAAAAAAATATTACTTTCAACTGGGAGAGATCAAGGAAAGGAATGTACTCCTTACCTAACTATAGGTCCTTTGTATATGACTTTTCTAATAACAATTTTTTTTGGGGGGGGGTCTGGTCGTAGGGCCTGAACTCTGGGCCTGGGCGCTGTCCCTCAGCTCTTCAGCTCAAGGCTAGCGCTCTACCACTTGAGTCACAGCGCTACTTCCAGCTTTTTTCTTTTTGCTTATGTGGTGCTGAGGAATTGAACCCAGGGCCTCATGCATGCAAGGCAAGTGCTCTACCACTGAGCCACCTTTCCAGCCCTCTAATAACAATTTAAAAAATTAAAAATATTCTTTTCCTAAATGAAAAAAAAAAAGCCTGGGGTCTGGAAGCAGGCTGGAGAATAGAAGATGATGAAGACTACAAGAAAGTGGGGGAGGGGCGTGGTGGCCCTACTGAGCACACCACGTTTCCTACTCTGTGCAACTGGTTGCCTGGTGCAGTAAATTGGGGTGCAGCAGATGAAGGTGGTGGGTAGCCCCTGTATCAGAAGCCCTGGGTGCTCTCTCTGAAGTTCACAAAGCTGCCCTGTGGGTCATGACGTCCTCCCCTCAGTCTGCATAGCTGGTACCCTGCTGTCAAGGATTAGCAGGGGATCTTCTAGACAAGATAGGTTTTAGGAGAGCCTCCTTTGGTTTTTAAAAGATCGCATCATGGCAGGTTAAAAATGCTTAGGTCAGAAGAATTTCAGATGTTTTTTGAAAGATTTTGGAATATTTGCATATACACAATGAGCTCTGTTGGGAATGATACCCCTAAATTCACTTAGGTTTCCTGTTACCTTATACACATAGCCTGAAGAGAATGATGTTGCTTCATGTCTGTTACTGTAATCAGTTCCTAAAGAGGAAAAGCTTTATTTTGGCCCATAATTTTGGAGGTTTCAGTCCATGATTGGAGAGCAGTGTTGGTTTAGACCAGAGATGAGGTAATACATCTGGGCACAGATCATGGCTGATCTGCTCAGCACATGGCTGGGAATTGGAAAAACAAAAGGAAGGGGCTGGGGCTCTATAGTTGTCTTCAAAGGTGTTTCCCCACTGACCAGCTTGATGCCTGTTGGTTTTGATGCCACCTCTTCATGTTTCTACCGTGTAGGCCTTTGGAGGAGATTCAAGTAACTGAAGCAACATTATACAATACTTTTTGCGGCCTGCATTTTTATTGCAACCTGTCATATGAAATCCAGTGTGGAATTTTCTACCCTATATCATGTCAGTTCTCAAAATAGTTTCAGGTTTTGAGCATCTGGAGCTTGGATCAGGAATGCTCAATCTGTTTTACTGGTATCACTTTATAATATTTTGGCTTTCTGTCCTGATATAGATTTCAAGCAGACTGGACACATAGCATCCTAATATTTAAATATTAATAGCTTATTCTCTACAAGTTTAGGGATCAGAAAATTAGGGTTCAGTGTTGGACTTTTAGGTGTATACCTTTGTGCCATGTGCCTAGTAAAGCAGTGATGCCTGTGCCCCAGGAATCAGACCCTGAGCCTTTCACCTGTGAGCACAGGGAGCTGTCCAAGTGTTTAGCACCTGATACATGGCTGTGACAGCCCCTGTTCACTCATTAGCACTGACTAGCTTCAGTACTTTCTGTGAGTCCACCGACAATCATTTGGATCAAATGAGCAGTTTGTTTCTCAGACGTACTCACTTGGAAGATCTGTCCCTTGATATTTGTACAAAAGACAGTGGCTGGCCCCAAAAGTCAAAGTAGCATATGAAGCCAGGTGCCTGTGGCTCACGCCTGTAATCCTTGCTACTTAGGAGGCTGAGATCTGAGGATCACATTTCAAAGCCAGTCCATTAGACTCTTACCTATCCAAAAAGCCTGTAGTGTATCTATGGCTCAAGTGGTAGCAAAAGCTTAGGTACAGTGCTGAGTTCAAGCCCCAGGACTGTCATGCACACCCAAACACATGCACACACAAGTGCATGTAATTAAACAGGAAGTTGCTCAGAGGTACGCAGAGAAAAGAGATGTTTTAGTCAGCAAGCAATGGTTCTGTTCTGTGTCGCAAATGGGAATTGAGAGCATTGTCTCTGATCTGAAGCACCACATAAACTCATCTTCATCTGAATGTGAGCACAGGATATGTTGATGGATCCCTCTCATAGCCTTCCTCATTGCTCTATGTCTGTAACATATAGCTGCTGGCACACACAACAGAGACTCACCCATAAGACAGGCTGGAGATTCAGGAGCAATCGCTGTTTCTGCTGTGACTTCCATCACCCATAGCACAGAAGATGAAGCTACATTTTCAGGGATCATTCAGAGAATTCTGGGAGAGTACATGTCTACCAGTGGCAACTATGCAAGTGTCATAGGATCCACTGCAGGCTGGTCAGGAACCAAGAATGACCAAATACACTGCTGAAAGGAGTCACTGGCTGGTAGGTTTGAAGCTTTGACAGTACTGGGCTGCTGTGAACCTTCAGATAAACATCTCTTCACTGGGAGAGATATAATGGAAGTTTTCTCAAAAATGAAATTGCTAAAAAAATAAAATCTGAATTTGCTCCACAAGGGCTAAAAAGTTTGTTAAATAGTTAAATAGTTTGACTTACAGGGACAAATTGTTCAGTTGAAGAATTGACCTACAGGGACAGTTCATTCAATTGATCCAATAATTCTTTCCCAGGACAGTACTTATTGAAAAAAGATGTCATGACTTCTGATCTTTGACCTATTTTTATCATTCTTTGTGCCACTTAACTAGGATAACAGTGACTACTGGTCTCAGGAAGGTGCTTTACCAGCAGACTGCGTTCCTGGCTCCCTGAGTCAGGCCATGATGGCCGCACCCTTGGACACACAGTCCATTCAGAGCAGGTGACATTCTGCATGCTCTCCCTCCTCGGCAGTGTATTCTAGCTCCTGATTGATCAGCTTGAACTAATTATCCAGCTGTTTGTTACCAGCAACTACTGCTGGTAAAGTAAACCCAGTAAATACTGGGTTCAGTATTTACTCCATCTCCGTGTCAGCTCTCCAGGTTTTGCTTTCTCCTTTTTCTTCTTCCTGTGGGAGTTTTTTTTTTTGTTTGTTTTGTTTTGTTTCAATTAAGACGCATCTAACAGAAGAACCTCAGCCTGCAAAGTTAGCTTTCCTCGTGCTGAGCTTATGTTTGGATTCAGCAATTTGTCATGTTGCAGTTGTGCTGAATTTGGGTTTCCAGACAGCAGAGGAAAGAGAATCGAACAGTTTATGGAGACACATGTTCCTAAAATTCCTGCTAAAGGTGAAGCTCTTCCAGATGTGATTGGAGCAAGGCCATACCCAGAGCTAGCAGAGTACAATGCACAAGATCTCTTTTAGGGGTACATTATGGCTATAAACACAGACAAATTCTTGGTGAAGGGGTTTACCATGGAGACAGATGGGATAGAAACAGTAGAGGGTGGCAAGCAGCTGGGGCAAGGTCAGAAAAGTGTGATATTTCCACACAGTTAAATCCTATATTGTCATTAAAAATGTTTGTGTTGCAGCCAGACATGGTGGCTTACACCTGTAGTCCCAGTACTTGGAGGCCAATGGGAGGATCATGTGTTTTAGGACAGCCTGGGCTACTTAGTAAGACCCTGGTTCCCCACCCCCGACTCCCTACAAAAAAGCAAAGTTTGTTACCAGTAACCAGAGAAAACATATTTATGTATTGCAAGGACATGAAACTATATACTAGCATTTCAACTAAAGAATAGTATATGCAAACAAGACTGGGATGAAATATACCAAAGGTCAGACAGATTTTTTTTCTAAAATATGATTATAACTTGCTTCTTTTTTATACTTTTAGTTTGTTTCTAAAAATTTTGTGGTATGTATTCCTTTGTAAGCAGGAGGAATCACTGCTTTTTTTTTTTCCTGCCTGTACCAGCACTTAAACTTTGGGGGCCTCAAGATTTCTCTCGCTTGCTCCTGGTGGTACTCTACCACTTGAGCCACACTTCCAGTCCAGCTTATAGCTGATCAAATGGGAATAGAGTCTGGGGACTTTTTGGTCCAGGCTGGCTTTATTTTGTGACTTCCTAGGTCTTAGCCTCCTGTCATAAATCACTTCTGTCTTACTATTGAATCTGAAGTCAACAGTAGGGGCCAATGTAAGGAGACTGAGGCCCACTCCAGCGAGACCTCAGGAGGAAGAGCAGGTGTGGTTTGTGGTTTATTTAATCACAAGTCTGTTTTGTGCATATCCAATTTCATTGCAGTGCTAAAATATTTTTTTAATTCTCAAAGTGATGTACAGAGGGGTTACAGTTACATAAGTAAGGAAATAAGTACATTTCTTGTCAAACTTGTTACCTACCCCTTCCCTCATTTTTTTCCCACTTTCCCTCCCCCAACACTCTCCCCAGTGCTGCAATATTTGCATGTAAAATATAGATTAATATCAATCATTCTTTCATGTAGTTGGCATTATCCATTTTATGATGTGGTAATCTGTAAGTAGTTCAGATTTCTTATTCTAAATTTGACTTCATCATTTAGGCTGCAATTAGGAGCTTGTCTGAATACTTTTTTTATTGGTCCTATACATGAATGGATCCATTAATTATATATAAATGGCCATATTTAGAAGTATATTTATAGGTTTATATAGTCCTAGAGAATAATTACATATCAAGAATTATATTAACTTTATAGATGATTATATTAATAACTTCATGAATTAATAGATGAGAAAATTACTAAGTAGAACCAAAGTCTTCTGTTAGAGATCATTAAGCAAGTGAGCCCTGTCATTCCAAGACATGGAAGCCCTGTGACCTCCTCTGTCTGCCCCCACAGCCTGTCCCTGGGTGGCTGCAGAGTGGCTGTGAGGAGCCTGTGTTAGCTTAACACCTCTCCCCATCCTCACAGTAACACGCACAGCCACCATCTGTCACCACCGCTCATCAGCCGGCCAAGTGCTGGATTCAGTGGCTTTGCTCTGTCACCTTGTGCCATGACTCTATGTTCCATGTAGCAGGTACAATTATGCCACCTTACTGATCAGGAAGCAATCTGCAGGAGGCCAACTACTTCACCCCAAGTTTCACAGCTGTCTGAGACAGACCTGGGACCTACCCAAGGCCCTGGCTGAACTAGAACTCTTTCTGCCATCCCATCTGTTTCTCTGTGCATGAGTCTTAGCAATATTGCTTAAATTAGAATCATTCCGATCAAGCCCAAGTGTTTTCTAAAAATCTTTGTAGTAAAGGTGATAAACGGGGGTGGGGGGTGGGGGGACTACAGTTACATAAGTAAGGTAATGAGTACATTTCTTTATAAACACTGTTACCCCTCCCTCATTTTCTCCCGCTTACTCCTCCCTACTCCCTCCCCGAAGTTGTATAAGATCATATATAATGAAGTGTATCGAAGTGAACTCCAAGAATTGGAAACAAGAGGTTCTTATTATGTTATATATGCAGTTATTTCTACTTTTTCTGTTTTAGTTTTCTGTACCCTTTGTCTTGTATATAAATTTATCTGATCCATGGAAGGGAAAGGGAATGACAGAAACAGCAGGACAAAGGATGAACTACTGTGACAATGATACTCACTGGACACTTAAGTTGGAGGCCAAATAGTTAAATGAGTAGATGTATGACTTGTTTTCCCTCAAGGTTTAATTGGATTTGTAACATATTCCAAATAGAATAGCTCATGACAATGCCCCCTTGTACAGAGTATTGAACGGAGCATGAGGTCTCCTTGCAGATTTTATTAGATAGGTATAACTAACTAAAACTTTTAAGTTTGTTTGCCCACAGTGAGATGAGTGAATAATGATAACGCCCCCTCCATTGCTCCACTACGAGGGAAATGGCTTTCTTCCTCTCTCTATCTCCTGCTCTCTCTTCTCATCCCCCTCAAACTGTTGAGTTACAGAAAAAGCACTTCTCTCTTTTGCTGTTTCAGGCAGAACACACCGATGTCATCTGTTTTTCTCATTGCTCTCCCCTGTTAGATGGGTATTTTTCATGATTTATGGGAAAGGTTTAGTAGGTGGTTTTAGCCTTTCAGAGATTAAGAAAGATTATTTTGCCAGGTGCCAGTAGCTCACACTTGTAGTCCTAGCTATTAAGATCTCAGGAAGCTGAGATCTGAGGATTGGGGTTTGAGGCCAGCCTAAGCAAGAAAGTCTGTGAGATTCTTATCTCCAGTTAGCTATTAAAAAAAATTTATATGTTTTAAGACAAATCCATGACATCACATCATTTTATTCAGAAATAATTATATGTTTCTAAGGTAAAAGGACTTTTAAATAAAAGGACAAAATACCATTATTCTTACATTTTTCCTGCTGGTGCTGGTGGCTCATACCTGTAATCTTAACTATGCAGGAGGCTGAGAGCTGAGGATCACGGTTCAAAGCCAGCCCCGGCAGGAAAGTCTATGAGACTCTTATCTCAAGGTAACCACCAGAAAACCAGAAGTGGAGCTGTGGCTCAAAGTGGTAGAGCACTAGCCTGAGCAAAAGAGCTCAGAAACAGTGCCCAGGTCCTAAGTTTAAGCCCCATGACCAACCGAACAACAAAAATTCTTATCATCATCAGATATCAAGTCAGCATTCAGACTCCCTAACTGCCTAAATTAATTATTTGTATTTTCCTTTGTGCCAGCACCAGGGGTTGCACTCAACTTTCTTTCTTTTCTTTTTTTTGGGGGTGGGGGTCCGGTCGCGGCAAGCAAGCACTCATACTTGAGCCATACCTCCAAGTCCAGTGCTTTACTGGTTATTAGAGATGGAGTCTCACGGGCTTTTGTTTTTTTGGCTGTGCTGACTTCAAACTGCGACCCGCCAGGCCTCAGCCTCCTGAGTAGCTAGCATTACAGGCATGGCCACCAGCATCTGGAGCTAGTGCCTTTTTTTTTTTTTTGCCAGTACTAGGGCTTGAAGTCTGAGCTTTGTTGCTGAGGGCTAGTGCTCTACCACTTGATCCACAATTCCACTTCCAGCTTTTTTGGGTTAAATTGGAGATAAGAGTCTCATAGTGTTTCCTGCTCAAGCTGGCTTTGAACTGTGATCCTTAGATCTTAACCTCTTGAGTAGCTAGGATTTTTGGCATGAGCCACCAGCACCTGGTGATATATTACTTTCAATAGCAGTTTTATTGGGCTAAAATTCACATATTTTACCCTTTTACTTTTTTAAATTAACTTTTTACTTGTGAAAATACTGTACAGAGGGGTTATAGTTACATGAGCAAGGTAATGAGTACATTTCTTATCTAGCATTGTTGCTGCCTCCTATGTTTTTCCCCTACCAGCCTTTCCCTCCTGCCTCCTCAGCTACACTCCCCCCACCTCACTCCCCAAAATTGGAAAGTTCATTTTTTGACATAGCATCTTGTACATCTCATTGTTGCAGTGGGTCAATCTGTATCAATCTGTATCCCAAAAAACAATTTGTTTTTTCCCTTCTCCTCTCCAAATTATACCAACATCAAATACAGTAAAAACAGGGGTTATACCATGGGGGAGGGATGTACAAAGCAACAAAAAAAATCACATGGTACCTTATAAATACATTAGAAATAATAGCTAGGAAGATAAAAACCACTTGTGTCCCCATCTTGGGGTTCATTTCGCTTAACATCATATTATCTGACCTTTTCTTTTGGGTCCGGTCATGGGGTCTGAACTCTGGGCCTGGGCGCTGTCCCTCAGCTCTTCAGCTCAAGACTAGCGCTCCACCACTTGAGCCACAATGCCACTTCTGGCTTTATTCTGCTTATGTGGTGCTGAGGAATCGAACCCAGGGCCTTATGCATGTGAGGCAAGCACATTACCACTGAGCCAACTTTTCAGCCCCATATCTGACCTTTTCTGAAGCTTGTCCCAGACATATACTAGTCAATGCAAATAAGGGAAACCATGGGGCCTCTGTTTCTTTGGGCCTGGCTTACTTTACTTAATATAATTTTTTCCAAGTCTTTCCATTTCCTAACAATGGGGCGATGTCATTCTTTCTGATGGAGGCATAGAATTCGATGTGTATACCACATTTTCTTGATCCATTCATCTATGGATGAATGGGTTGGTTCCATATCTTAGCTATGACAAATAATGCTGCAATAAACATAGTTGTGCTGGTAGCTTTAATATGGCCTTGTTTGTGATCATTTGGGTAAATGCCCAAAAGTAGGATTGCTGGGTCATAGGGGAGCTCTATGTAGAGTCTTTTGAGGAACCTCCATACTACTTTCCAAAGGGGTTGAACAAGTTTACACTCCTACCAACAATGCAATAGGTTTCCCTTCTGGCCACATCCCCTCCAGCATCTGTTGTTATTAGAGTTCTTGATTCTAGCCATTCTAACTGGGGTGAGGTGGAATCTCAATGTTGTTTTGATTTGTATTTCATTTGTGGCTAGAGAGGTTGAGCATTTCTTCATGTGTCTATTGCCCATTCTTACTTCCTCTTCAGAAAAGTTTCTCTTTAAGTATTTAGCCCACTTATTTATCGGGCAGTTGTTTCTTTGAGGATTTGTTGTTTGGGGGATTTTTTTGAGTTCCAAGTATATTTTAGATATGAGACCCTTGTCCGTTGTATGGCTAGTGAAGTTCTTCTCCCAATCCGTGAGCTTTCTATTGATCTTGCTAGCTATGTCCTTTGCCATGCAGAAACTCTGCTGCTTCATGCAATCCCATTTGTCTAACCTTTCTTTGATTTGTTGTGTTTCTGGGTCTCTATTAAGAAAATTTTGGCCTGTGCCAAGGAGACCTAGGGTTTCTCCTATTCTGTCCTGTAATGTTTTCAGGGTGTATGCTTTGGGTTTTAATATGCTACCAATTTTATAAAATCATTACCATTCTTCAATTGTAGAAAATTTTTATCACCCAAAAAGAAACCCTGTACCCATTCACAATCATTTTTGATGCTTTCTTCCCACTCTGTCCCATCCCACCCCTCCCCCAATCCCCAGGCCTTGGCAACCACTAATCCACTTTGAGTCTCTGTGGATTTGCTGCCCCAGCTGTGTTCTGTGAGGACTCCTGCAACACATGGCCTTACTTCTCCATCTTCCTTCATTAGCATAATTGTTTCCCAGGGGCATCCATGTTGTAGCATGCATAACTTCTTTTTATGTCTAAGTAATATTCTGCTACATGCAACATCTTGTTTATTCAGTTATTGGTTGCTGGGCAATAGGTTGCTAGTAAATTACTTTGTGAAGTCAGTTCACTTACCCATTTTTCTGCAAATATTTCTATCATATGGAACTCTTTTTTGTTTGATTGTTTTGTGCTAGTACTGGGACTTGAATTCTGGGCCTTGCACTCTTCCTCAGCCTTTTCTGTTCAAAGCTGGTGCTTCACCACTTGAACCACAGCTTCACTGCCAGCTTTTTGGTGGTTAATTGGAGATGAGACGCTCATGGAATTTCCTACATGTACTGACCTGCAATCCTCAAATCTCAGCTTCCTGAGAAGCTGGAATTCCAGAGCCTGGCTGGAATTCTTAACATTACAGGATTCTTGCACTACTAGACCCAAGCTGTAAAATATAAATGAAAACATTACATGATGGACAGATCATCTGCCTGTTGGACAGTATATTACAACTTTAGCATTTTGATTATTTTCTTTTTTGACAGTACTGGCGTTTGAATTTAGGGCCTCACATTTGCTAAAAAAGTGTTCCACCATTTGACCTACATCTCCAGCCTTTTTTTTCTTTTTTAGTGACTTTTCAAATAGTTATGTGTTTATGCCTAGGCTAAGCCTCAGACTGATCCTCCTACCTACACCCTGCCACACTGGAACCACACTATACCTGGTTTATGGATTGAGATGGAGTCTCACTAACTTTTTTGCTTGTGCTGGCCTTCAACCTCGATTATTGGGATCTCTGACTCTCAAATGGCTGGGATTACAGGCAGATTGATAGCTGTTTTTTTTTTGTTGTTGTTTAAAGTTTTAAAGGAAGTATTAGGGTTTCTAGCCTGCTATAGATCTTCATACTTCTAGTACAATAGGTACAAGGTGACTGACACCGTCTGCTGCCCTGTGCCTTATCCTGGAGGCCACATGGTGATACAGGGGCTCATCCTCGAAGAAAGTTGGACTGTTATTTGCTCAACCAGCCCTGAGCGGCCTTTTCTGCGGCATGTGGCTTCATGTATCAGGCATTTTGTACTTTTCCAGGATAGGACAGGTTCCTCAGGGGTTTGAGTCCTCATCCTGCACCCCATTTGCTGCCTCCCATTGCCTGGGAAGAGGTACAAGAAGTGTCAGTCCAGGGAGAGGATATATATCAAGGTTTTCTAACTCTCCTGGTGTGGTTGCAGCTATGGGCTCTGCCTTGGGTCCCCCACTCTTCCTGACTGTAACTTAAATGCTGCATTCCATTCTTTTCACATAATACTCAATCTCACTCTGATGTCCAAAAGGAAGCATTTTACCAGAGTATATGCAGCACAAGATATTAGCCACACTTTCCTGGTGCCTCCTTTGTGCCAGGCACTTCCCTTCCTCATTCCCAGCCCTCACAACAACCTGCAAGGTGGCATTGTCTTCTTATTGTAGAAAGAAGCTGGGGAGTGAGCTGGGCCGAGGCCCTCCTCCACTCCATGGTTAAGCCAAGGTCCCAGTAAGCCCAGTCCTGTCTGCCTCAGGAGCATTTTCTGCCCCTGAATCCTAGGGTTCCAGCTTTCTTGCTGGCCCTCCACTAAGGACACTCTTGACCGAACATTTATCATGCTCCTTTTTTCTGCGGAGTTCTCCTTCTCTGTTTTACCTTGAAGAACAATTAAAATGTTACTTGAAAAAAGAAAAACTCTTTCATTCACCAGAGTACCATCTGGAAGCTAGGGATTCATTCATTCTTCTCTACTCCCAAAGAGTAGGAACCTCCACTAGTGTGGTTTCTCTTCTTTGCTTTATCTTTTTTTTTTTTTGTCGGTGGTGGGGCTTGAACTCTGGGCCTGGGCGCTGTCCCTCAGCTCTTCAGCTCAAGGCGAGCGCTCTACCACTTGAGCTACAGCGCCACTTCCAGCTTTCTGGTGGTTTATTGGAGATAGGAGTCTCATGGTCTCTCCTGCCCGGGCTGGCTTTGAACCACGATCCTCAGATCTCAGCCTCCTGAGTAGCTAGGATTACAGGCGTGAGCCACCAGCGCCCGGCTCTCTTCTTTGCTTAAAGGAGCATTTGTCTGAAAATTATTCACTACAGCCATTCTTTCTTCCTGCCATCCTACTGATCCATGATGGGCACTCAGTCGGAATGAACACTGAAAAGTCAGCTTTCTGGCACTGTAACAAAATACGTGAGATAATCAGCTTAAAAGGAGGAGATGATTATTGGAAGGTATGTTTTCAGAAGTTCTGGTTCATGATTGCTTGACCCTGTTGCTTTGGATCTGTGGCAGCATGGGAGCACATGGTGGAGGAGGCCTGGTCACCTCATAGAGGCTAGGAAGCAAGAGAGTGTACAGGAGACCAGAGTCACAGCATCCTCTTTAAGGGCCTGCCCTGAATGACCTACCTGCCTTCTCTCAGGAGCTACCTCTCAGTCCTGCTGCAGGCAAGGGACCAAGCCTTCAGCACTCAGGCCTTTGGAGAGGAATTCATGTCCAAATCACGGCAGACACTAGGAGGTCTTTTTGCTTCTCCCAAAGCCAAATTTGGTTGGCTTTTAGTGGCTAATAGTTTTTTAATATGGTAAGATGAGGAAAACATGGCTGAATGTCATGTGCACATCAGTGCTTACTAAGTTGTGGGAGCTGCAGGTGCTGCAGCTGTTAAAGAAGCCAGTGGTAATAAAACTTCAAGGGTTCCATCCAGATGGGAGTACTAGACAAAATTAGACCTTGACAAAGTGCGGATCTTTCCAGCTTCTTCATTCAAAGAGTGGTCCTCGTGTACCTTACCCTTCCTCCCTTCTCCCCCTCCACCCTCGCTTCCCTTCATGGGTTCTCAGCAGGATTTCAATAGTCTGTCTGCTTTTGATGCTACTCTGGTGTGTGTGTGTGTGTGTGTGTGTGTGTGTGTGTGTGTGTGTCAGAGAGAGACAGACAGAAGCAGACACAGACACAGTGAGACAGAGACAGAGACAGAGATACTAGGCAAATACTACTGAGCCACATCCTCAGCTTGACTCTATTATGTTTTAATATAAAATTTATTATACACTCTGGGAAAGCCTGCTGCATGTGCTTAACTTTTCTTACATCAACTTTTTAAATCCCATTTCCACCTGTAGGAGAAGGACAATAATCAGATTATGAGACTGGATTTTGAAGCTGTAACTTAAGAATTAACAACTTAGTCATGACCTTGAAAGGACAAAATAATGTCTCTTAGAAGCAAGGTTTGTATTACCGAAATCTAATGAGCCCATTTCTCAGTCATTCTATGGAAGGGCATGGTGTTTGCACATAGCCATTCCCATGCTTCCATGGGCTTTAGTCTCCTGCTGCTCAGGCCAGCAGGTTCCTCAGCCTCCTCTTCCCTTAGGATTGAGAGATGGGGATTGGAAAGAAGCGGGAGGGAGAGAAATCAGAGTTTTTCTGCCTTTGGCAGAAGGAGCCCTTGGCCCCTTCTACATGAGTCCTTCAGCTTGGCCTGTCCCTGTATTGAAAGTCCATACTGCTCCTAAAGCCTGTGTTTCTTCCAAGGTCACACACCTGCCCCCACCCCTACCCCCTCTGCCCGTCAGGGTTGAGAATGTGACAGTGTCCTGCTAAGGGACAGAGCCCAGTCTGGGCTTTGGAGCTGGATATGGAGTCCATTCCAGCTGGAGTATGTGAATGGAGGAGGTGTGGCTCTAACAGGATGGTGTGAGTAGTTCTCATGAACAGTAGTATATAACCAGGCAATGCAGACTCTCTTAGTATATAATCAAGAAATGCATGGGCTGGGAAGGTGGCTCAGTGGTAGAGTGCTTGCCTGGCATGCATGAGGCCCTGGATTCGATTCCTCAGCACCACATAAGCAAAAAGAAAAAAGCGGGAAGTGGCGCTGTGGCTCATGTGGTAAAGTGCTAGCCTTGAGTTGAAGAGCTGAGGGACAGCGCCCAGGCCCAGAGTTCAGGCCCCACGACAGGACCCAAAAAAATTAAAAGAAAAAAGAAAAAGAAAAAAGAAATGTAGACTCTCAGGCCCTCCTTGGCCTAGATTCAGGGGGATTGGCCCCTGATCCTTAATGCACCCTCTATGTACATTCTAGGCACACATACATCTGAAAAAAATCTCAGAGGCCTGGACACCCATGGCTCATGTCTATAATCCTAGCTAGTCAGGAGGCTGAGATCTGAGGATTGCTGTTTGAAACTAGCATGGGCAAGAAAGTTTGTGAGACTCCTATCTCCAATTAACCACCAAAAAGCTGGAAGTGGAGCTATGGCTCAAGTGGTAGAGCGCTAGCCTTGAGCAAAAATGCTCAGGGACAGCACACAGGCCCTGAGTTCAAGCCCCTAGACTGACTTGAGAAGGTGGAGAGAGGAAGGGAGAGAGGGGGGTGGAGGGAGGGAGGAAAAATAAAATTGGATGGAGAGAATGAGATCAAAGCACAACAGTAACTGGCAAAATGGAGTGTTGGCGCCACAGACTTGGAAGATGAGGATGCAGCCCCCACCCCCACCACTGCTCCTCAAGACCTTGTGGCAAAATGAAAGTTGAACCAGGCATGTTAATGCCAATCAGATCAGATACAGTGTGTTTCACAGTGTTAGCACTCTGCCTAACCCAAGTGTTTGAAAGCTGCTGCTAGCTTTATTTCAGCTATTACATTGCTGCCCTGGTGCTCTGTAGCAGGTGCAGCAGGCTACCCAAGCCAGTGGGGTTTGTTGATGGAAGACAAGAGCATTAGAGATTTGTCTGGACAGAGTCAAGAGAAGCAGATGGCAGAACTGCAGTACTAGGTGCCAGGAAGCCACCAGGAACTGGAGAGATGGTACAGCAAGAATGGAGGCTGTGCACCGGTGGCACATGCCTGTAATCCTAGCTACTCAAGAGGCTGAGATCTGAGGATTGTGGTTCCAAGCCAGCCTGGGCAACAAAGTCTGTGAGACTCTTATCACTAATAAACCACTTAGAAAACTGGAGGTGGCACTGTGGCTCAAGTGGTAGAGTGCTAGCCTTGAGCTGAAGAGCTGAGGGATAGCACCTAGGCCCAGAGTTCAAGACCCACAACTGACCAAAAACAAAACAAAACAAAACAACAAAAGGAAGAGTACCCATGCTTACTGGGCCTTTTACCAGTAGAGACTCATTCTCTACCAATTCCAGAGACCTAAATCCCCAAGCCAGTGTCACTGGGCCAAAAATCAAGGTGTCCACAGGGCCAGCTCCACACATGCTCATGGAAGCCTGCTCTGAGACTGGCTCCCTGCTGCTAGTAGTTTTTGCATGAGGACACACTCATTGGAGTTAGAGATCATAGAATCCATTTGGTCTCATCTAATTCCTTCCTTTATTATACCTTCAAAGACCCAATTTCCAAATAAAGTCACATTCTGAGGTTTTAAGTAGAACCTGACGCCACCCCCACCCCCTATCTGTAACCTCTTCTCTTACAGTGAGAACCTGGCCGCTGCCTTCCTCTTCCCATACTTTGCTGCTCTGTCCCAATAGTGAACTGTGGCCTCTGCTTTGCTAACCCATCTTATGATCACAAAACTGCTTCCTCCTGTCTTTTTCTACAGTCTTACCTGTTACAGAGGTTCCTCTCCCCCACAGTTCCCCTCGCCTCCTCTCAGAGGTGAGAAGGGGTGTCATGTATTTGTGACACAATTAGATTCTGTGTGTGTGTGTTTGTGTGTGTGTGTATGTGTATTTGTATCTGTATCTATCTGTATTTGTATCCGTATCTGTATGTGTATCTGTATCTGTAATGGGGCTTGAACTTTGGGCCTGGGTGCTGCTCCCAAGAGCTTTTATACTCAAGGCTAATGCTACCACTTTGAGTAACAGATTCACTTCCAGCTTTTTGTGGTTAATTGGAGATAAGAGGCTCACAGATTTTTACTGCCTGAGCTGGCTTCAACCCATGACCTTTAAGTCTCAAACTCCTGAGTACCTAGTCTTAGTTGCGAGACACTGGCAGTTATATTCGTAAGAGATTCACTAGATTCTAACTGGCAGTTAGATTTGTGAGGGGAGGGGGAGGGAGAGAGAAATTGTGTGTGTGTGTCTGTGCGTGCGCGTGCGCGCGCCAGTCCTGGGGCTTGAACTCTGGGCCTGGGTGCTGTCCCTGGGTGCTGTCTTTTGCTCAAAGCTAGTGCTCCACAGCATTAGCTAGCCTTGACTAGTGAGCCACAGCCCTACTTCTGGCTTTTTCTGAGTAGTTAATTGGAGATGAGAGTCTCATGGACTGCCTGGGCTGGCTTTGAACTGCAATCCTCAGATCTCAGCCTCCTGAGTAGCTACTAGGATTATAGGCGTGAGCCACCAGTGCTTGGTTTAGATTCTTTGTTTTGTTTTTTTTTTTGGGTCCGGTCATGGGGCCTGAACTCTGGGCCTGGGCGCTGTCCCTCAGCTCTTCAGCTCAAGGCTAGCGCTCTACCACTTGAGCCACAGTGCCACTTCCGGCTTTTTTCTTTTTGCTTATGTGGTACTGAGGAATGGAACCCAGGGCCTCTGGCATGCAAGGCATGCACTCTACCACTGAGCCACCTTCCCAGCCCCCTAGATTCTTTTTCACGATCTGAATTCCTTCATGGGGTTCTCCATCTTCAACTGGTCTTTCTTCATAGACATTGAAGGTCACTCTTGCGCCGGGCGCTGGTGGCTCACACCTGTAATCCTAGCTACTCAGGAGGCTGAGATCTGAGGATCGCGGTTCAAAGCCAGCCCAGGCAGGAGAGACCGTGAGACTCCTATCTCCAATAAACCACCAGAAAGCTGGAAGTGGCGCTGTAGCTCAAGTGGTAGAGCACTAGCCTTGAGCTGAAGAGCTGAGGGACAGCGCCCAGGCCCAGAGTTCCAGCCCCATGACTGACAAAAAAAAAAAAGGTCACTCTTGCATGAAGGTCTCTGGGCTTTGACTATTACCCTGTTCTGTGTCCACCACACTGTATGCTATCGGTGTTTCCCACACTTCACCTACTCAGCCCTCCCCCAGCCTCTGGCAACACAACCATCATCTGTCTCCCATCTTTATATTACCTTCCATCTTTAGATTCTGCATTCTAGATTGTCCTGTAAGTAGAGCCACTCACACATGCAGCCTTCCTTCCCTCACATAGCAATGTGGACTTAAGACTCATCTGTGGGTTTTTTTTATATCACTGCTTTATATCACTTTAATCACTTTCTATCATATGGTGCCCTGTGTGGATGGACCAGATCATTTATCTAGTTACCTATTATGGGATATGCTGGTTGATTCCAGTTCTTGACAATCACAAATAGAGCTGCTGTAGATATTTACATGCAGGCTTTGTAGACGTTCATTTTTCAGAGCGTTTGAGTAATACCCAGTGTCAGCCTGATTACTGGATCATATAGTAAGGCTATTTAGTTTTGTAAGTAACTGCCAAAGTGGCTGTCTCACATCTTGTTCCCAGCAGCAGAGAGCACTGGTGTTTGTCTTTTGGATTTTCGCCATCTACATCCAATAGGTATACAATGAGACTTCTCATTGTTGCTTTTATTCACATTTCCCTAAATGACAGAGAATGGTGGAGCATCTTTTCATGTGCTTATTTGCCATCTGTGTGTCTTCTCTGGTGAGATTCTTTTCAGATCTTTTGGCCACTTTTTTTCTTTTCTTACTGTTGAAGTATAAGAGTTCCTTTTATGTTCCCACATAAATCATTTATCAGATATAAGTTTGTAAACAACATTTCCCCCCAATCTATGACTTGAATATTCATCCTCTCAAGTTGCTACTGCAAAATATAAAGGTACTTTTTGAACCCACACGATTTATTTTTCATGTGTGGAACATATTTTCAGTATTGTATTTGAAAATTTATCATCAAACCCAAGGATATTTGCTACTAAAAATTTTACAGTTTTGCTGTTTTCACTGATTTTGAGCTAATTTTTATGCTGGGTATATGGCTAGTGTCTAGATCCATTGTTTGAGCACCATTTGTTGAAAGATCATCTTTTCTTCCCTGCTGGCTGAAAGGTCATCTTTTTCTCCCCTGCTAGCAATTAAAATTGACATCTCGCACTAGACATACTGGCTCATGGCTGTAATCCCAGATATGTATAAGGTAGCGATGGGAGGATCACAATTCAAGGCCAACTAGGGCAAAAAAAGTTAATGGAACCTATATCAGAAACAAACCAAGCACAATTTACATGTTTGTAATCCCACTACTCAGGAGGTAAGGGTAGAAGGTTCATAATCTAAGGCTGATTCCTTGGAACAAGTGGGTGAAAAATAAACCAAAGGCGAAGAGTTGAAGGGGTGACTCAAATGGTAGAGTTCTGATTTTTTCTTGTGCTTGTCTTACAGCAAGACCACTGGTGCAGACCCTGCCTCTAAGAACCACTGTCAACAATGGCACTGTGTTACCAAAGAAACCCAGTGGCTCCCTACCATCCCCATCCGGGTCCAGGAAAGAAATAACCATACCGGCAACCAAAAGGTAGACTTTTGAAGCACCTCTGTATTGAAAAGGCTCTGTCCTTTCCTGACATTCCACACTGTTTCATCTGAGTTAAAACATAAAATTCAGCCTCTGGTGTGTTGTGGTCAAAAGAATGCTATGCACTTAATTCTTCTTGCTTTAGATTTAACTGAATTGTCTGTAAAATCTCATTGGCTAGAGCCATCCTGTACAATTTCGTATTTTTACTTAAAGGTTCTCTTTCTAAAAACAAATGGGCTCATAGCCTAGGAAGAAAGAGCATGTTTTACCCTTGTCCATACATAGAACATAGCAAAATTCAAATTACCATAGCAGCCTTAAATTTGTTTCTATAAAATTTAGGCAAGCCCACACTTCTACATTATACCTAAGGGCTGTAGATGCTGGTTGTCTGCCAAGTAGATTGCAGTGTGTTCTTCACTTTGCAATGATTATTTATAATTATTTATAATTTATAATTGTCATATTAAAATACTGTATCTCATTGCCAGTGTGAAGTATTAGGCTATAGAAAACCAAAGGCCTGATGGTAATGGAGTGTAGCTAGCCTGGAACAAATCCCTCTGTAGCCTACTCAATGGGAATGCCCTAAAATGCAGAATTTGTGGAGTTCATTGACATGTCAGTGATCCTATGAACACAGAGATGTGGGTGCTCTGAGGGTATCCATGGGCTCACAGACGTCAGTGCTGCTGTAATTTAGAGTAGAAATCAGCCAGCCATCTTTTTATGCCCCTCCATTTCCTTCCGACTCTTGTGTTGAGGTCTCACCTCACCTGCAAGCTGTGAACTGCAGCCTGTTGGGGCTCAGCAGGTTGGTGGTGGATGTTTGCAATAGGTCTTTTGTGAAATATTTTGTCCTGGAGAAGCATGAGGTCTGTGTCCCACTATGTCTCGCTCACAGGAAACTTGGAGCTGCTTATGTCTGACCTGTGTCTAGTTTTTCCCTGACCCAGAGCGCTGCTCTTTGGAGCAGGGTTAACCCAGAAAAAAAAAGTTAGGTTTATGCTCCCTTTCAGGTGACACACAAGAGGTGACCTCAATGACACCGAAGCATTTTATCCCTCACAGGTCTGTGAAAGAAGAGGGAGCCCCCAGGGCTGACACAGGGTGCTCATCCAGCAGTCAGGTGCAGGGGAGAACTCTGCTTTTATTAGGACTCATGACATCATTTTCTAGGCTCTCTTGGGGGGGTTATGGATTGGCTAATTTAGAGAAAGCATGTAGGAAATGGAAAACTCTTCTGCACAAGTCTGGTGCCAGCCACTTGGGTCCTTCATGGGTGGAAGCTTTAGAGTAGTACATTTTTGGATCAGTGAGATGAAGAATAAATGGGCCATCTTGTAAAGGAGAGAGGATGGTTTAACTAGGCCAAAAGTGATGAGGTATGGCTAGGTTTCTAATAAATCATGTCAAGCCGAAGAATGGATGTGGAGGCTGCACATATTAAACGGTTACAACATCTTCAAATACGTATTGTTTGTACAGAATGGACTGTCCTGGCCAAGTAGATACTCCTCTGAGTTTCATCACATGGAATTTCATGGTTCATTTTTTTGTGATTTTAAGAAAATTTGTCTCATAGTGCCTTTTAGATTTTTCAAAACACAATTCTTGGCCTCATTTTACAAGTGTTTATCGTAATCAGAATCATTTGTACGTATAGCCAACACAAAATGACCTTTTGAATTCTAACTGGCAGCAATAAACAAGACTTATTTATCTAGATGTAAAGATAACAAGATTGACTTTTTTCTTTAAGATTCGGGCTTCCATCTGTTATTTTTATTGTGGTGAAAATGTATACCATTTCATCTACTGTCTTAACCATTTCAAAGTATATTCAGTTTCACAGTGTTAAATACATTCAAATTGTTGTTCAACAGATCTCTAGAACTTCTCAACTTGCAAAGCTGGAATCCTGTACCCATTTAACAATTCCCCTCCCCTCTCTTCTCTTCATAGCTCTTGGCAGATTCTTCTTCCCATTTTTTTTTTTTACGGTTTTTTGACTGCTTTAGATAATTCATAGGAGAGGATCCTGTCCTGTGTTCTCCAATGGCTCCATTTGCATGCATGTGTGTGTGTGTGTGTGTGTGTGTGTGTGTCACTTTTTTTTTTTACCCCATTCATCTGTTGATGGACACTGCGTTATTTTATATTTTGGCTACTGTGAATAATACTACAATGAACATGGTATACAACTGCTAGTTTGATGAAGTTTTTTTTTTCCTTGAAATAGGTTGAATTCGGTCAAATGCTTTGTCTGCATCCCTTGAGATGATCATGTGGTGTTTTTTCTGCTAATGTGATATACTATATCATTAGATTTTCATAAGTTAGAGCCATCATTGCATTCCAAGTATAAATCTTACTTCGTTATGTTACAGTCTTTTTAATGCACTGATGAATTCAGTGTGATATTTTGCAGAGGATTTTTTTCATCAGTATTCATCAAGGATATTGTTCTTTAGTTTTCTCGTAGTATCTTTGTCTGGTTTTGGTATCAGGATAATGCTGGCCTCATAGAATGAATTTGGAACGGTTCCTTCTCCAAATCTTTAGCAGAGTTTGAAGATTCGTATTAATCTTTCACTAAGTGTTTGATGAAATTCCTCAGCGAAGCCATCTGCTCTTGGGCTTTTCTTGCTGGAATATTGTCGAGGCTTCCATCTCTTTACTAACTGTAAGTCTGTTTGGTTCATATATTTTTATTTCTTTATGTTTCAGTGTTGTTAGGTTATATGTTTCTAGGATTTTATTCATTTCTTTCATGTTATCCAGTTTGTTGGCATATGATTTTTCATAGTAGTATCTTATAATCTTTTTTATTTCTGTGGCATCAATTGTAACCTACCCTCTTTCAGTTCTAATTTTAATTGCTTAAATCTTCTCCCTCCTCTTTTTTTTTTCTTTTTTTGGTGATACTGGGGTTTGAACTCAGAGCCTTGTATTTATAAGGCAGGTGTCTACCGCTTGAACCACACCTCTAGCCCTCAGATTTGTTGATTTTTTTTTCCCCGGTGGTGGGGCCTGAACTCTGGGCCTAAGCACTGTCCCTCAGCTCTTCAGCTCAAGGCTACACTCTACCAATTGAGCCACAGCACCACTACCAGCTTTTTCTGCTTATGTGGTGCTGAGGAATCGAACCCAGGGCCTCACGCATGCAAGGCAAGCACTCTACCACTGAGCCACCTTCCCAACCCAGATTGTTGATCTTGAAAGCAACAATTTTTAGCTTATCTAGTTCCTTCTTTATACTAACTCTTGTTTTCATTAGTTCTTTTTCTAGTTCTTTGAGGCATGATTTTGGTGACAAATTTGTGATCTTTCTTTATATGCAAGCCTTTATATCATAAACTTCCTGCATTTCCCACCTGGGTTAGTGGGGAGGCTCTCTGCATCCTGCAGATGTTATTTATTATGTTTTTATTTTCATTCCTTTCTAGGTATTTTCTAAAATTTCCTTCAAATTTTGCCTTTAAGCATTACTGGATGCTGCCCCTGAGCTCTTTAGCTCAAGGCGAGTACTCTACCACTTGAGCCATAGCACTACTTCTGGTTTTCTGGTGGTTTATTGGAGATAAGTGTCTCACAGACTTTCCTTCTCTGGGCTGGCTTTGAACCATGATCCTCAGATCTCAGTCTCCTGAGTAGCTAGGATTACAGGTGTGAGCCACCTTTGCCCACCCTAAGCATTGTGTTTTAAAGAATGAGTTGTTTAATTCAACAATGACTTTTTATGATAGCAAATGGTTACTGAAGGATTGAGATTTTTCTCTCCCTTTATTCTTAGAGACAATTGAAATTTTTAGTACATATTTTTATATATTTGGAATTTATATAAATATAAAGTAATAACATGATATTTTATAATATAAATTATAGAAAATATTTTTTTCGGATCAAAAGGACAAAAAGAAAAAGAAAATGTAGATACAATTCCCAGCCCCCCTTTACTCGCTTCTTCACAGGAACATAGTGGGTTATTCTTGTTCTCTTTTGAAAAAAAATAAAAGAGATTTTGTAAAAGTCTCTAAATTAAATTCAAAGTAACAATGATATGCGATAGTGACCATGTTTGTGGCTTAGAACTCTTAGGATTCATTTACATGATCTCTAGAATTCCTGGAAGATTATGTTTTGAGTGCTTATATTTGAGATGCTTATTTAGAGTAGAATAGTTCCTGGGACCCAGTTCTCTTTTTTTTTTTTTGTCGGTGGTGGGGCTTGAACTCTGGGCCTGGGTGCTGTCCCTCAGCTCTTCAGCTCAAGGCGAGCGCTCTACCACTTGAGCTACAGCGCCACTTCCGGTTTTCTGGTGGTTTATTGGAGATAGGAGTCTCACGGTCTTTCCTGCCTGGGCTGGCTTTGAACCGAGATCCTCAGATCTCAGCTTCCTGAGTAGCTAGGATTACAGGTGTGAGCCACCAGTGCCCGGCTTGGGACCCAGTTTTCTGAAACTGCCAGCAGGAATAAAGAATCTAACTTATGGGAATAAGACCAGAGGCATTAGTGGGTGCTGTGGCTGCTCTCTGAGTCACTGACATACTTTGATTGAAAACATATTCTAAAAACCAGATCCTCAAAACAACCTGGAGAGGGAGGTATTATTATCACTGTTTCTCCAGTGAGAAAAACTGAGGCTCAGAGAGGTCCAGAGGTCCCCATGGCTAGAGAGTAAGAATGTCTCTACCCAAGTCTGTGTCTCCAGGGCTCAGCCCCTCTGTCTAGGCTAAGTGCAATGACCTGCAGTCCAGCTGTGACACCTACTCATGAAGATGCTTTGGAAGGCTCCTGTCTTTATATCCTTCCTGTCTGTTACTGCTTGGAGACAGGAATGACTGAGCTAAAGTTTGCGGCAAGTGGCCAATCTGAGAGACAGAACTGTCCACTAGAAAGAGCTGCAGGGGCCAGACTCCCAGGAGAATAAGCAGGCTGGTGCCAGAGCATTTCAGCCCAACGTGAGGGCTCCTGTGTTGTCTCAGGAGTATTGCCTTAGCAGTATTGTATTGCAAGGAAGAAAAATTGTGGCTGGTAGCCATGTGGTAATCTATGTGTGCAAGTGTATGAATTTCAATGTAAATAGTAAGAAACATTCAAAGAAACATCCAAAAGCCTCTGTAGGCTTTCCTTTTAAATATGGAGAAAATTTTTACCTGCTCAGCTATTGTCAGCACAAACATGCCAACTTGAAGTGTGTGCTTCTCTGGACAGAGTGTCCAGAGCTGTGGGTGGTGATGCTGGCTTCCCTAGGCTTCTGTGGCTGTGGGCTGGAAGCAGCCACTGTGACTGCATAGAGAAGTCCCTGTCAATCTCTCATTAGGAGAAAATTTTGACAGCAGAAAGAAGCAAGCAGGGCCTTCTGAATATTAGGATTCAAGCAGCTTCCAAGTCATTGCAAATATGTTTGCAATCATGATAGAAATTTTCTGTAATCAGAGTTCCAAATGAACCGAGTTGGGGCATCTGTGATGTGTACAGGGTGTATGTTTGTTTTCTTTTCTCTGGGGCTTTTCAGCCTGGTGCTTAAGAACAAAATGCCCATTGGACATAGTCCAGCGCCCAGCGGTTGTGCTTTGTCTTGCCAATTAAGACTTCGATCGGGACTGGGGCTTCTTTTGGAATCTTTGGGGAAAGCTTTGTTTCCATTAGTCAAAGGAAAAAAGGCAGAAAATCTAGGGAAGACACTGGGGGTCATACCTTGTTCTGTGGACCGGCAGCTGACAATAGAACGTTCCCACTGGCTCAAGGAAGAAACAATTGCTCATTCTCTCTGCTTCTAAGTAGAGCATTACAATGGCAGAAAGCTGTGATTGTGGAGATGAAAAGAATAAAAGTGGTACAGAAAGCATTAGTTTAACAGTGCTCCATGCTCAATGTGAGATACAATGGTAAAATAGCTATTGCTTTCAAGCTAACAGCCAACAGCTCTTTGGAAAAATAGTTCTGCTTGTTAGAAGGATAGTGTTTTTAACTGCTTGGGAATCAGTATAGATACATGCATGACGAGGAGAAAAATTTTGATTTCAGTTGATTTTAAAAACTATATTCCTAACATATTTGTTATTCAGATCCATTGCAATATAGGTGCTAAATAGAGTCTAATTTGAGTCTGTTCTCAGTAGCAAAATAGAGATGGGAAATACTATCCTGTGGAGAAGACTGATTGGTGTCCACTCTTAGCAGAAGTCACCCAGGTAGTTGGCTTCAAAGGATAGGGAAAAAAAATTTCTTTTCTGAATCTTTAGGATTGTCAGCCTTCCTGGGAGGGAACTTGCATTTTGCCCCTTGGCCATGAAGGTATTTTTTTTTTTAACAGTGATAGACATGGAATTTCTTTACTCAATTGTTGAAATGTGTTCTCAAATTAAATGTCTCAAGATTTGCAGGACAGAAAGCCAAGTTGGTCCTGGGCCTCTATTGAGCAGCACCTCACATAAATGTGTTGAGTTAGTGGTTGTTTTAATATAGTGTTTGTCACTCTCACTGTTATAACAAGTGAAATCATCAATAAATCTTAGGTCGTACAACAAAGTTACCTGTCAGTTTTCTATTACAACAGCAAAACTCTGGGATCTTTTTTGGAAAACCATTTCTTGACTCCAGATTACCTGATGAAAGAAAGATGTAATTGTCGCTTCTTCTGCTTAGAGCAATTATCTAATCATAAAAAGATTGTCACCAGTCTCCCTGCAGACATTTTCTTATGTCTGAAATGTAAATTGGCAAGAGTTCTTGAATGCATATGTAATGAAATGTAAATAACCATTTTATCCTCAGAATTTAGAAGGTTTGGGGGTGGGTGTCAGGGAGAGAGAGCTGGGAAAGGAAGGGAAAAAAATGAAGTCATGTGACTGTGCACCCACAACACCTGACCTGCCTTTCATGCTGAGAGGTGTCCTGAGTTGTTCTGTGCCTGTCACAAGCCAGTGCCCTACCTCTTCCCCAAAGTTGCATCCAGAGAGAACACAACATCTTTGCTATTCTAGGCGGCGTCCTGGGGTGGGTCCACAGCCCTGCTCTCTCTGCCTGCCCTCTGCTACAAACGCCTTGTTTTCAAGCCTGTATTTTCTGCCCTCCACTTGAGTCCTAGCAAATCCTCTTTAATTTGAAAGAGCTCTGGGTTCTCAAAAGAAAATGTCTTAACATAGAGACATCTTATAGTAAGATTTCTGAAGTTTAACATTTTGATGCAAATATGGGTATGGCAAACGTCTTGAAAGGGCTGGCATGGATTATACTCAAGATGGCTTTCCACTTGGATATGTGCATCCTGTAATTTACTGAAGCTTAGCAAAATCCCTTCCCACACTCTCACAGTGGCACTGTGTCTATCCTGTTCCTATTCATTTTATAGATTAAACAGGACCGTGAGTCTTCTCAAGGCAGGCAGACAGAACAGATCAATACCATGGCAAGGGGCACTAAGGGGTTTTGTTTTTGTTTTTGTTTTCTTTTTTTGGACGGTCATGGGGCTTGAACTCTGAGCCTTGACTCCATCCCTCAGCTCTTCAGCTCAAGGCAAGCACTCTACCACTTGAGCCACCATACCACTTCTGATTTTCTGGTGATTAATTGGAAATAAGAGTCTCACAGACTTTCTTGCCTGGGCTGGCTTTGAACTATGATCCTCAGATCTCAGCCTTCTGAGTAGTTAGGATTACAGGCGTGAGCCACTGGCACCCGGTTCTAAGGTGGGTTTTGTAACCCATATGCTCCTTCTGTCCTTTCCTCTCCTACATCAGACACAGGAGCCGAAAGGTCTTACTCGGCCCCTAACAAGCAATCCTGCTTTAAGTCAGGTAACTGTGTTCAATATCCATATGCAGAGAGCCTGTGGATCCTCCAAACCCAGTATCCCTCGGGGGTTTAGCGGTTGCTGGAGGTCTTGGAGAGGTGGTCAGTAGGGAAGATGTAGGATAGAACCATGAGCCATTTGCCAGACATCACAGTTGTTGCATATCTATGAATTTGTTTCTATGAAATGATGATAGTGCTATTTTTGCGGAAGATGTATGAGGTTTAAATGAGATAATACATGTGAAATGCAGAGTACTAGGTATGTGGTGACTATTGTGACTGCTGCTATTTCCATCACCGATACCCATTACCTCCTCCAGTACTGGTTTGAGTGTTAGTCATCAGAAAGTTGGCTTGTGTTTGCCTTGATTGACTAGCCCTCAGGTTTTTCCTGCTTTAACAGGTGTTTTATACAATGCTTCACATTGCCGTGAACTTGCTATGAACTCCCACAAGGTCACCACAGAGGTGACTCTCTTGGCTGCTTTCTGCCACTGCACAGTCTCCCAGGGCCCCATCAGCTGTTGGCAGCGGGGAGCCTGGGAGCCTGGGTTAGGTGGTTGGCGGAGTATGAGCTTGCTGAGCTACAATAAGTGCATGATTTTCATCACTGGGAGGTCTTGAACTGCAGGCACAAAGCATTTTTAGGTTTTTAGATTGCAGTCCCAAATTTCAGAAATGTCATGTTGCTCTAAGATGTATAATTTTCGTGTCCCCAAATTGAATATTCTAAAAAAGCCCCGCTCTGACCTTTGGGTGTGTCCGTGCAGATTCTAGCTGGAGGGTTCTGGTGCTGTAGATTCAAAGCTTGCTCCGTTACCAGAGAACCTGGCAGAAATGTCTTAAAATAATCACAGTCATGCTCATTTTATTTACATGTGCCCACTCAGAGAATGAGGTGGTTTGTCATAAAAGTCAGCATAATAGCATTTAAAAAAAAAGGCAAGAAGTAATGACTTGCTCACTTAGAAGCCACAAGAGCTCAGGAAGGGCACACTAAGGAGGAAAAGAGTCCTGGGAAGGTCAGCAAGGGGCAGGGGCAGGTTATGGGCGGGGCTACCTGTGCCAGGATCTCCTGGGATTGAATGAGATGGAACTCAGCTCTGTGGCAGGACCCTGCCATTCTTGGTCCCTCGGCTCTTGCGCACTTCTTACTGGAATCTGTTCCTGGTCTTTCCTGCCTGTCTTTCCCCCACGGAGAGTGTCCCCGCTGTGCCCAGCACAGTCCTGTCCCTTCTTCTGTGGTGCTGTGCTCAGGCGCTGTGCATGCTCTGCCCTCTGCATGTTCTCCTGGCATCTCTGCTACCTCCAACATCAAAGCAGCCTCTCAACCCATGTCTTCAAAATTAGTTTCTCTGGGCACTTTCCATCCTCCTCTGCTCTTCCTTGCTGCCTCATCAGTGGCTCAGAGACCCCCCCCCCACACACACACACACTGGCCACCCCTGAGACAGCCCTGCCCTGAGCCATCCCAGAAATGGCAGACTGGTTTGTTCTGCTTACACTTCAGCTCCATGTGTCCAGCCAGACCTCCTCCCAGGACTCCACACTCCCCCTCCCTCTCTGCTTCCTTCAGAGAAGCAGGTTGACCCAGAGAGACCCTTTAATTGCTTATCCATTTATCTCAGCCTTGCCTTTACTGAATCTCCATGGAGCTTCTTTGAACCTCTGTAAATTATATATATATATATTATATGCTATATATATATATATATATATATATACACAAAAAAAATGATGAATGAGATGTGAAAAATGGGCTGCGATGGAGACAAGTTTACAGTGATACTTGAATGTCTGGTTGCATGCATCCGATAGCAATCTGTGGACATGGAAGTGTACTTGTCCCAGCCTGGGAGCAGGAGGCTAATATCAGCCATGAGCACAGCCAGGCTGGGGCGAGAGCTCTCTTCTGGACTGCAGTCTGCTGTCCCCTGGCTGTGTCCGCTCCCTGGGGGCTCCTTTATGAGGGCACTAACCACATGTGTGAGGGCTCCACTCACCCACCTGAGCCACTCACCTCTGAAGGCACCACCTCCACGTACTTGACTGAACCACTGGGGTACAGGGGTAAGGCTCCAAGGATGCAAACCGTGTGTGTGCTGTGCACTCTCGGAGGAGGCTGCTCAGTCCTCAGGGCTCCCTAGCTCCACTCAAGTCTGTGGGTTTCTGTAGATCACATCCCCTTTCCTAGACTGGTTCTCTCTGAGCAGTCAAAACACTTTTTCCCCTTCATTTGCTCTTCCCAGGCTTCCATCGCTCTAGTCTCTTTGATTCTGCAGAACAAGTTGAGTGCTTACATGGTAGCAACACTAAACGAAGGCATTTTACAAATGGTAGACTATTTCTGTCACTACCTGGTGCATCTGGCTTGTGTTTGTCCCAGGTGTTCCGTTAGGCCAGAGTTCTCCAATATTAGCAGCGTTGGCATTTGAGTCTGCACAGTTCTTTGTGATGGGGCTGTTCTGAGCATTGTGGGAAATTTAGCACATCCTTAGTCTCTTCCCACCAGGTGCCAGTAGGAGCCCTTCACATAGCTGTAACAAACAGGAACACCTCCACACATTGCTAGATACCTCAGGTGGCAGCTCCACCCTTGCATGAACATCACTGGTCTACACCGAGGCATCATCAAGGACAGAATCACCTTCTTTTAATCCACTCCCATAGTGTGTGGGAATCTTAGGGTTCATTTTTGACTGTGGTTTTGAACTGGGCTTGCTGCCTCAGTCACAAAGACAGTGAGCAGAGGCATTGATGCCAAGTGATGCTCTGAGAGCTTTTCCATCTCTGTAGTGTGGATTTCAACTATCCACATGCAAGTATATATCCTATACATATACACCCATGTATAAATATGTATGTATCTCTATACGTGTGTGTATATATCTACATATATATATATATATATATATATATATACACACACACACATATATATATAGTGGTGGTGCTCCTGAGGTTTTGAACTTAGGGCTTTATACTTGCTAGGCAGGTACTCTTCTGCCTGAGCCATGGCCCCAGCCTTTTTTGCTGCAGTTATTTTTGGGATAAAGTTTTATGCTTTTGTCTGGGTCCAACTTAACATTATCTTATTTATATCCTATATTATCCTGCATAGTTGTGATGACAGGTGGGAACCCCTCTGCTTAGCTTATTGATTGAGATGGGGTCTCTACCTCACAAGGAGCTGGGATTACAGGTGGGAACCAATGCGCCAGCCTCCCATGTATGTGTCTTTACACTTGGCACTACAATAGCATCCACGATATGAAGAATATTAGGGTCACCCACATCTCCCTCTCATCAGCATCAAGCGGACCAGCTCTTCTGAACGAGTGTCTCCTGGGGGTCGGAGGGAGAACTCCGGAGACTCCAAAGGAAGCCGGAACCGTACAGGCTCCACCAGCAGCTCCTCGAGTGGCAAGAAGAACAGCGAGAGGTAAGACTGCCCCTTGGTTGGGGCCACTGCCCAGAGGTCCTCTTATGCTGGTCTCTGGGGCTAGTCAGACCCTTGTACAAGGACAAGCCGCAGCTCTCGTTTGAGCACCAGGTCTTCTCCTAGGGTGCTGTGGGTGAATGAAGCAGAGCACTCCTGCTCCAATGCAGTGTTGTTCAGACTCCCTGCACACTGGTGTGGGCAGAACTGAGTGTACGGAACCCAGGAATGCCTGTGAGTTCCCGGGAACACCCCTTAGATCTCCAGTAAACCCCCTACAACTACCCTGGAATTACTCTTAGTGGATGTTTTCCGCTTGTCAGCAGTGTTTGCTAAGACAGAATGGGCCAGAGGTGGTGGTTTTATAATTTGTCAGAGTCTGTTGTTAGTAATGACCCCAGAAGCATGGGCCATTTTTTCCTTCTGGTTCTCTGACCTTCACTTACTTCTAACTTTGTAGGTTTTTAATGAGGCTAGTTTATGATAGATTTATGATACCCATGAACATCTAACCATAACATTTTAGTCAGGAAAGCTGCTTTGCACACTTGGCCAGCCTGTTTTAAGAGCGGCCACAAGCAGGGCGCCGATGGCTCATGTCTGTAATCCTAGCTACTCAGGAGGCTGAGATCTAGGATCACCGTTCAAAGCTAGCCCAGGCTGGAAAGTCCATGAGACTCTTATCTCCAATGAACCACCAGAAAACCAGAAGTGGCATTGTGGCTCAAGTGGTAGACCACTTGCCTTGAGCTAAAGAGCTGAGGAACAGCACCCAGGCATAGAGTTCAAGCCCCACTACCGACAAAAAAATAAAAGTGGTCCCAAGCTGGAGTCAGTTTTTCAGGGTGGATCTGATCTGTGTTTTTTGGTGTGTTTCTGACTAACACACACTGGATTTTTACTTCTATGATTTTGGTATTGTGTTCAGCAAAGCCCAAGACGGAATTTCAGAGGCTAACCATGTTTCTCCTCCAGTGTGTTTGTAAGAGGAAGGCTTAGTCAGAGCAAAGCCAGCTGCAAACCACAGCCTGTCAAGGTTCCGAGTCTGTAAATGAGTCATCATTCAGTCCCACAGAGACCTAAACGCTCTTTCAGGTTTGTTCCTAAAGGGATCTTTGGTGGGAAAAAAACACAGATGCTCTTCATTGTGTGGAGGGTCAGGTCCACAGCCAGTAGACAATTCAGAACCACTGACGTGGGCGCCGACTTCTTCTCACTGAGCCGATTAGTACTGCTTATGGAAGTTAGGCTAACTGGGTGATAATACTGTGGAAGAGAGGCCAGGTGGCCACTGTGGCCGCAGGGGGTGTCGTGGGGGGAGGGGTGCGATGGGATTCTCACAAGGCTTCAGATTTAGAGTGAACGCAGAGTTGACCTACAATATCTAGATACATCTTGGCAGTTCTTATAAACTTGGCTTCTCCTTGGCACATCTGAATCTTATTAAGCATTTCCAGGAAGAATCTGCATTGTGTAAACTCCAGATCTGTTTTATCTTCTAAATCCTATGGCTTTGGTTAATGTGCTGGGTAAATATTTCCATAATAGATACTTACAAAGGGATTTTTGAAAAGCACCACAGCAGGGATTTTGGAAATGAGGGACTGGGAAAGTTTACTAATCATTTTCTAAAAATAATCCAGACAATTGAAAGTATCCATCCAAAGATTAATATTTAGGGGTTGGAGGCATGGCTCAGGTGACAGGAAACCTGCCAGTGAGTAAAAGCATCCAATACCAAGTTTAAGTCCCAGTCTTGGACAAAACAGTGACAGTGAGCCCTCCCTCACATTGGGACTGGGAATGGTAGAAGTGGGCAGGTCTCCTTCTGGCCGAGTGTTGCAGATCCCCTGTGTTTCTTGTAGGCCCAGGAAATTAGCAGCGAGGAGTGGCTTGGGAACCAGGGATGGTGTGGCATCCAGACCATCCAGCTGGCCTGCCCTGTTCCTCCAGTTTCCTCCCATCCCCAAGTGAGCAGCCCCTATCCTGGGCTTACTGACCTCGCCCAAGAGGAGCTGAAGTCTCTGTAAGGAGGCCTATCAGGTGGGACAGAGAAGGATGACTATCTGCAGTGGGCTCCTCCCCGTGCCCACCCACAGTGTTCCTTCATCCTCCCTCTGGCTGTCTTTGGGTCCTGTAGATAGCCAGACCAAATGGAAAGGGTACTGAAAGATCTGAACTGAGAACCAGTTCCGACCTTACTTCAGGCCTTGGTTTTTCCTCTGTGAAATCAGGATGTTATAGCTCAGTCCCTTGAGTCACTTGAAGAAGTTAACTTGGAGGAAAGCACCCACTGAGTGCTTCTCCATGGTAAATGGTCATCCTTGCTGTGTTGGCTGTTGGGGAAAGTGAGGTGTGAAGAGCACAGCTTCCTGCAGTTCTTGCTATGTTTTCCTCATGTGTAAGCTTGGAGAGTTTGATGACATCTGAAGTAAATTTTTTTTAATCTACATGTTCGATTACATTTGCATAAGTGATACAGTCTTGTGATTACAGACCGATTTTGACAAAATCTAACCATAGTTAGGGGGAAATAAAGCATGATCCATCCTGTGATTCTCCCACCAGCCAGCCAAGTACCAACAGTGTCCAGGGCCAATTCTCTCCCCACTCCCTCCCCCTGCTCCACCTCATCCCATCCCATAGCTAGAGGCCCTGGGCCTCAGGCATCAGAGGGCCACTAGCACGCACCTGGCCTGCTGTGAGAAGACGCAGACCACATGCACATGCAGTACTTTGAGTCACACCAGTGACAGCTCATTAGTGACAAGGTGCATGTGTCCTGCACGTGTACAGGGCTGCTGTGGCACTAGACACTTCTGCATGAAGTAGAAAAAGATTCCCTTTATGCAAGAACAGTTATTCCCCATCAGCGTATGTATTTCTCAACAAGAACAAGTAAAGCAAATGTAAAGCTATTTGGTATGCACTGTGTGAACCTTACCATTGAACAGAAAGTGTTTTAATCATTCACATTTTTTCAAAACACAGGCCTTTATTTCAAAATAATTACATTTTGCTTTCACAGACATTATAATCTTCATGCTCCTGTATTTTTATATTCTCTAGATCCCATATTCTTCTTGCTTCTATATTTCATCTTCTTTAAAAATAATCACAGAAGCCAGGCACCAGTGGCTTGCACCTGTAATTCTAGCTACCGAGGAGAAGGTAGCAAAGTGGGAAGCGCAAGGGCAGGGCATGGAAAATGCATCCTTCTGTGATACTAGCCTCACAATCAGCTGCTTTCCTTTCCGTAGGACTTGACACCAAAAAGTGAGAAAATCAAATGCAGTGAGAAAGTGCATCCAGAAAGATAGCCAGTGAACTAGAGCAAAGATAATCAAGCTTCATCTCTGAGACTGGGAGGTGCAGGCAGAGTGGTGACCATGGAGGAATGATAGCCTTACCCTGCAGAACAGGGTGAAGGGGTCCCAGCTGGGGGACCCCTCTTCCTGACCCCCACCCTGAGGTGGGCATCCCCACCACAGGGTGACTCCTGTGAACCTGGCTTCCTTCTCCCCCCCCCCACCAGCACCCTTCTGTGCGAAGTGGCAGGACAACCCCTCTCCCCTACATTTCTTCTCTCTGTACCTGCAGCCATTTGCACAGTGATGGACACACAGGCTCCTTATGCATTTGTTGAATGAAAGGCAGGTTGTTACATAAAAACCAGAGCCATTTAAGAACTAGGTCAAGAGCGCCATCTACAGGTAAGTGATTTGAACACCACACTTCAGATTTAGAAACATTTTTAGTGCAGGGCAAGTCAGGTGACATGAAATAAGTTTTTTTTTTCCTGAAAAGATCATTTCACACCTTAAGCCATGGAACCCTTTGCCTCTTAAATTTTAAATACTCAGTGCTGACATAAGTTGTTCCAAGTTTGTAACCCTTAGGTAAGGGGCACAGAGGTGCTTACATGTCCAGAGAGGAAGTGGGAAGAAGTATTTATTAATAACGGTGTACTGGGCACTTGGCTGTGTGTCAGGCCGTCCTGCCAACACTGTGCAGGGGTTCTGTCACCGCTTTGTAGGTTATGGAGGTGAATGAAGCTTTTTGTCTGAGCCCTCCTGTCTCTCATAAAATCTGCAGCACCCCCTGCCGTGCTAAAGTGGTATTGGCCGGTAGGGTGTGAAGCTGTAGTTTATGTCCCCATTGGTCTCCAGAGACTTCTAGGGTTTTTTTTTTTTTGTTTTGTTTTGTTTTGTTTTTGTTTTTGGGTCCAGTCATGGGGCCTGAACTCTGGGCCTGGGCACTGTCCCTCAGCTCTTCAGCTCAAGGCTAGCACTCTACTACTTGAGCCACAGTGCCACTTCGGGCTTTTTGCTTATGTGGTGCTGAGGAATCGAACCCAGGGCCTCAAGCATGCAAGGCAAGAGCTCTACCGCTGAGCCACCTTCCCCGCCCCTCTCCAGAGACTTCTAAAGGCGTTTGTTAAATGGTTCCTACATGACCTTTCCCTGGGCAAATGTTGTTTACACAGCATGGCATTTTCACTTCCTGTGGACATTTTCTTCCCTCAAATGCAATCATTTTTGTTTTAGTTGAGAACTAAAGTTTTCATAGAGTGAAAAGGCCAAGGAAAGAACGTGTTTAACTTTAGGATGAGTTTCTCCTCCATTTAGCTTGCTGGTGGCTGTGATGTGTCACCCCCAATACCTGGTCCAGGCCCACAGCACCCTTCAGGAGCACGGCTCACCCAGGGGAGGGTGCACAGTGAACTCCCTGCAGAAGTAGCTGCACTGGCCTCTGGACAGCTGTCTGCAGACTCCATCCATAATGTGGCCAGTGGGAGTTAGCATGTGAAAAGGCAGACAGCGCCCCCCAGAGGCCTAGTGTCCATTGCCACTGAGATCTCAGCATAGGGTGTGTGGTGCCGTCCTGGTGTCCACTGCACTGCCCCAGGCCAGCCTTGCACTTGAAAGGTGGCTTTCTTGGACCAAATGGCCAGGCCCCACCTGACCCAGGGAGCACTGCTGCCTCCTCCCAGACCTTAGGCTGTCTCCTCCCAGGGCACAGCCCCTCTAGCTCTGTGCAGCACTGCACATCTGGAGTGGCCACCAGAGGAACCAAGAGGTGAGGAGGTCATCAGGCTGGAAGCCCCTCTCCTGGCTTCTTCTCCAGGCCTCCAGGGGTGGGTAGTTTCTTCAAGCCTAGTGTTTAGTCTTCTGCCCCAGGACAGGACCAGGCTTTGTCCTGAGCTGATGGGGAGGGCAAGGTAGCTGACATTAGGAAGAGTCATCGGAGCCAATTACACAGCCCATGGGCAGGCCATCACCCCCATCCTGAGTTAAATGGTAGCTGGCTCGAAAGGCTTGCTTTCCATGTAGATGACTGATTCTGGAGGGTGAGTACACAGGGCTTGGTTCTAGCTAATTAACTTGCTTTAATGAGAGGCCATGATGGTTTTGGCATTGAGTTGTCATCCTGGTGCACCCTGCCCACCAGGAGTTGAGAAGAGCCTTGTCATGTCTCAGGTTCATGTGCATGGGTAGAAATTGCATCTCCTCAGGTACTCTTAGCTTTCAGGAAAGATGATGGAGTGATAGCAGGGAAAATGAAGTCTGAAGTCAACATAATACATATATAGTGTATATATAGTATGTGTATATGTATATACACTGTGTATATACTATATACACGCTATATACTACATTTCTTAAGACACTTGAAATTTTTTTAAGTAGAAGTAGAGCAGCAGAACGTTTTCCAAGCACAGCATACCCAAAAGTGACTTCAGACTTGAAGGGACACGGGCCCCTGGTTCCATCTGACACTTGCCAGGTGACGGTTGCTGGTTCATATGCATGCTCCCTTTTGTTCATCCCATAAAACTAAAAGCATGACTCGGGAGGCTGAGATCTGAGGATCGCTGTTCAAAGCCAGCCTGGGCAAGAAAGTCTGAGACTCTTATATCCAATAAACCACCAAAAAAATGGAAGTTGCTATGGCTCAAGTGGTAGAGCGCTTGCCTGGAGCTGAAGAGCTGAGGGACAGCGTCCAGACCCAGAGTTCAAGACCCATGACCGACCAAAAAAAAAAAAAAAAACTAAACTAAAAGCATGAAACAGACAGCATGTCTCAGGACAGACTTGCACAGAGCTGAGCAGAGAAGGGCGCCATGGAACAAGAATAGGAAGAAAGCAGCCTCAGCGACAAAGCCATTCAAGGCTGAGAGAAGGCTGGTGAGACAGGCCAGAATGCCCCCGTCACAGGGCCATCTCCCCTCCCCTACTACTGCAGACCCTCAAGAAGCATACATGGCGACCAGGAATGGAGCAGGGCAACCAGGAAAGATGCCTTAGGCCTCTGTTTCCAGAAAGCTTTAGCCCTCCAGACTCTGCCCTGAGAGCTGAGGGAGGAATGAGGCAAATGTGAGAGCACCCAGGGAGAAAGACCCCGTGTGCACGTCAGCCCCACATGCCCCAGGCACTGAGAACAAACATAGCAGACTGCAGAGCAAAGATGCTGCCCTTGCAGACTTACCACCCCATGGAGAAACACAGTTAAGGAGAAAGTGAAAAGTGGAGCAGACCAGGAGGAGGGCGCAGGGCCTGGTGGAAGGTATGTAGACACACAGGAGTCTGAGGGAGCAGTGCAGGCAGTGGCTGTGAACACAGACTGAGCAGCACTGGCAAGTCTTCTGCAGGGCCAGTGTCCAGGAGGAGGGACAGGGAGCTGAAATACCAGCTGGGTTCACAGAACAGCAGAGTGAGCACAGAGGCTGAAACTTGGTAGCCAAGGGGGCCATAAAGGGAGAGGGCCCTGTGGAGCTTTCCTGGAGCCTCAGGTCAGTGGAAACCTGGGCTTTTACAGATTGTCAGTGACCATAGTTCAAGCTTTCAAACTACTCTGCCAGTAGCAGAATCCGGCTAAACAGAGGGAGGATCACTTTGCAGTCCCCACTGTCTATGTGCGTGGGATTCCTGAGACATCAAGGCTATCAATGCATGCCATTATTTATGCCATTGCCCAGTAAAGGGTAATTTCTAGTCAGGGCATTTTTCATTGTGTTTCAAGTTAAATTTTAAGGAGAAAGTAAGTAATATTAGAAACATCTGTTCAGTCTTTTTTTTTTTTTTTTTTTGCTGGTCGTGGGGCTTGAACTCTGGGCCTGGGCGCTGTCCCTCAGCTCTTCAGCTCAAGGCTAGTGCTCTACCCCCTGAGCCACAGTGCCACTTCTGGCTTTTTTCTTTTTGCTTATGTGGTGCTGAGGAATCAAACCCAGGGCCTCAGGCATGCAAGGCAAGCACTCTACCACTGAGCCACCTTCCCAGCCCCCTTAGTCTATTTTTTAAAAATATGCAAACATTAAAAAAAAAAGTCTATGCCTCTAGCTGCACTTCAGGAGCAGGGATGAAAATGCCCTTCTGTGCAGCGCATGTTCATTTCATGTCTCATTCCATATCTCAAAGCACAGGAAAACAGGCAGTGCAGGGGGAGCAGCACTAACTTTGGAGTTCTCCCTCGTTGGAATACAGGTAGTGGCTCATACTTTCTGCCCTTCCTGAACATCTGTTCCTGTATGTTGTTATAACAAAATGTCTGAGGCTGGGTATTTTGTAAAAAAAGAAAAAAGAAGAAGAAGAAGAAGAAAAAGTAGTTAATTTGGGGTACTGAAAAGTCCAGGATCTGGCAGCCACATCTGGTGGGGGCTCCTTCTGCGTCATTATGTGACAGGTGGTTTTACATAGCCAGAGGATGTGTAGAAGAGGCCAAAGTACTGGGGTGACCTTGCTTTAAAATAGCTTTTTGTGATGTGTGCTAACCGTGGGGCTTGAACTCAGGGACAAGGCCTTGGCTCTGTCCCTGAGATATTTTTTTTTCCTCAAAGCTAGTACTCTGCCACTTGAGCTACAGCTCCACTTCAGACTTTTGGTGGTTAACTGGAGATAAGAGTCTCGTGAACTTTCCTGCCTGGGCTGGCTTCAACCCCAGTCTTCAGTTTTCAGCTTCCTGAGCAGCTAGGATTATAGACATGAGCCACTGGTTCATTAGTCCATTCTTAAGGAGGCTAATACATTTCTGAGAGAACTGACTCACTCCCAAGAATCTGAACCCAGTTTTTAGTCTGGACCATTTTGTTTCTGTGTGCTTCTTTTGCAGTGTAATTTCCTTTGTTTTCTCACTCATGTATGTGTCATTTGTGTAGCAAGCAGGTGCCCAGCAGCTGCAGCTCATGGCTTATGGCATTGTAAGCTGCAAGATGAAATACCTCAGGCAGTCTTTAAACTCTGTTTTTGGTTTATATTCACAGCAAACCCAAGGAGCCTGTATTCAGCGCGGGTAAGTCTAATTTGATTCCTGTATGGGCACCCCTCACTTCACTCACTTGCTGGCTTTAGTAAATGGCTACATCTAGGTGTCACTAAGGGACAGATAAGAAGTAGCCACCCAAAGGCCAGCCCTTGGCACTTCAGGGTATGGGGACTGAATGGTAACCAGCCGCTTGGTGCGGGGGGGAGGGAGGGGGTCACATGGCTCAGATCACAGCAAGACTGCCCCATCCCTGTCCCTTCTGAGACCCATATGGGACCCATCAGTGAGGGCTGCCCTGGGTGTCCACTAACTCAGCTCTGCCTCCACAAGTGCACGTCTAATGGAAAGTTCCTGGTGCACTAGGTTGTATAACTTTATATACAAGTAGCTTTTTTGTTTCCTGCCTATCATTTTCTAATGTGCAAACTAATAGTTCATAGATACCTTTCCATATATATGTATCCATACATATATATATATATATATATGGATATATTTGTTTTGTTTCTGGCAATAGTAGGGTCTGAACTCAGGGCCTCATGCTTGCTAAGCAGGTGCTCTGCCACACTGCTAGCCTTTCCTGTGTGTTTTTGTAGCACACTTTATAATAAAGTGGATGCTGGTGTTTTTCTAACCAGGTTAACTTTATTTTAAAGTGTATTTTATAATGTGAAAAAATTTGCAAGTGTGTAAATGGTTACATGCACTTAATTGTCCCATATCTTGCCCTTAAATTTTAAAGTAACCATAGAAGATGCAGTTTTATATTTATCCGCATGTGCGTTAGTTAATTTCACTTTCAGGAAGCATGAAAATACTCACTGCGAATGTAATAGCTGCAAGCTAGCAGACCTGTACCCCATGCACACTTGTGAGAATTGCTGAAATGTCCAGTGGTCCTGGAGGAGGCAGGGGCAGGGCAGCCCATGGCCCGCCTGCTGGTTAGTGAGCGCCCAAAGCCACACTGCGGTACCCACCGTCTCTTTATCTAGCCCTTCTGTCTCTGTCTCCGAAATCGCAAGGGAAGCGCCGCGTGACCCACTGCAAAGGTAGGCAGCATTTCCAAGCCCATAGCTCTCTAGCAAGGCTGCCAGCCCAGCTCCAGAGACCGTTTTCATACAAGCAAACCCTTCCTTGTGTGGAAATGGTCCTGTGAGGCCAGCCCACTCCCATTTGTTTGATAAGAGCATCCCTGAGCTTTGACTTGGATGAGCTTTCATGCGTGGCTATGATCTGGATCCTGATTATCGGCTGATCATAGGAATTCCTAAAAATCCTGAAGAGAGCTATAGGGCAGCCCTGGGTGTCCACTGTTTAGCATGTGTCCTGCACTACTGGCCTGTCCCTACTAAGTGCCTTTGAGTTTGGTGAGTGTGTGTTGTTCTCCTAACAATAGCCATGCTCCTCCCACCCCCATGCTGTATTGTGATCTGAGCTGTAGAATGTCTGAGTCATCTGCACAAAGCCACACAGGGGTAAATTCTGTGCCATTTTGACCTAGTCAGTAATGTAACACTGCACATGGCCTCAGAGAGCAGTCTCAGCAGCACACAGCCAGCAGGGCCTTCATATGCACCGACACTGTGCAACCACAGTGGACTGTGTGTGTCCCACCGACATGGCACTATGCAGACTTCATTCCCAACCTTCATTCAGGGAGTGCTCAGCAGGACTGGCTCACATTTTACAAAGAGGGTGGTGGGTCCAATCACTTCTCAGTGAACTTTGAACTCTGCTGCTTCTCTTTTCAGTAAGTTTGCCTGCTGGGTGCTTTCTAGTGTTCATTTGGAGTAATCAGCCAAAATGCTGAGATTTGAGTAGGGGATTCGAGATGGGTGAGGATTCTGAAGAGAACAGCATGAGCAGAGACTTGGAGGCAGAAGAAGGGCATTACAGAGCAGAGAGACACTTTAGCCAGAGAGAATCCTTGTGGGGATTTGCGGCAGAGGAGGCTGCATGAGGTAAAGAGCCCAGCAGAGCGGGTCTGCCTGCTTGGCCCAGCAAGTAAGACTAGGAGGAGATGTGTGTTGTTCTCCTAACATGCATAAAAGCAGTATGGCTTTGTGGACTTTGATGGGTTTGAGCCAAGATGGTTAGGGAACAGTAGGAGGGCCTGCAGTGATGGTCACGCCTGGACTGGAGCCAGTGCACCAAGGGGGACAGAGTCCACAGGAGAACGTCAAACAGGAGCTTCAGTATGTCATGATTGGCGTGGCATCTGCAGGGATGAGCATTCAGGGCTTTCGCTTTGTCAAGCTTAATTAAATGCAGAACAAGAAGGTGTTACATGTATGCGTCTAAGATCTGAAGTGCATGCCCACAGTTATATAACATTGGGCCTTCTAAATACTGTTGCATGTGGCATTGTTTAAAAATCCTTAGGAATAAGACTTACAAAACTGACTCATAATTATGGTCCTGATGGTACCGTGATTACACCATGAGTTTTCCTCACCATTTCCTCTGTGAGTGCTTTCCTACCAAGTTCTGTTCAGCCACGACTGGTTCTGAAGGACATGTTCCTTTGATCTACAGCAAGCTCAGGATGCAGAGTCTGATGCTGACCAGAATCATCAGGAGCTCATGAGATGGTCACTTTGCTCCTACCCTATCCTGGACACTAGTCAGAACACCCAAGCTGGATTTGTTTTAAGGTCCAGAGGTTGCCCCAGATCAACATATTAGTGTTCTCCACTTTGTCCCTATAATTTATTAATAAGTATCCAAAGTTATTTCAATAAAACTACTTCCTTTTAAGAAATTCTGCTTCCCAAGTTCTCTTTCTCCCTCTCCCTACCCCCTTCCTCTTCCTCTTCCTCTTCCTCTTCTCTTCCCCCTCATCCCTCCTTCCAGCTCTTATCTCTCCTCCCTCCTGCTCTTTTTCCCTCCTCCTTCTCTTTTCTTTTCCCTCCTCCTTTTTCTTCCTCCCTCTCCCTCCTTCTCCTTCCCACTCCTTCTCCCTTTCTCTCCTAGATCTGCTTTGTCTTTCCATCTCTAGTTTCTGTGAGCATTTTCCTTCTTTTGACACATCTTACGTGTACTGCTACTGATTTTGTGTTCTTCTGTTGAAAGACTATGGCCAATGTAAAATATTCATCGATATGTTTTTGCACTTTAACATAACAAACCAATATAAATGTTGAAATATATTCTATAAACTTTGATAGTGAGATTATTTATACATTGAACTCAATAAAAAAAGCAGTGAATTCCTTGTGTTATTGTAATTCTTGATGTGGCCCTCCTCCTCATAAAGTGTACCACACTAAAATCTCCTGGGAAATAATTGTTAGAACCCAGTTCCTATCTTCCATAATTCCTTCGATAGTTCATGTACTTCAGCATGCAGGGAGAATGCGTTTTGTTTTGATGTCCCCAGGGTTGCCACTTAGAAATGTGGTGGTGGTGAAGCTTTCCTGTGTGCACTGGTAGGCCGGAGGGAACTCCACACTTGTTTTCAGTTGTGTGGGGCACTGGGGTGTCCTATTTGACATCTTTGTTCTTTCTGTAGAAGAAGGCTATGTAAAAATGTTCCTTCGTGGACGCCCTGTCACCATGTACATGCCCAAAGATCATGTGGATTCATACAATTTGGAAGCAAAAGCAGAACTGCCAACCAAGAGGCTTAAGCTGGAGTGGGTGTATCCTTTATTCGCTGGCCAGGTCTCACACCAGGATGTCAGTGGCAGAATGCTCAAAGTCTTGTAAAATTAGACTCTGCTACTCAACCACATCCATCACTTCCTGAAAATAAATATGAAGATGTTATTGATGGTACACATGAATCTTGTATGTGTGGGGGTGGGGAGAGAAGAGGGAGAGAGTGTACTGGGGCTTGAACTCAGGGCCTTATACTCTTGCTTAGTTTTTTCCATTTAAGGCTGACACTCTACCACTTGAACCACATCTCCACTTGGTTGTTGTTTTTTTTTATGTTTAATTAGAGATTTGAGGCTTGAAGACTTCCCTGCCTGAAGCTGACTTTAAACCAGGATCCTCAGATCTCAGTCTCCTGAGTAGCAAGCATTACAGGTGTGAGCCACAAATACCTACCTTGCATCAACCTGTATTTTGTTTTTGTTTTGTTTTGTGTGTATGAGAGAGAGGGACAGAGGGAGAGACAGACAGACAGACCAGGACTCCAACTCAGCACCTTACACTTTGCTCATTGGCTGCCACTCTACCAGCTGAGCTACGCCTCTAACCATGAATCTTTTTTTGGCGCAAAGAAAATGTATTTACTCATTTAGGACCTGAATGTCAATATAGAATAGTTAGTTTAAAATAGAGAAATAAGCTTAGCAAAAATAACCCAAGGATTTAGGTAAGATTTAAGTTCCAAGAATGAAAGAAGAGCCCCTGACTTTAACAGAACGATCTATCTTGGTATATTGGATAGGAAAGCCAGGAATGCTCATATTTACCAGGAAACAGAAGCAAAAATGCCATAAAATCCTGAGTTTATAAATGGGAAAATGGAAATAACAAAAATCAAAACTAAACCAAGGTAACAACAAGTCTTTAGACTCAAAGAGAGGGAGATACCCTGAAAGAAAGAGTAGAATCCTTTCCTTAAACCAACTAGGCACTTGGTCAGTCTCAGGAGCCCAAGTTCAAGGTCACCACTGAATGGCCGAGAGCTACAGAGAAAGGTAAACACCCAAAGAAATGGCATCAAGTAGATACGGAAGATGAATATGACCTTCCTCTCTAAAAAAGGAAAAAAATTGATAAAAAGCAAGGCACTAAAATCTAAATCTATTATTATAGATGGTGGCTCCAGGGGAAATTTGGAAAAATGAATTTCTAGGGAAAATAGCTGAGAAAAGAATTGGGGGAGGAGGCAATTAAATGGTGAATTTTCTTCCCTCTATTTAATTCATTTATTACTGAACTTTAGAGGGAGGCCTACAGATTCCCCTCCCTGTCTAAACAGATTTTAAGGCAGATAGGAATGATATCACCTTTACCTTTAATCAAACGTTTCTGGAATCCTCTGTGCAGTTTGTTTCAGCCACATGGAGTTCAGCCCTTTCTTAGTCAGTTATGATCTCTTAAGTTGCTATATCAAATCAGGAAAATGTACAAACACTTTTATTTAGCCACCTTGTTTCTTCAGAAGATATAAAACAGTGAAACTTGCTCCAAATATATGGAATCAGGGGCTAGATTGTTTTTTACACCAAAGCTCAAGTGCTCCTTTGCCCTTTAGTTTTCAACATTTAGAAGTACAGATATGCTAAAATTTTAACAAGGTTATGTTTGCGTGTCATTTTTGCTCATTGCCTGTACTCTTTGTGAGTACTTGTATTATGGTAGGGATTTTTTTTTTGTTTGATTTTGGGCAGTACTGGAGTTTGAATTCAAGGTCTCGAGCTGGCTAGGTAGGCAGGCACTTGCTGCTTGAGCTACCCACCCCACCCTGTGGCTTTAGTTATTTTTCGTATAGAGTCTCATATTTTTGCCCAGACTAGCCTCAACCAAGATCCTCCTATTTAGGCCTCCCAGAGAGCTGACATGACAGTTGCCCTCCCCGTGCCTAGTATTATTGGTTGGGATGGGGTCTTGTGAACTGGTCTTGAACTGCAACACTTCAGATCTCTGCCTCCCAGATGGCCGTGATTACGGGTGTCAGCCACCATGTCCGGAAATACTTTTTTAAAGGACATTTTAAAATTAAATGATTTGGTTCCTAGCTTATAATTAAAAGTAATTAAATTATTGATTGACTCAGTAACTCTCTGAAAAGAAAACTAAATCTTTGTATTCAAGCCAGGTATAATGGCACACTCTTATAATCCCAGCACTTAAGGCTAAAGCAGGATGATCATCATGTGTTCAGAGGCTACATAGCAACTACAAGGCCAGCCTCTGCCACATAGCAGGGCACTCTCTCAAAAACAAGCCAAGAGCCAGGGATATAGCTCAACAAGTGTTTACCTAGCATGTGCAAGGCCCTAGATTCCTTCTCTACCAACAACCCCCCCCAAAAAAAAATCTATGTTCATTATCACATCACCATTTCCATCTTGAATGCATGCATAGGGAAGAGGTTTGGGTGGGGGCTTAACTATATTGGGCACTGAGTATTTGCAATTTAACATTATTTAAATCTGTGAAACTGATGGGAATAGTCATAGAGTACTTGATTGCCTATTGAATTAAGCTATTGACTTGTCAGCCCTTCAAGGGAAAGTTTTTGTCTTGACTTACACAAAGCTATGGGTACCGGGGCCGAGACTGTCGTAATAACCTGTACTTGCTCCCTACCGGGGAGACCGTGTACTTCATCGCGTCGGTGGTGGTGCTGTATAATGTGGAGGAACAGCTGCAGAGGCATTATGCAGGCCATAATGACGATGTCAAGTGGTGAGTCCTCAAAACATGGGGTTGCTGCTACACAGGGGAGTGTGGTTAGCCTGGGAGGTCAGCGTGGGACATAAGCCAAGACAAGTGTCCAGGTCTGAGAAAGTCAGGCCTCTGGGCAGAGCTCCTCGTGTTCGCCGTGCTGTGGGCTGGCTCCCTGGCTCACAGACCCCTTTCGTGCTTAGCTTTCTGTCCTGACAAGACTATCTGAACAAAGAGCTCTCACAGACCCCCACATGGAAGCCTTCCTAACAGCACAAACTAAAGGCTTAGAGTTGGGTCTGTATTGGGGTTTTTTGTTCATTTTGTTTTAATGATGCTGGATTTGAATTTGGGACTTTGTATTTCCTAGGTAGGTGCTCTGTCACTTGTATGAATCTGCCAAACCTTTTCGAGTGGGCTATTTTAAAGACAGGGAAGGAAAAACTGGGAGAAAGAACAAGGGAAGAGGTGACACTGTCCAAAAAGAAATGTACTCTTTACCTAACTTTATTCTGTAATCCTTGTATTCTTCATGTTTATAATAAAAAATTTTTTAGCCGGACGCTGGTGGCTCACGCCTGTAATCCTAGCTACTCAGGAGGCTGAGATCTGAGGATGGAGGTTCAAAGCCAGCCCAGGCAGGAAATTCCATGAGACTCTTATCTCCAGTAAACCACTAGAAAACCAGAAGTGGTGCTGTGGCTCAAGTGGTAGAGTGTTAGCCTTGAGCTGAAGAGCACAGGGACAGCGCCCAAGCCCAGAGTTCAAGCGCCCTGACTGACAAATATAATTTTTCTTTTAAAGATAGGGTCTCGCTTTGTATAGTGGCCTGTGAGCCTCCTATTTGTGCTTCCTCATGTCCACTGGGGTGGCAGGTGTCCACAACTGTTCCCAGTCATTGGTCAAGGTGGAGTGTCATGAACTTTTGTGCCTGGGTCTGAACTTGAGCCCACATTCCTGATCTCTGCCTCCCAAGTAGTTAGCATTACAGACTTGAACCACTGCACTGGCTCTGCACTTTAAAAAATAAAATAAAATAATATTTTGCTTCATGTTTATGGCTGAGTCTGCTATGCTCATAATTCATTCATGACCTAACGAAAGATCTTGTCCTGGGTCCCTAGTCAATGATAAAAATCCTTCCTACAGAAGACTTGGTATCTTTATTATTTATCATACTCAAAATGATTTGGTTTTGGTCAATACTGAGATTGAGGGCCTCATGCTTCCCCGTTGGGTACTTTACCCTTGAACCATATCTCCAGTGATGTTTTGCATGTTAATGGGTGTTGATGGTCTTGAACTTAGGACCTGGATTCTGTCCCTTACCCCTCTCCGTCAAAGCTGGCATAGCTCCACTTCTGCATTTTTGCTTTGGAGATAAGTTTCACTGACCTTCCTGCCCAGGCTGTCTCTGAACCACACTCCTCCGCTACTCTTTTTGAGTAGCTAGGATTACGTGTGTGAACTATCAGCACCAAGCTTAGTACTGGTTATTTGTAAGATAGGTTCTTGCTTTCTGAACCAAAACCCACCTATCTGAGGTATCCCACAGTTACTGGGATCACAGGTGTGCACCACTGCGCCCAGCTTCCTTCTACCAAAATAGAATCTCACAGACTTTTCTGCTCAGGCTGTTCTGGAGCCATACTCTTTCCAGTCTCAGCTTCCCACATAGTTTAGGATGATGACTGTACTGCCATGCTCAGCTACAGTTTGAGGGGTCCTTTGGGCTGGCCTAGAATATGAATCCTCTGATTCTCAGCCTCCCAAGTAGCTAGGATTACTGAGCATGAGCCATCAGGATTTGAAGCCCTACTTTGAAATTATTTCCTAATAAAGACTTTACACTAATTAAGTGGTCCTGAGAGTTAAATGCTGTTTTTTCTGGCAGTGGGTGCCTTAGGTTTGGAAATTCTCTGGAAGAGATAAGAGAATTGAGATGAAATGAAATGACATTCATTGCCTAAGGATATTTGGTGTTTAATGAATCTGCTTCAGTGAGACTATAAACAGCTAGGCATTCTGAGTTTCTTACATTTCCATTTTTAACTAGATTATAGTTTACAGCATAGATGCCTTATAATGTCCTTTTCTCAGCCTGGCAGTTCACCCTGACAGGATTACTATAGCAACAGGACAAGTCGCAGGCACATCTAAGGATGGAAAGGTGAGTTGCATATTTTTCCTATTTTTATAAGGAGCTAGCAACAGAACAGTTCCCTGGAAACATGTTGCTAACCAGTCAGCCCGCTTAGGTGCCATTACAGCATCTGGAAACTTCTCACTAGGAGTTCTCAGCAACCTTACAGAGCCTTTGAGCTCACCGCAATTCCAGTACATTTTAAAAGAGCATTGTTGTCTCTTCATAATTCACTAGTTCTTAAAATATCCACATATTTTAAGCATTAAAACATAAAGGCTCTATTAAATGTGTAGAATTTAAAAAATCATGATAATACTGGGCACCAGTAGCTCACGCCTATAATACTAGCTACTCAGGAGGCTGAGATCTGAGGATGGTGGTTCAAAGCCAGCCCAGACAGAAAAGTCCAAGGCACTCTTATCTCCAAAAAACTACATGCAAAAAATCTGGAAATGAAATTCTGGCTTGATTGATAGAGCTCTATCCTTAAGCAAAACGAGCTCAGGGACAGTGCCCAGGCCCTGAGTTCGAGCCCCAGAGATTGGCACACACATATAAAGATAATCACTTGCGACCGGTGCTCCCTCAGTTGTGAATGCCCTGTGGTCATGGCGTAGTCTGTGGGGTTTGTGCCCGTGGGCTAAACTCAAAAGCTCTCTAAGGTTTCCACACAGATTTTGTAAGTATTTCATCAAGGCTTGAAATATATTTTTTAAACAATGGCAAGATTTTATGGAATCTAACAAATAGAGAACAACTCAAAACTGGCTTCAAGTTCCTTATATATTACAGTCTTGTGGTTGCCATGGCTTGTTTGTTGTTGTTTTTCTTTTTCCCAGGACCAGGGTTTGAACTCAGGGTCTTGCACTTGCTTAGCTTGTTTGCTTAGTTGGTATTTTACCACTTGAACCATGGTTTCAGTCCAACATTTTGCTGGTTATTGTTACATACGGCTCCTCACAGACTTCTGCCTAGGCTGGTTCAAACTGTAATTCTCAGATCTCAGCCTCTTGAGTAGCTAAAATTACAGGCATAAGCCTTCAGCACCTGACTGATGTCAATTTTTTTATACCTTGTTATTATGTGATGTATTACATGAGACTAATCACAATAAGTATGTTAATTTTTATCAACATATTTTCTCCTAGAAAACATAAATGCTACCTATTTAAGAAAATGCTTTAATAACATTGAATTTTGAATACTAACCTTATGCTACTTTTCATTAAAATTCTACACTTGAAAAGAACACAAGTAATGGAAATCAGACTACTGTTATGTAAATTTGCATAAATGGAACAGATGTTCAATTTTTTTTTAATGTTACACAGCCTTGAAAAGTTCTTTAAAATTAGTATAGTACACCATTTGTTCTGACCTCTAGTGGCTTAAAAGTGTGTTTCAGCTTCTGACATTGAATTTGAATCAGAACTTTAGAACTAGAAAGAATGTTGTAACTATCTGAGCTAATCCCTTCAACTTAACCATGGAGAAAGCCTGTGGCCAAGTGAGAGTGTGGACACCCAGCTACTTGGAAACAAGGCCTAACTAGATCACCCTTGGTAATGCCTGCATGGCCTTGTGTCTTGGTATTGTTTCATGGCAGCGAATCTGCAATTGCTCAGATTTGTTTGTTTGATTGTTTGATTCGACTTAATTGTTTGTTTGGCTGATTGTCTTACTGGGACTTGAATTCAGGGGTCCCACACTCACTCAGCGTGTTTGTTCAGCTAGTGCTCTACCATTTGAGATATGCCTCCATCACAGCAGTCTGCTGGTTAATTAGCGATGGAGTCTTGAATAGTTTCTGCCCAAGTTGGCTTTGAGCCGCATTCTTCCAGGCCTCAAGCTCCTGAGTAGCTAGGATTACAAGTGTGAGCCACCAGTGCCCCACCTCCTTATATGTATTGTTAATTTTAGCACTTCTGAAATTCAGCTACCTGGAGATGTACAAATAGTGTCAGTTATTCTGGTGCAGTCAGAGATGGGTTAGTCAAAATTTATAACTTGATAGAGCTGTCCTAATGGCTCAACTGGCCACAGGACCCAGGGCCTCCCGAAGGCACTGAAAATGGTTTATTTACATTCAGAAACACACTTCTCAAATGTGAAGAAGAAACCTTTTGTTTTGAAGTTGTGTGTCCAAGTAATCTTGCAGCTTCAAGGTAAAAATCGATTTGCCACAACTGATGACTATGTTTTTTGAACCAGCAATTACCCCCACACGTCCGCATCTGGGATTCAGTGACGCTGAACACTCTGCATGTCATCGGAATAGGCTTTTTTGATCGAGCTGTCACCTGCATTGCATTCTCCAAGTCCGTAAGTGTCAGCCGGAAGGGTGGGCACAGAGAGGAGACAGTCCTCTCAAGGTTGAGGGACTGTAGACTGTACCTCAGAGGGACCTCTGAAGTTCAAGCCCCTGCCCAGGAACCCTCATCAGGGACACACACTTCCCACCAAACCTTTGCAGCTTCTGAGCTTGAAGAGAAAAAAGCCCCCACCCAGGAGACTGGCTTTCCCTTTCCTTACAGCAGCTCACCTGCTCTGCCTTTGAACTTTACCCCTTCCCAAGGCAGCTCCACTGTGGCCTTGCCATCCTGATCAGGCCGCTGGTTGTGTGTCCACAAGCAGGGGTTGAAGTGGTCTTCCAGCCTTCCTTAGGATGTGCACAGATTCCATTGCTCCATCAGTTCAGAGACGCAGTCACACGCCTCACACGATCCCATTCCCATGGGCATGACACTCACACTACATGTTACATAATTCATGCCCCCTGGCTTCACACCAATGACCATCCTGCAGGAGCTCTGTCCTCTCCTGACAGCAGACCCTGGCGGTGCCTGTTGCAGGTACTGTCTCCTCTGGAAGGAGGGGTGTGAGCCCTCTTGGGGTAGTGAAAAGCTGCCCTTTGACCCCTCTCACTCCCACCCTGGTTTCTCATTGTCCCACACTCACCTGATCTCTGGTCAAGGAAGCTGGTCTCCAAAATAGTCTAACTAAAGTTGAGGGCCTCTGTTAAAAGTAAAGTTGATATTTGTGTTTCATCCTGCCCATCCAGTTTTATTCTCAAATGTAGTCTTCTGTGAATTACTGTTTCTCCCTAGAACGGAGGAAGCAGTCTCTGTGCTGTGGATGACTCCAATGAACACGTGCTGTCTGTGTGGGACTGGCAGAGAGAAGAAAGACTGGCCGATGTGAAGGTCTTGCTCAAGCTTTCTGTTGGGCTACTTCCCCTAGAGTCTGTAGCCTCCTCCCCACATGTGCCAGGATCTCCCAGCCTGGAGATTGTCCCAACTTGGACAATGACCACTGCCCTTCTTATAGGATCCCATACCCAAACACCTGTCCTTTTCTTCTTTCCTACTACCCTTGAATTCATTTGATCATTTATTTGTTCAATCTCTCTCCCTCCCTCTTTTTGTTCCTCCCTCTTTCTGTTCCTCCCTCCCTCTCTAACTGGGGCTCGAACTCAGGGCCTTGCATTTTCTCTTGTCTTTACTTTTCTGCCCCAATTGAACCTTGATCCACGGATCTCAGCCTCCTGAGTAGCTAGGATTCCAGGCATGAGCCACCAATGCCCAACTTATTTACTTTTTCTTTCAGTCATTCAACAAAGCCAAGTGCTTGGTGTGTGCTGGTGTAGCATGGTGCAGCAAGGCACTAGAGTTGGGCAGTGGGTGAGGTGTACCTCTGCACTGGGAGAGCAGGTAGATACCAGTCCCCTGAGGTCGAAGCTGAACAGGTTCAGGAAGGACTAGTGAGAGCCAGATCCGGAATCACTCCAGGGATTTCTCTGGCAGTGCATGGTCCCTTTCAGCTCTTTCACCACTTCCAATGCACTTACACAAAATGTCACAAAACTTCCTTATGTTGTTCTCCTGTTAAGGTAATCACTGAAAAAAATCATGATTGGATTCCTATTTTTATCAAACTGAGTTCAGATTTTTCATCTTGGCACCCGTCAACCTTAGATAACCTTAGTTCACTAACAGGAATACCTCTAACCTTATCTATCTAACATGAAGGTTGACAACAGATTACCTCTCTTACCTAACGTTGGGGTTGCCAGCAACCTAAGTGTGGAGCTTTCTCTTTGCATGTCTGAGATCAGAGCTGCATTCTAATCAGGCATGCTTCCTATCATGCTGTAGTCCTGCCTTCTGATGTTTCCATTGGGGATTGAAATTGTACTTGCTGCCCTTGCTAGTGGGAAGTCACCAGAGGCAAGTTATTTTCCAAGTTCAAGGACACAGAACTGAATTACTAGGTGGAAGCAACTGTCAGAATGAAATTCAGCAGAGCGGGGTGCAGGACATGGGTCGGGAGATGCTGAAGTGCTGAAGAGCCAGCTCCAGCACTCTGGATCCTGGGACTGGGACCCTGAGACACAAATAGTAGGGACTCCTATGGAGACAGAGCAGCCAGTAAGCTGGGAACGAAGGAACTGTAAAAATCCAGACTCCTGGTGATTCCAGGCACCAGATGCAGAAGAGGCCTGGAGAGCCACACATGCTAGGTGACCCCATCACTCAGCCAGGCGAAGCATCCAGTGTGGTGTTCTGAAGTGCCCGCTGCTCCTGGGCTGATGTGTTCTGTGATTGTGGCCTCAAGTTCATAGCCAATGAGGCAGACAGACACTAGGAAAAGCTGAGAGTCAGCTAGCTTAACTTACTACAAGATGAAATCAATGGGGGAAAAATGAAGATGTCTAGACTTAGCTTGAATGAACCTATTTATTTGTGATCCTGATTTTATTTCTTTTTAATATATGCATCTTAAAGAGATTTAAAGCCTTTGGTTCTTTTTCTTCTTAAAGTGTTCCAATGAAGCGGTGTTTGCTGCAGATTTCCATCCCACAGACACCAATATCATAGTTACCTGTGGAAAGTCACATCTCTACTTTTGGACACTAGAAGGAAACTCCCTTATTAAGAAGCAAGGATTATTTGAGGTAAACACAGGCTTCCTGCATGAAACATGCAATCAGCTAGGTTTTAAGGGAGCATCAATCCATCTTAACATTCTTTTTCATGGCCAGTGTGGAGTCAGATGTGAAGGTGCAGTGATAAAGATCATCCACTAGGACCTCTCAGCAACTGAAAAGCCCTATGTGTCTCTGGATCTCACTGTGAAAATGGATGGCTCAGGCCAGGGAAAGGATGCAGCCCAGGGGAACAGAGCCTCCCCCATAGGGCTGGTGACTGACTGACTGGAGTGCAGAGAAGGCAGGTGTTTGCTGCAGAGATCAGAGACACTCTGCTTGGGTCTGGCCATTTGAGGGCCTCATGAGATTACTAGGGGCTTCTTCCGATGGGCTAGTTGAGAGGTCCCTCCCTTCTTCCAGTTTGGGAGAGCTCTTTATTCTGCAGTCATGACAGAGTACTCCATCTCTGATCTCCTCCAACACCCCCATCTCCCTTTAAACTGTCTACAACTTTAAGATTCCTCAGCCATTTGGAGTTACCAAAAATTTCTCTCTCTTAGAGCAGTTAAGCGCATCCTCTATATTATGTAATAGTATATAAAAAAATGAAAGGCCTATAGTGGCTAAGAAGCTGACATGATCTAGATAGAGTTACTTACTTCGGTTCTAGCTTTTATTAATGTCTAGATTATATTTACATGTTTAATCACTACATTCTACAGAAACAAGAAAAGCCAAAGTTCGTCCTGTGTGTGACATTTTCTGAAAATGGTGACACCATTACTGGAGATTCCAGTGGCAACATCTTAGTTTGGGGAAAAGGTAACAAGTAATTTTCCTAAAGCTGATTTTTTTTGCTTATGTTTTAGGTCAGACATCAAAGATTATTTCTATAAAAATTGTCAATATAATATACATGATTACTGTTAAGTGTGTGTGTGTGTGTGTGTGTGTGTGTGTGTGTGTGTGTGTGGTTTTCATGAAACTGGAAAAGAAGGAAACTAGGAAATCAACTTTGAATATATCATCCTAAAATGCTCTTTAAAAGATACTATGAGTTGGGGTCTGGTGCTTCACACCTGTAATCCTAGCTACAGGAAGCTGACATCTGAAGATGGTGGTTCAAAGCCAGCCCAGGCAGGAAAGTCTGTGAGACTCTTACTTCCAATTAAATCACAGAAAAAGTGCTGGAAGTGGCACTGTAGCTGGAGTGGTAGAGTGCTAGCCTTGAGCAAAAAGAGATTAAGAGCAGTGCCCAGGCCCAGAGTTCAAGCCTCAGGACCAGAAAAAAAAATTACAATGGAATCAATAACTCTATTAGGAGAGCTATTAACAAATATAATGATGAAATAACCCATGCACATTTAGCTATAGATTACTTAGGTAATCTTTCTGATCCACATAGCATTTGGCAGACAGTCATAGAGGGCCGCAAATAGAGCCAGTGACTCAGATCCGGATCCTTGCTGTGGGTGGCCACAGCATGGGAAGGAGTCGTCACTTGCGGTATGTGTGTTCAGTCCCATCTAGTGTGCACTCCTGTGTGCTTTCTAACTTAGGAAGTTATATCCTCGCTGTCCTCAAGGATCTTTGAGTTGAATCTGGGATGACAATGGAGACAAACCCACAGATGTAATTTCAGAATAGCAAGGTGACTTTGTTGGAGACCCACTGCCCCTGGTGCTTTCTCCAGTTTGTTTAATCCTTAGAACAGTCCTGTGGGATCAACAGTAGCCCTATCCACTTTATCTAAGGACACAGCTTGTGGGGTGTAGGGTGCCCCTGTGAAAACTGAGTCCATGTTCTCAGCCATGTTGAGCTCCCAGCATACCTTGCTTTGTGTTGGTCTCCTCAGTGAGACAGTAATCAAACCTGAGTCCTTCACAGGCTCCTATTAAGATGACATTCTAACTGACCATGTCACCTTTAAAACAAAAATGCAAAGAGATTTAAAAGAGGATAGAGGGGAACCTTTTGATGTGCCAATCATGGTTTTCTCACTGTGTTCAGGTACAAATCGAATAAGCTACGCTGTCCAAGGGGCCCACGATGGGGGCATCTTTGCACTTTGTATGTTAAGGGATGGCACACTGGTGTCGGGAGGAGGGAAGGACCGGAAGCTCATTTCTTGGAATGGAAACTATCAAAAACTTCATAAAACCGAGGTAAGTTGCAGGCACACTGCTACAGAATTTCTTTTTGAACCTTCCACTCTTATCCTAAGCAGTCTCCTTATGGGTTTGGAATCTTTAGTTTATAGGTTTTTTTGGGGGGGGCAGGGCGGTTAGTCATGGGGCTTGAACTCTGGGCTTGGGCGCTGTCCCTGCACTCTTCAGCTCAAGGCAAGCGCTCTATCGCTTGAGCCACAGCGCCATTTCTGGTTTTCTAGTGATTTATTGAAGGAAGATCAAAGTCTCATGGACTTTCCTGCCTGGGCTGGCTTTGAACCGCGATCCTCAGATCTCAACCGAATGAATAGCTAGAATTACAGGCGTGAGCCACTGGCACCCAGCTAGTTTATAGTTTTGAAAATTGTTCACATGGAATCATGTGAGGACTGCCTTAAAATCTTTATTAAAATCATAGAAATAATTTAAGTTCTAGGTAAAATGAAATTATGAAGCTTTGAGGATATAAAATCCTTTACATAGAGAATTTTTTGTCTAACAAGTCCATTTTGCTTTATTTACTTCCTGTATCTTAGTGATTACACTTCATAAATACATACCCCATTGTTTTGCTGTACCATGATTTAGATCATTTTAAACTACTGGCTTGTTATATTGTTAAGGACCAAAGGCTTGTTTTTGTAAGTAAAGTAGCAATTTTGGTATTTTTTAAATTAACTATCATGTTTATTTATTCAGTCTTACATGGTATTATTAAGAAAAGATGTTGGGGCTGGGAAGGTGGCTCAGTGGTAGAGCGCTTGCCTTGCATGCATGAGGCTCTGGGTTCGATTCCTCAGCACCACATAAACAGAAAAAAGCCAGAAGTGGCACTGTGGCTCAAGTGGTAGAGCTCTAGCCTTGAGCTGAAGAGCTGAGGGACAGTGCCCAGGCCCAGAGTTCAGGCCCCACGACCGGACCCAAAAAAAAGAAAAAAAAAGATGTTATAGACCTGAATGGTTGACAGAATTAAACATTCTTTTGCATAAATGAATTATGATATTTATATTTCTAAGCTGCATATATTCATTATAAATTTTTTTGAGCCAGTACCAGGACTTGAACTGGAGCTTGCTTATAGCTGGCATTTTATCACTTGAGTTGTACCTCCAGTCTGGTATTTTACTAGTTTATTGGAGAATGGATCTTGAGACATTTCTGCTGAGGCTGGCCTGAAACACAGTCCTCCAGCTCTCAGCCCCCTGAGTAGCTAAGATTGCAGATGTGAACCACCAGCAGCCATCTTAGAATGATCTTATACTAGAGAGCCAGACGCCGGTGGCTCACGCCTGTAATCCTAGCTACTCAGGAGGCTGAGATCTGAGGATCGTGGTTCAAAGCCAGTTTATCTCCAATAAACCACTAAAAAAACAGAAGTGGTGCTGTGGTTCAAGTGGTAGAGCACCGCCTTGAGCTGAAGAGCTGAGGGACAGCGCCCAGGCCCAGAGTTCAAACCCCACAACCAAAAAAAAAAGAATGTTTTTATACTAGAATCAATTTTAATTTTAGCCATATTTAGATTCAGCATTAAACTTTTTTCTTTCTTTTTGCTAATTGCCAGCAGGTTACTTTGCAGATACAGTATTACTTGTTGAACTGTTGTTCCTGGCTCTCTGCTTAGTGTGTGGTTCAGCTGAGGGCCAACAAGTTCTCCACACTCTGGCTACTTGGAGATGCACTTCACCTCCTGGCTTCCTAGTGAGCAGCCCTCCTTGTGTTGGAGCCAGCAGCAAGAAACTTTCTATTTCTCCCCCCCCCCATCTCTGGGCTTTTTCTCCCCATTCCAGAAAATTGTGAACAGATTACAAATTATCCATCTGAAGGGTGATGCTCTTCATCCCTAGCTTAGAATGGACACATTATGTGATTTTTTTTCAGCTTCTAAATTAGATCCAACCAATCTATTTGCACCACAGGGCAATGTGGCAGTGGTATTGATTATCCCCTTTGGTAAAGGAAGGCTTTCATCACAGATTGCAATCATTTCCCCTTTCATGGAGATTTTAATTGTGATAACTTTGATTGACATTTTAGCAAATGTGCTGTGAACTGCTAGTCACAGATATTCCTGTGTGACATTGTAACTGCAAAGGAAGTATCAAGGCCTTGTGATTTCTCAGAGGATGTCACTCACCATGTGACTCATCTTCCCTACATGATAGCCATCATTTTTCTTTTCTTTCCATCTTCTTTTTTTTTTTTTTTTTTTTGTCGGTCGTGGGGCTTGAACTCTGGGCCTGGGCTCTGTCCCTCAGCTCTCCAGCTCAAGGTGAGCGCTCTACCACTTGACCTACAGCGCCACTTCCGGTTTTCTGGTGGTTTATTGGAGATAGGAGTCTCACGGTCTTTCCTGCCCGGGCTGGCTTTGAACCGCGATCCTCAGATCTCAGCCTCCTGAGTAGCTAGGATTACAGGCGTGAGCCACCAGCGCCCGGCTCCATCTTCTTTCCTTTCCTTCTTCCCTTTCTCCTCCTCCCTCCTTTCTTTCTTTCTTTCTTTCTCTCATTCTTCCTTTCTCCCTCTCTCCTTCGTTCCCTTCTTCTTTCCTTCCTTTTTTCCTTCCTTTCTTCCTTCTTTTCTTTCCTTCTTTTCTTTCTTTTTAAGTCAAGATCTCACTACGTAGCCTAAGCTGGCCTCAAATTCACCATCCCCCCGCCTCAGCCTAATAAGTGCTGGGATGATAGTCACGTCCCATCATGTCCAGCTCAGTGATCACCTTTACTCAGTGCTAAAATACACACAAAATGATAGAGACTGTGTAGGAGCTCAGACCAATGCCAGCCTCCAGTGGTTCTTGTACTGAGAGGACATAATCTCTTCAGCAAATTGTTCTCGACAGGTGCATTTTGAATTTTTCTTTCTTAACAGATTATTCATGTTTATCGACATGAACAGTGGCTTTCAAAAACAAACAGAATGATGTTGCCAATGTCTTACATTCTAAAGTTGGAGGAGATTTTTAGAAATTCTTCTTCTTTTTTTTTTTTTTTGTCCGTCGTGGGGCTTGAACTCTGGGCCTGGGTGCTGTCCCTCAGCTCTTCAGCTCAAGGCTAGTGCTCTACTAAATTCTTATTATTCTTATCCAGATTTTTATCTGCTACAGTATCAGAAGTCCTCCTAGTGGACCAACCAGTCATATTCCTTATATCTCATTTAGCGGAGTTCTTTTTTTAAAAAAAGAAGAAGAAAGGAGATATAAAAAAAAGGATTCCACTTTTGCTGATTCTTTTAAAGATATATAAGACATTTGTAGTTTGAAAAATAGAGCAGAGTGTTTGTCTAATGTGCAAGGGGCCCTGTTCAATCCTCAGCATACATACATACACACACACACACACACACACACACACACACACACACACACACGGGCACAAAAAAGTAAGGTTTGGGTATTTGATCATTGGCTCAGCAGCTAGCTCTGGTATCATAGTTCTATCTTCATCTCCTCATATGTACATATAAAACTGTTACAAGAGCTATCAGTGACACATATACAAGTACTTTAAATGCTTGCTTAATGAAACCTTAAATCTTTCTTTATGACTCTTTCCAATGCAGATTCCTGAGCAGTTCGGCCCAATACGGACAGTGGCTGAGGGGAAAGGTGACATTATCTTGATAGGTACAACTAGAAACTTTGTCCTACAGGGGACCCTGTCAGGAGACTTTGCACCCATCACTCAGGTAGGTCCAGCTTAGCAGGTACCAGGCACCTTCACTTAGTATTAAATGAGGTTATAAGCAAGCACTAGGAGGGATCACTCTGAAGTATCACATTCAGGTGACCCTTCCTCCACTTCTGAGTCATAGTTGCTGCTGTGACTAGGCTGGGGAGAATGAGGACCATGGGGAAGGTGCAGAGCAATGGCCATGTGTCCGTGGTGCTTGACATGACTGCGGGATCTCAGGGAGCTCCCATGTCTTGGTTCTTTGTAGGGTCACACTGATGAGCTCTGGGGACTGGCAATCCATGCCTCCAAACCTCAGTTCTTGACTTGCGGACACGACAAGCACGCCACTCTTTGGGATGCTGTGGGTCACCGGCCTGTCTGGGATAAAATCATAGAGGTGAACATGCATGTTACATTTCCATTTCTCTTGCAAAAATTCTGCTGGAACATGTTCATTTTTTTTTGCATGAAGTTAATAGTGATGTGAAACTATCCCAAAGCAACATGTTGTTCAATTTATGTTTAGAATCGCATTATTCTGAACATTGCCTCAAGTGTTCTCATCCATGTGGTGTTTTGACTGTTCAGTTTTTCAAGAGCAAGTTAGCCTTTCCAAATCAATGGTCCAGGTTCCTGAGTGCAGTCTTAAATGGCTCAAGTGCTAAGGAATTCATGTTAAGAGCCTGCATTCCATTTACAGTGTACCTTAACCAGAATTTACAAGCTGTACTGAAAACATACACAGCAGTTTATCTCAATATTTTGAGGTTGATGGTTTGTCACGCGCCAAACACAGAATGTGTATTGTCCCTGGCAGATTGAAGGGTTTTTGTTGTTGTTGTTCTGATTGTATTCATTACCAGAAGTTAGAGAGCAGCAGAGCCAGTGCTTATGGCCAGGTCAGGTTGAGTCTCAAACCCAGCCAGTGAACAAGCATCCTGCTGCAGGGAGCCAGAAGTGCATCCTCTATGGCCCATACTGATGACAGGCACACTCCACTGGGGGTGGTGCAGAGCCCAGCACCATCCCTCATCTCCTGCAGAGTTGCCAACACATCCCAAGTGCTGGGTCCAAGGTCAGCTCTCAGAAGAGATGCCAGCAGTGAGATGGAGAGGCTGAGGGGACGGTGCGGGGGGGGGTACACTGCAGTGATGGTAGAGGAGAGCGGCCTTCTGCAGTGTCACCCCATGGGTCCTTTGAAAGTTATGACACTTCTTCCAGCTCCCTGGCCCTCAGTAGGCCGCTAACAACTCTGGTTGACGTAAGAGTAGAGCCAGGATTAGAAGCTCGAGCTCCAGCCAGGAAGCCCCCTGGCTCCCAGTTCCTCTGTCCACTGGCCATGGAACCTAGGACAGGAAGGAACACTTCACCTCTCTGGACTTCAGCGTCTTCACCTCACCTAGGTGAACTGTACATAAAAGTGCTTTGTAAACTGTAGCGCTTCAAGTGAAAGTGAACTCTCTGCCATCAGCAGTGGCCCTGAGCTTACTTATAGCTGCACATTAGATGATGAGTCAGGGGCTGAAGTTCCTGCCCGGTCTTGTGGTTCTCATTTACTCATTCATCTAGGGGCCTTCTATTTCCATCCCTGGGCTCTTGGTGATGGCTAATGGCCACGCTTCCAGCCAGATCCAGCATGCCATTTGACAGGCTTACCACCAGAGGCCAGCAAGGGCACTGGGCACCCAACCAGGGCTTAGTGGAAAGAGCCTTTACCCATTTACCTCTCATCCAGTGAGATGAGATGGGAATGGAGAGAAGACAAAGACAAAAAATTCTGAAAATTTTAGTGTTATTAGAGGGTAACATACATCCATGCAGGAAAATATGTTCCTGTATGGGGAAAAAGGAGAGACTGAAAAACAGAGCCATGTTGCCTGAGATGGAACAGCCGTGTGGGTGGGTATTATGCTGTAGTATTGTATCTGGCCCTCAATTTACACTTCCTTTAAAATATTTTAGGATCCAGCTCAGTCTTCTGGTTTTCATCCTTCAGGGTCTGTGGTTGCGGTCGGGACACTGACTGGGAGGTAAGCCCCAGAGCACAGCCTGTGCTTTCACAGAGATGGAGAGGAGCTTGCTGGCCGTTTCCCCAGGGACAGGGATCAGTGCTGGGCTCCATCTGCCCAGCTTCTAATGCCTTATAGGAATTAAGTCAAGTGCCCAGTCTCAAATCCCGCCCCCTGCTGGTTGCTCACTTAGCATTCACAGAGTGTCTGGACCCTTCACACAGGAGGACCCTTACTGCCCTTGAAATGCCCCTGCCCCTCCTCTGGACCTGCCCCCTCCCTGGGCCAGAATTCAGGGACAATTGGGGAGGGGCTCATTCCTAGAACATAGGTGGTTCCCCTGGCTACAGGCTCCCAACACAAGGCAAAAACCACATCACAGTGGCGAGAGCAGGAGAGCCCCGTACCACAGTCAATATGCTGTTCCTTTCTTTAGGACATGCTGATGTATGAGGACTTTTCTTTGAGTAAACCTGAGAATGAGCTTTCTCCTTAGCAAATCCAGAGTATTTATCTAGCTCTTATGACTGTTTTTAAGTCTTACATTATTGTAATAGCCTTCTTTCATTTCCCCACAAAACAGCTTACTTGCTTTTTCTTTTTATCTTGTGTTTACAATAGGTGGTTTGTGTTTGATACAGAAACAAAAGACTTGGTCACTGTCCACACGGATGGGAATGAGCAGCTCTCTGTAATGCGCTACTCACCAGGTTAGAATACAGGCTAGTCCCTACTGCAGTTCCAAGGAATGGTACAGTTCCCTATGGATACCTTTAAAGAAACAGTTTCACAGCCCTCCTTCGAGTGTAACTTAAAATTTTATGTGCATGTAATTGTGATGCCTAGGGACTCTTTTTCTTCTTTTGGGTCACTATGGTTCTGCTGTGGTTTGGGGGCTTTGTCAGAGCTTGAACCCAGAGCCTGGGTGCTATCCCTTAGATTTATTTTTCCCCCCAAGGCTGGGACACTACCACTTGAGCCATACCTCCACTTCCTAGAAAGCATGTTTCAGCTCCTGCTCATGTGAGCAGGGCCCTTAGGGACTGTGTTTCCATTTCTTCTGTTACACTAATGAGTACCCCTGGAGATGAAAGGGCTCTTTCTACCTAGAGCCCTGCTTCCTATGCTTCTGAGCCATAAACCTGGCTGGGTGGGGTAATAGTGGGAGCTTTGGGCTGGGCCAGGCACCCACCTTTGGATTCAGTACTCTCTGCCTTCGTCAGCTGACTTTGTCAAACCACACACAAGTTATTGGGAGGCTCCACTGAAAATGGAGGTGCATGGGAGATTTAGTGTTATCAGCAAGCTCAGCAGTAGAGGCCCAGAAACAACACCTGCCTCAGACCCTTGGGAGTGGCCCAGTCCTCAGTACTGCACTCATGCTAACAGTAGATGTAGGGACTATAGCACATCGCTCTGATGGAAAGTAGTGGCAGTATGAGCTTCAGGGGGCACCCAGCTTCATCTAGACATAGGCTATGTCATCATAGATTCCTGACTTTTCAGAATCACACTTTAGACCCAAGGAAAGAAAAGGTCTTGGATGAAAAATAACTAAAAGCACAAAGAACAAGGGGCATGGGTCATGGTACAAGTGATAAAAAGCCTGCCTAGCAAACTTGAGGCCCTGAGTTCAATCCCCAGTACCTTCCATTGAAAACACATACACACACACACACATACACACACACACACACATACACACACACACACACACATACACACACACACACACACGAAAATGTTGAGTTATGGGGCTGGGAAGGTGGCTCAGTGGTAGAGCACTTGCCTTGCATGCGAGAGGCCCTGGGTTCGATTCCTCAGCACCACATAAGTAAAAAGCCGGAAGTGGCGCTGTGGCTCAAGTGGTAGAGCGCTAGCCTTGAGCTGAAGAGCTGAGGGATAGTGCCTAGGCCCAGAGTTCAGGCCCCACGACTGGACCCAAAAAAAATTTTTAAAAAGAAAATGTTGAGTTACAGAAGCAAGAACTAACTTTCCCAATCTTTCTCCTTTCTGTGAGGGCTAGAGAGGTCAGGTTTCAGTGACCTGCATCTAGCCTGTGACTGAAGGAGCAGGTAGCTAAATTACTGGAACATGCTAGGAAGCAGGCAGCAGGCTCAGTCCCCAGGGCTACAAGACAATTGCCCCCAGTGGGTAGGGACCCCTTGGCACAATCAAGAGCCACAGCCAAGAGGATTTCTATGAACTATATATCTGTCTCAGTCACATCGTACCAACTGTTCTTATTCATGAAGTATTTTGTAGAAGATGGTCTTATAGTAGCTAATTAATAATTACTATCATGTGAGTATTTGTGAACCCATAGTCAACTCCTGATCATTAGCAATATGAGCCCCTCATAAGTTCCTTACATATAGAAGTACAGTCACAGTGATACTCACACTTTTTTTATTGTCGGTCATTGGGCTTGAACTCTGGGCCTGGGCACTGTCCCTCAGCTCTTCAGCTCAAGGCTAGTGCTCTACCACTTGAGCACAGCGCCACTTCTGGTTTTCTGGTAGTTTATTGGAGATAAGAGTCTCATGGACTTTCCTGCCCGGGCTGGCTTTGAACCGTGATCCTCAGATCTCAGCCTCCTGAGTAGCTAGGATGACAGGTGTGAGCCACCAGGCCCAGCTACTCACCCTTTTTTTAACGGTGGTACTAGGGTTTGAAATCAGGGCCTTGTGCTTCCTAAGCAGATGATCTGCCACTTGAACTATCGCCCCAACTTTCGGGGGGAGGGGGACTTTTACTATTTTTCTGGCGGGGTTTTTGATTTTTCTTCCCCAGCCTCAGACTGTGATCCTCCTGTCCACATCTCCCATGTATCTGGTAGCAGGCATATGCCACCATGGCCAGCTTGCTTGTTGTGAAGGGGGTCTTGCTCTTTTTCCAGGCCAGTCTGGAACTGTGATCCTCCCAATCTCATTTCTCCCATCTAGCTGTAATGACAGGCGCATTCCTCACCCACTTAGTAGAGATGGGGTCTTGAAAATGTCTTGCCCAGGCTAGCCTTAAACTGTGACCCTCACAGTCTCTACCTCCTGAGTAGCTAAGGTGACAGGTGGGAGCCAGTGGCATTCACTAAAAATAGATTTTTAAAGTGAGGGATTATGCTATGACGTGGATTTTTTTCTTACATAACGTTTTGCCTCAAAAATACTGAATGGCTCCTTTATGAAAAGGCCTCATTACTTTAAGGTGGAGAGGTTCTCTGAGACCACTTTGCCAGGGAGAGCACAGCCCACCCCTAACACCCCACCAGACAGGCTTTCAGCAGTTTTGCTCCCCGGGCTGTGTTAGGGGTCATGGAACTGAGTGACAAACTGCTCAGACCCCAATTCCAGTGCCAAGGCTGGCAACCTGGGTGGCCCTGGGCTCCTAAAGGATGGAGTTAGTAACCTCTACCTCAGAAGGTTGACAGGAGTACTAAAGAAGCTAACACAGGAGGAGCTGGAGCAGTACCGAGTGCCTGGTGACAGTGTGGAAACTAAGTGCTGTCGCTTAGGTGTGATGGTTAGCAGGAGGGCTTCCCGGGTGGGGTGGGGGATACTGGAATACTGCCCACATCATCTGTCACTGGCCTCTGGAGCTTTGCATCCTCCTGTTTACATTGTCTTCAGAACTCCTGATTTGACTCCTCATTTGGGCCAACACCCCCAGGTGACCTGGTCTAAGCCAACGTTTCCTGCCCGCTCCAGGCACGCATCTCCTGTAGGATTCCACCTGTGGGGGAAAAACAACCTACTGAGTATGCCAGTAGTACTTGTGCGAGGGAGTTTATAGGTAGGGGTGCAGTGGATCCTCTCCATGGGACTGGCACTCAGTGAGAGTGGGGACTCACCCACAGCCCCAGGTGAGGTGCAGAGACCGCTGCTCCTGCCATGTTCCTGCCTCCACACGGCTTCGGCTGTCAGTTATCACTCCTGGTGTTTTCTCCTTTGTCCTTCCTTCTGCGCCCTTCCTCCCATCATGCTGGCATCCTGGACTGGTCTCCAGGCCCTGTTCCCTTCCCTAGAGATGAGCTTGGTTGTAATTGGCCAGCCGTAGGCAGACTGTGCTTTTCTCATGAGCTCTGCACCCCCCCATTTCATCAGCCACATCCTGAAACCTGTTTTTTGTTTTGTTGTTGTTATTTTATACTGGTTCTTGAGGCAAAGCTTCTGGTTTTTTAGTGGTTAATTGGTGATCAGAGTTTCATGGACTTTCCTGCCTAGGCTGGCTTTGAATCACCATCTTCAGATCTCAGCCTCCTGAGTAGTTAGGATTATAGGTATGAGCTATGGCACCCAGATCTTTGTTTCTTTCTTTGGCTGTGATGTGTCAACATTTTGTGGGTTTTTTTAATTTTTAAATTAGCTTTAAGTAGTTGTATAAAGGGGTTTCAATTTAATAGGTCAGTTTATTAGTACAACACATCCTAATCCATGCTACCTCTTCTATCATCCTCCCTTGTTCAAGAGAGCTTCAGGAATGGTATAAAACTCATTTGAAAGCAGTTTTTGGTCTTTGAAAGAATTCCTTCATCAACCTATTTTGTCTAAATCTGTGGTAGCAGCTTGCATTTAGCCTTGTGATCAATGAAATGCCTATTTTTTAACATTTGAATATCTGCCCTGTTTCTACAGATGGGAATTTCTTAGCCATAGGCTCCCACGACAACTGCATCTATATCTATGGTGTTGGCGACAACGGGAGGAAATACACTCGGGTTGGCAAATGCTCTGTACGTTTTCCATGTTTCATTATGTCAGAGAAGTGACGTCGGGAATTTAGGAGGCAAGTGAAAGTCACACGGGGTTTTTCTTTCTCAGGGTCATTCCAGCTTCATCACCCACCTGGACTGGTCTGTGAACTCCCAGTTCCTTGTGTCGAATTCCGGGGACTATGAAATCCTTTACTGTAAGTAACAGCCCACCCACATCAGCCCAGATCGCACGGGACGTGCACTCTGAGACTTGGATGGACCTCTGGAGGGCTCGAGCACAGGGGTCAGCTCTGGCCTGTGTTTCTTCCTCTTACCTCCTGGGGCCAAGATACCAGGTTCCGGCCGCCTATGGGCTCCAGAGAGAAGGACAGGGATCTACCTAGAGAAGGAAGCCCTGGGAGAGAAGCTGGGGGGGGAGGCGGGGGAGAAGATTCTGGTCAGGTATGAGACAGGGGTGATATCTGGCCCTGGCCTAGCAAGAATAGCCCCATGAAGGAACCACCTGGAGAAGGCAGAACCCATGAAGTACCCCCCTCTCTGAAGGGACCCCCTTCCTTCTCCTGGGCCAGTCTCTCTGCCCCAGTGGGGCCTTGACACCCTCTGTGTGAAACAGAGGGAAACCACTGGGCACAAGAAAGTCCTGCGTTCCACCCGCTGGAAGTTACTAGAGTGCAGTTTCCAGTTCCGGTCCCCTTTTACAAATAAGGCAATGGGGTGAGATAGGGCAGGGGCTGAGAGCTACTCTTCCCTAGGCATGAGGAAGCAGCATGTACCAGGACAGAGTCTCAGGGGAGGAGGGACTCCCTGGTCTCCCTCTCCTCCCTCTCCAGGTCCTGCCTGACGCAGCACAGAAGCAGGCTGATGGTTTTCAGATTTGGTGTTGGGCCTCATCCTGTATGAGGGAAATGAGCAGGTTCCCCAGGAGGCCTGGGCAGTTGTGCCACTGGTTTCCACATGTTTCCATTCCTGACTGAGCTGAAGGAGCTGAGGGCTCTTCAGGCAGAACAGCCTGCGCCCGGAGGCAGGGCAGGGCTCAGGCCCTGGGTAAGCATACCAAACAGTACCGGCCAGGCCTAGGAACCAGATCTGTCATAGACGAGAAAAGCCAGACTGTGGGGAACAGACCCAAGAGAAGAGAAGGGAAGAAAACAAGCAAGAGGCCTCTGCTGAGACCAGGACTTGGACTTCATTCTGGGGGATACTAGCAGCTAAACCCATGGAAGGACAGGGGGTCCCTCCCCACATTGGTCATGGCTTGGGACCCAGCCTGGCCCAGGAGAGAGCTGGGGTCTTGGCTGAGATGTCACCAGGCTATCTGCTCTTTCCAGGGGTTCCCTCTGCTTGTAAGCAAGTCGTGAGCGTGGAGACCACGAGAGACATCGAGTGGGCCACCTACACCTGTACTTTGGGATTCCACGTGTTTGGTATGTCTTCTGTAGGTCTCACAGGTTAGAACAGAATTACCTACTTAGTGAGCATTATCATCACCACTCCTCAAACCACTCTGCCCTGCCTATATTCAAAGATGTATTCCTGAGCTAGGGCCAGGTAGGTCAAGCCGTGGCCAGTTGAGAACTGGAGAAGTGGCCTTAACCTTTCTAATTTTCTAGAACTTTCTACATCAGGTTGTGCCAGACATTTCTGGCTGGACGATAGGCATTCCATTAATTTATGACTTGTCAGGGTTATTTTACTTTGAAATTCTTAAAATATTTCATTCCCTTTAAAATTCACAATCACCCTATGTTCTAGCAATATCACTTTGGGGCATGTATCTGATGGAATGTAAGTCAGGATCAAGAGGCACTTGTACACCCACGTACACTGAATTACTATTCACCATTGCCACAGCTCAGATGCCCTACCACTGATGAGTGGATCCAGATAGTGTAGTATAGATAGATAGGTAGGTAGATAGATAGATAGATAGGCAGGCATACAATGGAATATAATTCAGCCATAAGGAAAACTAAAAGCATGTCACCTTCAGGAAAATGGATAGATCTGGAAATACCATATAGGTGAAGTAAGCCAGGTTCAGAAGGACAAATATCACACATTTTGTTATATGTGGATGCTAGATCTAAGACATAAATGTATACAGAAACACACATATGATATATATATATATATGAACAATTTGACTAAATTATGTAAGTTACCATTGCACGTATAAATTACTGTTGTGAAACCCCTTTGAACAATTAATATGCACTTTAACAAAAAATGCATATTAGCAAGGTGAAATATGTCTTGTCTGGTGTATGTGCCAATGGGAAGAGATGAATGAGAGGGGGAAGACGGCAAATATAGTCATAATCCTTGACGACATACATGTGTGAAAATGGCACAAAGAAACTTGCAGAGACTGTTTGGGGAAGTAGTGGAGGGAAAAGGGAGAATGGCAGGGGCAACTGATTGAAATGTACTTTATAAATTAATTGACATGTTAAAATGAAATCCCCTTGTACAACTGATTAATGCTAATATTTCTTTAAATTTGGCTTGGGAATAGATTCATAAGCAGCCTGAGACAAATTGCCACAGTCTAGGAGAAAAGGAAAAGGCAGAATTTGTAATCACTTTATGACCTACCACAAGTGAGTGGGTTGGGACAAATTCACCAGTCTCCGTGCTGGCTTTTTATCACTGTTGGGTATCAAATGCTAAGACCGCCTAGGCTCTTTTCAGACCCGTCAGGCAAGAAACTCGTGTACTGCCGTGTTTCTCATATCCAAGTCAGGGCTTCTGGAGGGCAGCCAGGATGAGCTGGACAGGGAGCCATGAGAGTTTGGTTGCTGCAGCCCAGGGCTCTCCTGGCCTTGATTCTGAAGCCTGAACAGCAGGAAGCTTTCTTTTTCTGCCCCCATGCTCTGCGGCCCTGTGTGCCTGAGATTTCCCGCCCTGGCTGTGCTCTGTTTTAGGAGTTTGGCCCGAAGGCTCTGATGGAACTGACATCAATGCTGTCTGTCGGGCCCATGAGAAAAAACTGCTGTCGACAGGAGATGACTTTGGCAAAGTGCACCTCTTCTCCTACCCCTGTTCACAGTTCCGGGTAAAGACCCCATCTTCTCACTAATCCCATCCCTCACCTAGCACACACTTATGGTCTGACCTTCTTGCAAAATAAAATGGAATGGGCTGAGCATGAAAGCTGCCATGTGTAAATGCCCAAATGACCCTACCAACCACTGCTCTGACGCTTCCCAGGCTGCCCGCTGCCCTGGGAAAACCTTTGAAACCCTTGGCATCTGGCACCCCTGCCTTGGCAGCTTCAAAGCCTTCTCCCCTATCTTCACCCCCAACCCTGGCTCCCTCTGCTCTAGCCCTGCTGGGCTGAGCCCACCCTGATACTTACCCCATCCTTCCTGAACCGCCCTGATCTGACCCTCCTTCAGCCAGCAGACCCTCACCTCAGCCCCAGCAGCTGGCCAGTCGTGCCCTTGGGCCGACCCTGGGCCTAGCACAGCCTTCTGGTATTGAATGTACCCTGGCCAAGAGCTGTGATTTGCTTGTGTTGGTTCTTCCTGTGTCCTGCACACAGAACAAGTACACAGGTGCCAGCTGCTAAGTGACAGGAAGGATGCTGATCTAGAATCTGATCACATTCTGCTTTGAGTGTGCTTTATATAAGCTGTCCTCTGCATCATATTCTTCCAGGCTCCAAGCCACGTCTATGGAGGACACAGTAGCCACGTCACCAACGTTGACTTCCTCTGTGAAGACAGCCACCTCATCTCCACGGGCGGGAAAGACACAAGCATCATGCAGTGGCGGGTCATTTAGTCCCTACCAGAGCCCTGGGAGCAGATCCTGCCTGAGAAGACACAGACTCACGTTCCGCTTGGTCACTGTGATTTCTGTTTTGTCTAAAAATTCTTACAAACCTCAGGAAAATTATCCCTCTGCCAGTTACCTTAGCTTAGGGGGCGAATGAGTGTCACGCCGGAGAAGTTGTTCCGTTTCCACTTTGGTTGTATAGTATGTGTATGCATAGATATAGGAAGCGTCCCAAGGTGCCCATGCAGTGGAATCGACAGAAGGGACTGGTGTATCCTTAGCAACTTTTCTATGAACTCTTCAAAACTGGTCACAGAATGCCTTTTCCAATATTGTATATAGTCTTCACTGTCTACCACCAAGCTGGTTAAATCATATATTTATGATAATAATAAGGTACTAGACCCTGATTGCTGTTGACTAATTGGTCCCAAAAGGATAAATCCCTTGAGAAGACATGGAATAACTGATTTGCACAGCTGAATCAGGAACTCAAAGGATGAAACTTTCTTTGGTTATATTTTCTAAGTTTTCATATGAAATTCTCCCTTTGGGAGGCTGGCAAGAAATGGGTTGTATACTTCTGGTGTTAGCAGACTCCAGGTTAAGAACTCTCACAGAGGGTGTGCAGGCCCTTCTATGTTCCCAGCAGACTGTCCTGCACCTCCATGAATTGTAACCCCTCTGTCCCTGGTCACATGCCCCGATTCCTGTCTGGATCATTAGCCACCTTCCTGTGTATATTAATGGCATGATATGGTTATTGTTCTCTGTATAGGATGTTAGCAACTCAGTACATACCTATGGCTAGGCGTCACTGTTTAGGCTATGGACATTGTACGTTTGTACTTGACGACCAAGTAGACCAAGTGGAGAAGCAATCTGTCCAGTGTCTGAGCAGCCTGCAGAGGGAGACGTCTCAGGAGGCCCCGGGAACAGAGGGCCCCCGGGAACAGTGCATAGATGGCTCTCAGCAGTATGGAAGAAGACTATTCTGATAACTAGGACATAAGTGGTATAAATTCATCAACAAGGCCTTACCCATGTGTGACAGGTTGAATATTGTTTACATTGGGGAATGTATCTTGGATTTTTAAATAGAAGAGTAATTATCAGACTTGAGAACAAATATTAAGATTTTTGACTCCTTCTAGGTAAGTAAATGATTGAATTACCTGAATACTCCAGCACTGGTTGAGTGTGACATCCGGAAACACCTCACCAACGCACAGGGCACCAGGAAACAACTGAACTAAAGAGGAACCTGTTTGTATGTATCCTTATCAAATATATTCTATAATGAAATAAACTCTCAAAGGTGGATTTCTTACTGACCTGTATCCTTGAAAGTATATAAATTAAAAGCTTTGGAATGGGATATGATTCACACTATATTGTTTTATATCCAGATTGTTTTCTTACCTGGGTCCTTTGCAGTGAAACCATGTATTTTGATATGGTGTGAACAACTGTAAAGAATTTGCCTTAATTCCCACACCTAGTTGTTAGTATGTAAATACTACCAAATAATCATTTTGTTTGTGTTTGTTTTTTGAGACAACGTAGCCCAGGCTGACCTGGAACTCTCTATCCTCCTGCCTCCCCTCCTGAGGTCTGGGATTGCAAAAATAATCATCTGTAAATTAATAACTGAAGGAACAGTTTGATAATGAGAAGGGAAATGGATCTACTGTTGACTTGTATGTCAAAAAGAAAGATAATAGATGTTCACACACTAATATACACATGTATAATATGCTATTATATATAGTTTTTATTACTATGAAGATGGAAATAGCAGTTTGTACCTCCTAGATGTCTGTGAAAACAGACTTTTTTTTATTGAGGGGGGTAGTTGGTCCTGGGGCCAACTCATGGCCTGGGTGCTGTCCTTTAGCTTTTTTGCTCAAGGCTATCACTACCATTTGAGCTACACTCCACTTCTGGCTTTTTCCTGATTAATTGGAGATGAGTCTCAGACTTTCGTGCTTGGACTGGCTTTGAACTGTGATCCTCAGATCTCAGCCTCCTGAATAGCTAGGATTATAGGCATAAGCCACTGGCACCTGGTAACAGTACTGTTTTTGAAATGGTCCACGGTTAACCTTACGCAAAGCTTTTGTTTGCTTAATTACTCAATAGCATGGCAAGCAATAACCAGGAACTATCACTCACTCCCTCCAAAGCCTAGAAACTTTGAGATTCTTCTGGAACAAGAGGTAGCTGCTGGCTTCTATGGCTGGTCCTTTTCCTCCCAGCGCCTGTAGCCACATCAGATCCTAACCTGCCTTCTCAGCCACACCTGCGATGAGGAAAATTAATACGAGATATGTTTATTAGCATAAGAAAATTTCTCAGTGCAAAAAGATCCTCATGGAATTTTTTAAAAACATGTACTGGGGTTTGAACTCAAGGCTTCACATTTGCTACCACTTGAGCATACCCTCACTTCATTTTTTTTTGTAATATTGGGGTTTGAACTTAGGGCTTCACAGTTGCTGGGCAGGTGTTTAACCACTGAGCCATCCGTCCATCCCCATAACCTGCTAATTGGTTGAGATAGGGTCCCACTAACTTTTTACCAGGGCTGGCTTCAAACCAGGATCCTCTTGATCTTCACATCCTAAGTAGCTGGGGTTGCAGCTGGGGTGTACTACTGCATCCAGCCCTCTGGATATTTTTTTAATTTACCTTGTTAACCTTTGTGTTTATGAGATGACTTTGGCCTGTTTGTTAAGACCAAGGACCGAGGGAACTCAGCTTCCCCAGCAAAGCCCAGGATAGACACAGCACATACTTCAAAGCTTGTGGGTACTTGGCTCTGCTTCTTACAGTTTGAGACCAGGCACCAGTGGCGTATGCCTGTGATCCTAGCCACTTAGGATTCTGGGATCTAAGGATTGAGATTTGAAGCCAGACATTAAACTCAACCCTTGTAACACTCTTGACTTTCCAGGATGAGAGGGGTCTGCCCACGGGAGACATGACGCCTGATTTCCATGTGTACTGCCTCTGCCCTGCCCAGCTGCCATCCCTGCTGACCTGGCTACAGCCACGCTAGCCTTTCTCTTGGTGTCATCCCAACCGTCACGCTCCTGTTTGTACAAATTAGTAACTCCTATAAAAAGAACTCCTTCATGTGCCCAAGGCCTGTTCGGTGGGTTCCGGCACTCTCTGCTTCCTCTCCTGAGCATCACCCTGTCACTGTCGCATACTTTGTCACCATCACTCTCCACATGCTCTCAGCCATCCCCTTGGCCAACCCCCATCACTTTCACAACACAGCTTCAAAGTCACTTCCTCCAGGAAGCCTTCTCTGGGTGCCAAGGTTTGGTTCTGACCCTCCTATGTGTCCCCACTGCCAATGAACTCCCTTCATCGCTTTGAATAAATATCAGTGGTGGATCATGCTTGTAATCCTAGCTAGTCAGGAGGCTGAGTTCTGAGGATCATGGTTTAAGGCCAGGCCAGGTAGAAAAGTCTATGAGACTCTTACCAACAATTAACACCCTCCCCCCAAAAAGCGGAGCTGTGGTTCAAGTGGTAGATAGCTAGCTTTGAGCAAAGAAGCTCACAGACATCTCCCAGGCTCTGAGTTCACACTTCAGGACTGACACCAAAAAAAAACCAAAATTATGGTAGTGATTTGGTAGGCTTTTTCTTTTTTAGCAAATGACTCTCTTCCTTTTTAAGTGTCTTCCTGATGGAAGGCATATGAAGCTATTTTTACCCAAAGGCTATAAGCCTCATCATTCTGGAAGGGGAAAGCTGGGCGTGTGCGAGGAAGCTGTCTGCCAGCCTTAGCTTCACAGCCCCATCAGCCCCTGCGGCCTCGCCTAGTTCTAGGTCATTCGGAAAAAGCAAGTTTAAATTATGTTCCAAATTAAGCAGTGGTTTTGTAAAAGGAGGAAATGCATACACCCGCTCACATACATTTCTATCTACATTTGAGGGCTAAATTAGAACTTGCACATCTTTCCAATTCTAATAAACTAGAACGTTACCAAAGCAAAGCCAAAGACCTCTGGCTGGAGAATGTCATGAAAAGGTCAGGACCGAGGGTGGCTTGGGAGTTGGGGCTCATTAGACTTTCCAACTGTCCACACCTTGTGCTGCTTGGCTTCCTGCACCAAACTGACTGGGCTCAGGGATGCCCAGACTGCTGGTGAACTCTGACTCCTGTGTGTGCCTATAAGGATGTTTCTAAAAGAGATTAACATTAGGATTGGTGTGATGAATAAAAAGGATCTGCCTCACCAGTGTAGGGGGCACCATCCAATACCTGAACAGAACAGAGGCAGCCAACACAAGTTCTTAGTGGCACTCACCTGTGATCCTAGCCGCTCTGGAGGCTGAGCTCTGGAGGATCACAGTTCAAGGCCAGCCTGAGCAGGAAAGTTCACTAGACTAAAAAGCAGGGCTGGCAGCTCAGCCCAAGTGGTAGAGTGCCTGTCTAGCAAGTACAAGCCCCTATGTTAAAATCCCAGTGCCTCAAAAAAAGAATCACAGATGTGGAGGGGCCATCTGTTCTCTACAGCCCACCAACATCAAGGCTTCTGGTGCTTGTAGGACCTGTACCATCAGCTCCCCAGTTCCTGCTGGGGAGCTTTGCCACCTGCTATCCTCAACTTCCAACTTGCAAAGACCAGACCATGAAATTTCTCAGCCTCTATAATCACATGTGCCAATTCCTCACAGATCTCTTGACACGTGCTTTGTGGCATTACTGTGATTTGAACTCAGGACCTCACACTCACTTGGTTTGCTTGCTAGGCTGGCACTCTACTACTGGAGACATTATCTTGGCCCTGGTTATTTTAGAAATGGAGTTTCACCAACTTTTCTGCTCAGGCTGGCTTCAAACCAAGATCCTTCAGATGTCAGCTTCCTGAGCAGCTCTCTCTCTCTCTCTCTCTCTCTCTCTATATATATATATATATATGATTTATATATAATATATATATAAGATTTATATATAAGAGATATATTTATATATAAATATATAAGATTTATATATAAGATATATTTATATATAAATATATAAGATTTATATAGAAGATATATATTTATATAAGGTTTATATATAAGATATATATTTATTAGCCAGTCCTCTGAAGGACTGACTAATACAAGCTATAAAGCCTTTTTTTTTTTTTTTTTTTTTTTAGCCGGGCGCTGGTGGCTCACGCCTGTCATCCTAGCTACTCAGGAGGCTGAGATCTGAGGATCACGGTTCAAAGCCAGCCCGGGCAGGAAAGACCGTGAGATTCCTATCTCCAATAAACCACCAGAAAACCGGAAGTGGCGCTGTAGCTCAAGGCTTTTTTTTTTTTTTTTGGATCCGGTCGTGGGGCCTGATCTCTGGGCCTGGGTGCTGTCCTTCAGCTCTTCAGCTCAAGGCTAGCGCTCTACCACTTGAGCCACAGTGCCACTTCCAGCTTTTTTCTTTTTGCTTATATGGTGCTGAGGAATCGAACCCAGGGCCTCAGGTATGCAAGGCAAGCGCTCTACCACTGAGCCACCTTCCCAGCCCAAGGCTTTTTTTTTTTGGTGGTGGGGCTTGAACTCTGGGCCTGGGCGCTGTCCCTCAGCTCTTCAGCTCAAGGCGAGCGCTCTACCACTTGAGCCACAGCGCCACTTCTGGCTTTTTGTTTTTTGCTTTAAGTGGTGCTGAGGAATTGAACCCAGGGCCTCAGGCATGCAAGGCAAGGGCTCTACCACTGAGCCACCTTCCCAGACCCCCTATAAAGCCTTTTTTCAGATAAAAATCCTACAGGAAAATCCACCTCATACTATGGCTTTGCTAAGCCATCCGAAGGGAGAGGTGACCCAGAGCCACTTGCTCTGCGCTCTGGGTTCTTCACCATCCTTTCTGAGACCCTGCCTGCCTCCAGGTGCAGCCGTTGGGCACCTTGCTTGCTATAGGAGAGGCTTTGCTGTAGTTTGACTATGTCCCCCCAAAAGTATGGTTGGGAAGCCTAATGTCCGATGCAACAGTGTGGGACTTTTGCGAGGTGCTTAGGCCACAGAGCTCCACCTTCACAAATAGTTTAATGATGATTTTAAATGGGCCAAAGGCTGTGGGCACTGGTGGCTATGCCTGTAATCCTAGCTACTCAGGAGTCTGAGGGCTAAGAATTGCAGTTTGAAGCCAGCCCTGGTAGGAAAGTCCGTGAGACTCTTACCACCAATAAACAAGAAAAAAGCTGGGCATGGTAGAGCATCGGCCTTAAGTGAAAAAGCCAAGTGAGAGCTTAAGGCCCTGAGTTCAACACACACACACACACACACACACACACACACAGCCCTGAATTCAAGCCACACACACACACACACACAGCGCTGAAGGTTATAAGCTGAATCCTTTGCTCTCGTGTATATGTGCTATCTTGGCCTTTTGCCTTTGCCATGGAACGAAGCTCTAGCCTTTCAACCTTAGACATTCCAGCCTCCAGAACCATAAGAAATAAGTTCTTTTTCAATTTATACAATCTATGGCTTCCTGTTAATACCACCACAAAATGAATTAAGACAGCTGATCCCAACAGATCCCATAGACTCCTAGGAGTCTATGTCCTTTCCAGTGAGCTCAGAGGGTGGCCCCACTGGGCTCACGCCTAGAAAGGCAAAGTACCCCACCTTTGGAAGTGTTTCCAATGCTCCCAGCCAATTGTGATGCCCCAGTTTGGGGATATGCTTACCAGGAGTCCCTGGGGAAAGCCTCCCAGTTACTACTCCATTTCTGCTGGTTCACAACTGCCTTGGAGATTGACAGCCAAGGGAACTCAGACCCCAGTGGGACTGGGAGGCCAGGGCTTTGTCAGCACAATTTAGAGGACTTCAAGAGTTTAGAGTCTGCAATTGCCTTACAATGAGACACAGTCTTCTAGCTAAGTGATTCTAGAGGGGCCATGGCAAAAGGAAGCAATGATTCAAAAGTTAGGAGAGTCCAGAGGGCATTGTGCTTTCATACATTGTATCAAAGAAATTTAAATTAATGGAAAGTAGTGAAAAGGAGAGGGGGGAACATCCATCTAAAATAAGACGGTCATGCTTTTCCATAAAGAACAGAGAGTATTTTGAGGGTTTTGAGGGCCTTTTAGTCTCTGTTGCAACATCTCCTCTTGACCTTGAGCTTGAAGGTTGTCACAGGAACTATGTAAGTAAATATATGTGGTGTGTCCCAGAGAAACTTTATTTATGAAAAGAAGGTTTTGGCTGGATTTCATCTAGTAATCTGGTTAGTCTGACTTGGACTTACTGTAAACTCTCCTAAGGAGATCCAAATTTACCAAAGGACCAAGAAGAAGAGCACCTCTCGGGGCTGAATTCCTTCTCTAGTGATAGACATATGTTTTCAGGTTCGTGGAACTGAGTTTGCAAAGGGACTTGATGAGGATTAGGAAGAATGCTCAGTGTCGGGGACTTCACCCTGGGTTCTCCAGAAGGGCCCCAGCATGCAGGTTGGACTCCAGAACGCTGTCCTCAGCAGAGTCAGGGATTCCTCCTTTAAATGATAAGCATCAATGAGACCCTGGATCAGCAGATCTCTTCACAGGCGATGCAGTGAGAGACGGACATATTTTTTGAGGACACAGATCTATTCATGCAGAACTTAAGGGACATGGTTGTCACCACTGATTGCATCTGGAAAGATTTATCTGGACTTCTCACACTGTTGTTCTTCTGATGAGGAGTGTTATATTTGGGAGACTGCCCAAGAGTTTGCAGTTCAGCAAGCTATGAGTGGCAGGTTTCCCGTTGGAGCAGCTGCAGTATCCCACACCGAGCCTCTCTCGAATTGCCAATTAAATCAGGGTGACCATGACAGTCATAAACCAAGGGGTCCAGCTGTTAGCAATGACCCAGTGCTCCCAGGAGAGAGCATGAGGTTAACTTTGACAAGATAAAAAGAGTACCTCAGAGCTAAACAAAAACTTGGTTCTCTTAAGGGAGAGACTTTTTGAAGCTCTTAGAAAGTGTTCTAATGTAATATCCTGGGGACCCATTTCATTCCTCAGTCAGGAAACAAAAATCAAGGAAAAACACTATTTTTAGCTGGCCTCAAAGACAATTTGACGCCTCCAGGTCACCAGGCTAGCTCTACAGAATACAGTAGACAAAGACTCCTACTATAGCTGGGTGCCAATGGCTTATGCTTATAATTCCATCTACTTAGGAGGCTAAGATCTGAAGATCAGAGTTCAAGGCCAGCCAGGGCAAGAAAGTCTTACCTCCAATTAACCAGAAAATCAGAAATGGAGCTGTGGCTTAAATGGTAGAACACCATCCTTGAGTGAAAAAGCTGAGGGACAGCACTCAGACCCTGAGTTCAAGCCTCAGTACTGGCACAAAAAAAATTTTTTTTAACTACAATTGCCAACAACCAAGAAATTAGACCAAAATGTCCTTGAGGATAACAGCTTAAGGCACTGTACCCCACCTGTAAATGAAAGAGGTACTGAAAAATGGATCGCCCCAGATTTGAATGTTAGTATCAAGCTTGAAGGGCGCTTGAAGGTCATATCTGACTGAAGCTGCCAAAGAACCCTCTGCAACCTCTTCTCCAACTATCCCCATCTCAGGATCCCTGAGTGGCTGAGGATATGTCTGATAAGCCTTTGCAGGCCCCTCCATGGAGAGTCACTAATAGGGTTACATGATTCCTGTCATCTAGAGACATTCTTTCACATGACCAAGGGATTCTCATCTGGGCACTATCAAATAAGTGACTCATGTCTGCTCTCTATGTCAAACTTACAAGCAGGGTCAATCCTGTACATTTGTATTCTACTTTAGTATTTAGAGAAAAGGATCTTTTCCAGGAGAAAACTGACAACTATACTTATTCAGGTTCCTCCTTGTCAGGAATATAAATATCTTTGGTGTATACTGATACCTTTGTAAGATGAGTCAACTTTCCTGACCTGCACTCAAAGGGCTATAAAGGCTAACTAGCTACTCAAAGAAACTGAGCTGGGGCCTGCACTGGTAGCTCAAGCATAATCCTAACTACCCAGGAGACTGAGATCTGACTGAGCATCTTGGTTTTAGTCAGCACAAGTAGCAAACAAATCTGAGACTTCTGTTTTTGTTGTTGGCCATGGGGCTTTAATTTGGGGCCTGAGTACTGTCTGTGAGATCTTTTACTCAAGGCTAGTGCTCTACCACATTGAGCCACAGCACCACTTCCCATTTCCTGGCAGTTAATTGGAGATAAGAGTCTCATGGATTTTCCTGTCCTGGCTGACTTTGAACGGTGATCCTCGGATCTCAGCCTCCTGAGTAGCTAGTATTACAGGTGTGAGCCACCAGCGCCTGGTGGGAGAGGCTGCTTCTTGCTGTGTGACACAGGTGAGGAAATCACCAGGCCAGCACCCAGCCACATCACAGAGGGCTGGGCAGGCAGAGCTTGAGCTTAAAGTGCTGATTTTATGCACTGGCTCCCAACTACCCTGCAAGGTCCAATGGGGCCCCTCACCCAGAGAGCCACCTCCCCTGCCCCTGCCCTCTTCCCTGCCCCTGCCCTTGTACCTTCCTGCAGCAGAGCCAACTGCAGCCTGGGGCCCACAAGGACCTCCCTCTGTGGTGCCCAGACCTGTGCACAATACTTCTGATCTCAGTGTCTGACACTTCCTGTGACTCAGCTTTGGGCAGGGGAGTAGGGGAGGCATGGCAGACACACTGCCTGGCTAAATCAGAGACTCAACCCCAACTAACCATCAAAACTCCAAAGTGGAGGTGTGGCTTGAATTGCAGAGTGCCAGCCTTGAGCAGAAAAATTCTGGGAGCTAAAGAGTAGGGCTCTGAGTTCAAGCCCTAGTATTGGCATTAAAAGAAAAAAAAGTATTTGCCAGTGTGGCTTCTTGGGACCCTGTGGATAGAGGTTGGATGTGACGCTCTTTAAGGCATCTTCAGGCCTGCTCTCTATCTGATTCTGTGACTGTTGCAGGGTGATAGTTAACAGGCACTATCACCTCTGCTTTTGCTACTTAAGGGAAATCTAGTGAGTGGTGAGGAATCATTGTTGAATACAAGGACTGGTAGCCTTCAGAAATACATAAATCTGGCTGGGAATGTGGCTTAGCAGTCGGAGTGCTTGCCTAGATTACTCAGCACCACATAAACAGAAAAAGCTGCAAATGGCACTGTAGCTCAAGTGGTAGAGCACTAGCCTTGAGTAAAAGAAGCTCTGGGACAGTGCCCAGGTCCTGAGTTCAAGTCCCAGGATTGGCAGAACAAAAACAAAAAATGCATAAATCATTCCGAAGACACTTGTTTCAAAAATGTTAACTTTCATACGTATTTTCTTTTTATCAGAAGAAGACAAACACGAACTAATCTATTTCCAAGAAGCAATACCTTTATTCATTAAGTGAATGCTAAAAAGGTTGTGTTTGGAAATAATGGACTGTTAGGGAAAGGGAAAGGAAAGTCAAGAATGCAGGTGCTAGAGAAGAGTGGAAAAGACCCTTCTCAGGAGTCTGAGTGCTGATATGGGCACCAACTACAAAATGGTCTTCTCACAAATGGGAGTGCAGAGACATGGAGCCTCTGCCTCTCCAGCTATCCTGGGACTGTTAGACCAAGATTAGTATCCATTCATGGTGACATGGGGCACAGGAGAGGCAGAGCAGTGTCTGTCCAGAAACTTTCTAAGCTCTGACTGCAGCTCATGGAACCTTCTGAAGAGCGAACATCAGATACCGGAAGAGACTGAAGATTTACAGTAATTCATGGAAAATATAGAGAGAGGAGTGTGACCAGGCTTGGTGGCACACATCTAGCTACTTGGGAAGCTAAAATGGGGAGGATTAGAGTTTAAGGCTAGCCCAGGCAAAAGATTCCTGAGAGTCCCTCGATTTAATAGCTGGGCATGATGGCATATCCTTGTTACCCCATCTAGCAGGAAGCTGAGATCAGGATAAAGGTTACAGGCTTTAACCTTTAATTTTCTGATTATTATTATAAAGGTGATCTGCAGAGGGGTTATAGTTATAAAAGTCAGGTAAAGAGTACATTTCTTTTTGGACAACGTAGTCCCTTCCCTCCCTCTCTCCAGTTTTCCCTCCCATCCCCACCCACAATTTGTATAGTACATTTTCAGTATAGAGGCTGTGAGTTCCCTTGCTGCATTTACTTACTCTTTGTCCCTCCATTTCTGTGCCTCCCCTTACACTCAAAAGGATTTGTCTTAATAAAAGAAGCTGCACAGCGGTGTGTGCCTCAGTAATAGCAGGAAGAGTAAATAAGAAGACTGAGGTCCAGGTACTGGTATGGGCAAGAACAGTGGACCCTATCTTTTAAAAAAAGAAAAAAAGAAAGCAAAGAAAAAGGGCTGGAGACAGCAGTGGATCTTTGGCTAAGTTAGCAGGAGCCCTGAGGTCAAGCTCCAACATTGCCAAGAAATAAGGCAGGCAGGAAGGAAGGAAGGAAGGAAGGAAAGGAGCGAGGGAGGGAGGGGAGAGGAGGGGAAGGGAAAGAGGTGGTTTGCCCCTCAGCTTTGGTGTTACTGCTTCACAGCAAATCTGTCATCAACATTTTCCTATTATCCTCTTCCAGCCACAGGGTGATAACTTGTTAGAAGGTGGAGTGAGGAAATGCCTTATCCGGAGATCAGAGTAGGTGATTCGTTGAAAGGTTATCATTAAGCATAATAAAGGTCTACATTCAGGGGTCTTTACACAGGACTTTGCTGTGCACCAACCCTGCCTCTGATCGTCGGGGATCAGAGTTAACTTCTGGGATGCAAAAAGACTAATCTTGATCCTGAGAAGAGAGAAACAAATGAGGTTAGGGCCGTTACCAGGACAATAGGAGATTAAGATACCTTGTCAACTTTGAGGAGTTGCAGCTCAGACTGGAATGTGGGAAAACCGGACTGGATTTCTAAGCCAGAAGGCAGGGCGGTAGATCCTCACGGAGATCAGGCCCCTAAGAATGACGCTCAACTTCGGCAAAACCACGTAAAAATCACACCATTTCTTTTCCATCTGGACTAGGACTCAGATGGCAACCTGTTTTTGCCCTCCTAGTACTTGCCAGTCACGGTATATGCTCAGGTTAACCTTATTTTAAATAGGTAGCTCGTATTTCAATGTTACAAAGACAGAAGTAAGGGAGGTATTAGTGGCAATATTGAGAAAACATTACCAACTCTGTCTACTTACAGGTCGGGAGTGAGACCCGGGAGAAGGGGTGGAATTTCCAGAAGCAGTGAGGATCACTTTCTATTTTACTTTTTGCCAGTCCTGGGGCTTAAACTCAGGGCCCGAGCACGGAGTTCTCTTCGTGGTCAAGGCTAACGCTCTACCCTTTGAGCCACAGCACCACTTCCGGCTTTTTCTGAGCAATTTTTTATTATTGGAAATAAAAGTCTCACGGACTTTCCTGCCCGGGCTGGCTTCGAACCCTGATCCTCAGGTCTCAGCCTCCTGAGTAGCTAGGAGCCACCGGCGCCCAGCTGATC
>NW_012267218.1:4247399-4254465 GCF_000151885.1 Dipodomys ordii | reverse complement strand
CCCGCAAAGCCCCCCGGTGCCCGGAGCCATTGGGATCCCTCGGCTCGGAGCTAGTCACTCCCTTTCTTCCCGTCTCGTCCCGGCTCCTTTCTTCCCGCACGCCCGACCCTCCCTCCGCACCCAGAACCGGCCCAGGTCCGGCAGTGACACCTCACCGCGCGCGAGGCCCGGTCCCCGCGCCCCGTGGCCACATCCCTGATCCTGACTTCTCGTGGGGGCCACCTCTTGCCCCTGCTCCGCACCTTGACCTTCTAGAGCCACTTTCCGCATAAACCGTAGTGTCTATGGGTTGGTTTGGCCCGTTGGGTGAACTTTAGGTAAACGAGAATACAGCATATCCTCTCTGGCCAATGGCGTCTTTCACTTCAAGTATTTCGAGAATTCTCTATTCTGTACCAGCCCTTGGGCGTTCGTTTGCATTGATCCACAGAATAAAGAAACTAGCCTGAGTCCATTCTACTGTTGGTGGACATTTGAGTTTCTTCTAGCTTTTGGTATTAAAGCTGTTGTGATGTGCTGTTTTCTAGTGCATCCACTTCTCTGGGGTATATACTTACCAGAAATTCTAGGTCAAACTATATGCATATTTTCAGCTCTAGCGGATAATATTGAGTTTAAGTGACAGTACCTTTTTTTTTTTCTTTTTTGTCGGTCGTGGGGCTTGAACTCTGGGCCTGGGCGCTGTCCCTGTGCTCTTCAACTCAAGGCTAGTGCTCTACCGCTTGAGCCACAGCGCCACTTCCAGGTTTCTGGTGGTTAATTGGAGGTAAGAGTCTCACGGACTTTCCTGCCTGGGCTGGCTTTGAACCGTGATTCTCAGATCTCAGCCTCCTGAGTAGCTAGAATTACAGGCGTGAGCCACCAGCACCCGACGACAGTACCATTTTAGACACTAAATTTAGTGAGTGTAAATCCAAAGCGATTTGCACAACTGCTAGTAAGTTATGAGCGTTCTTTACATCCTTGACAGCACTTGGGATTGTCTGCTTTACATTTTGGTCATTCTAGTGATTGTGAAGTTGTATATCACTGTGGATTTTAACTTGTAGTTTCCTGTTAGCTAACGAGGCTGATTTTTTTTATGCTTATTTGGCACCCTCTTTTATGAAGTACCTGTTAAATTATCCTGCCCATGTCTTTCCCTGTCTTCCTAATGTGTATTTTTTTCTATTCTAAAATTAAAAGAAAATAGTTTCCTGTAATACCTTCTAGAAACCCCACTGTTTTGCGTGTCTCATGAAGAGATAGTCCACTTGGAATTGATTTAAGTGTAGCGTGATTAAGGTTCATTTCTACCTAACATTATTTATCCAGCACTATGTCAGATAAATCTTTCCCCCACAGTTCTCAGTACCACCTTTCATTCTTCCATTGGAGGTCATATTCTTTATGTTGGAAAAATGTCTTTTTGCATTCTTTTAGTGGAGGTTCTACTGGTGACATATTCCTAATGATTGTTTAAAAACAGTCAGGTAGCCTTCAGCTTTTTCTGTTTTGTAAACAGTCTTATTGAAATGTAATTTTCTCCATAAAATGTATCCACTTAAATATACACTTTGGGCTTCAAGCATAGCTCAAGCAGTAGAATGCTTGCCAAAAAGCCAGATTTATTATTTATTTTAGGATATTCAGGTAGTTATGCAATCATTATGACAATTTTAATTTTAGAACTTTTTTTTCCATTAGTTACAGGATTTATGGTTTGCTACTGTTTTCGTTTGCTCTCTTGTGATTTATAACTTTGATCATTGCTGTTGAGAAGTCGCTTTGGGACTCTGTTGTTCCTTGGAAAATAATCTCTCTAGTCGATTTTTAAATCTTACTCTTGATTTTCAATATTTTTCTTATGCATCTTGTATGGAGTTTCTATTTGTGATTAGAGTTCTTAGGGTTTTTTGAATCTATGGCTTCATATCTTTCATTTGTTTTAGAAGATCTTTGCTACTAGTCAATTATTGTCAATTATTGCTTTTCCATTTTTCTTTACTTTTCCTTCTGGAGACTACAATTATATGAAACATTTAGAGACAGAAGCGTATGTTTCTAAAATCTTCCTCTAGTGCTAGTTGGGTTTATCTCTATCCTTCATTCTAAAGATACCATTTCTTTCTCTTCTGCAGTATATAATCTCTTATTAAAACTATCCATTGATTTTTTTTTTTTTTTTGGCCAGTCCTGGAGCTCAGTCAGGGCCTTAGCACTGTCCCTGAGCTTCTCTTGTTCAAAGGATAGCACACTGCCACTTGAGCCACAGCACCACTTCCAGCTTTTTCTGTTTATGTGGTACTGACGAATTGAACCCAGGGTTAAAGAAATGCATGTTAGGCAAGCACTCTATCCACTAAGCTACATTCCCAGCACCCATTGAATTTTTACTTTCAGTTATTTTGCTTTTAATTTCTATTTGGCTGACTTTTATCGTTCCTAGTTATCTACCAAGATTACTGATCTTTTATCACCTTGAATATGCACAGCTATTTTAAAGTCTGCTTCTAATTTTGGCAAAATCTGAGTTGCCAAGTCATAATGGCTCACGCCTGTAATCCTAGCAACTCAGGAAGCTGAGATCTGAGAATTGCTATTCAAAGCAGTCAAGGCAGGAGAGTCCCAGGAGACTCTTATCTCCAATAAACTAACCCCCAAAAAGCCAGAAGCAGAACTGTGGCTCAACTGATAGAGGAATAGCCTTGAACAAAAGAAGCTCAAGGACAGCATCCGATTGAGTTCAAGTCCCAAAACTGGCACACACACATCATTCCCACAATCTGTTTCTTTGCACAGTGTCTTTTCTCTGCCCCTCCCCCCTCTTTAAAATTATGGGCTGGCTATTGTATTTGCTACAAAATTGTAGAAACAATTTGAGGCCTAAGATGCTTGTTTTGTCTCCCAGAAATCACGTTTGTTTTGAAATTTCTCCATTCTGTTGTAACCCTTGTCCATTCATTTTCAGTGACCTACTGTACTCCATAGAATAACTAGAACATCATTAATTCATTCTATTGTTGGTAGACGTTTGAGTTGCAAATCGGGGGCGATCACTTATAGGGTCACATCAGTCAAGTTTCACAGATTGAGTTCTTTGTAATATGAGCTTCAGTTTTTATGAGACCATGACTGTTCTTTTCATTCTTTTTCCTAGCGTTAACTTGGTCACCAGCACTCCCCATTAAGAGGTAGCATTTCAAGGTGGATGCTGGTGGTTTAGGCCTGTAATCCTAGCCGCTCAGGAGGCTGAGATCTTAGCATCTCAGGCCCAGGCAGAAACATCTGTGAGTCTCTTGTCTTCAGTTAACTAGCAGAAAGCTGGAAATGAAAGCATGGCCCAAGTGGAAGAGCATCAGCTATAAGTGAAAACTTGAGGTCCTGAGATCAAGCCTTAGCATATGATGATAGGTAGTAATTAGATAGGTAGGTAGGTAGGTAGGTTGGTAGATAGATAGATAGATAGATAGATAGATAGATAGATAGATAGATAGATAGATAGATAGATAGATAGATATTGAGTCACTTCAGAGTTGCCAAATACTCCTAGGGAAATTACCTTTCTGGCTTCACATGATCCCCAATACTTCCAGATTCCTCCCTCTCTACTTTCTAACAGTGAACCAAAAAAAGGAGGTATTTATTTTTTTTTGTCTCCAGCTTTTCTAGTTCTTTTTAGCTAAAGGATTCTTCTGATTTACTTAGTCCATAGGTACTGGAAAGAAAAGTCCCTGAGTTGTGCATTTTCAGGGGCAATTTGAATCATTATTCAATCTGGAGATTTGTGGAGAATTGTGACATGTTTTTTGGTGTGTTGTAACTACATTAGATTGCCAGTTTATTTAAATAATTATTGTAAAGCTGAGGATTTAGTGGCCAGGTGCCCTTTATTCTCTCTCTTTCCCGTGCTCATTTATTTCTTCTGTTTTGATTTCCTTAATCGCTTATTTGATTTAAAAATGATCCTTTAAGCCGGGCGCTGGTGGCTCATGCCTGTAATCCTAGCTACTCAGGAGGCTGAGATCTGAGAATCGCAGTTCAAAGCCAGCCCGGGCAGGAGAGACTGTGAGACTCCTATTTCCAATAAACCACCAGAAAACCGGAAGTGGCGCTGTAGCTCAAGTGGTAGAGCGCTTGCCTTGAGCTGAAGAGCTGAGGGACGGCGCCCAGGCCCAGAGTTCAAGCCCCATGACCGACAAAAAAAAAAATAAATAAAATAAAAGATCCTTTAACCTATCCTTTTCAATAGAAATTTTAATTTTTTGACCAACAGAAGCATGATTATAGAAATGAAAGTTCTTAAATGATTTTTCTCAAATAAATTATTCACATATTTTCCCCTTGAGTCATTTTTTTAATACAGATTTTTAAAAACACTGCTGTTTAACTTGGTTCTTTGTTGAGACTGCTCATAGTTAGACACCTATCCATGTATATTTACTTTCCATCTGAAGTGTTTGACTTTGGCAGATGGTAAATGAGTCCAGGAAATGTATTTGTTGTCTCTGTTGTCAACTACTGATTTGATTTGGTTACTTCCAAGTGTGGGAAAACAAATTTTTTTTCTCTGTTCTTGCCACAGCAATTAACATAAAAGAACTGGCTACTGTGGTAGCCAACTATAGTCTTAGCTATTGGAAAGTCTGAGGATTGCCTGAGCCTAGATGTTCGAGTTCAGCCTGGGCAACACAGCAAGACACCATCTCAAAAACAAAACAGAATAGCACTCAAATGGTAGAGTGCCTGCATCATAGCAAGTGCAAGGTGGAGAGTTTCATCCAGGTACTGACAAAGCAAAAGAAACAAACACAGAAGAGGTCTGTGACCTCAAAAGGTATAGGAATTTCTCCCTGCCAGCAAGCAATCAGTTCTGCAGAAGTGTGCTCTAATCCCACAGGCTGAGGGCTCAGTTGCCAGGGTTCTTCTACCCTACTTCCCCCATACCATACTTAAAAGATGTATAGAAATCTATATGGTGCCAGGCGCCGGTGGCTCATGCCTGTAATCCTAGTTACTAAGGAGACTGAGATCTGAGGATCTCGGTTCAAAGCCAGCCCGGGCAGGAAAATCCATGAGACTCTTATCTCCAGTTAACCACCAGAAAACCAGAAGTGGTGCCATGGTTCATGTAGTAGAGATGAAGAGCCGAGGGACAGCACCCAGACCTAGAGTTCAAGCCCCATGACTACCACCACCACCAACAAAAAGCAATCTATATGGACCCTTTCTGTACCTACTTAAAAAAAAAATCACCTACTCATATCCAACATGCAATATATTTCTGCTTACTTATTTTACTGATTTATCTGTTGGGAACATTTTCTTCTGGGAACAGTTTTCCAATCTGCCTTTTCTCTTTAAAAAAGTTAGCATACAGTTTACATTTTTATGTGATTAAGTCATTTAGGATAGCATCATTCTAGAAATTTGCTATTAAATTTGTTTTTTCCCCCTGTTCTCTATATAAAAACCTTTGAAGATTTGTCAAACTTTCTGTCCTATGAGGTAAAGAATGAAATTAAGCTTTTCCTTAGAATTAATGGTCAAATACTTGATTATGTCTGTAATTGTACATCAGAAATAACCAGCAGTGTTTCCTCAGTTGGATGGTAATACGAACATCTACCAAAATCCAGAGGTGCAACAGAAGGTGTCACGAGTTAGTGAAGATCACTTCTGATCATACAGCTGGCCTACCCCTGCCAGGGACAGCCTGTATGTACAGCCTGGCATCTAGCAGGCCTGGTTATATGCCAGGAAGCTACTTTATCTGGACCAAGGATACTTTATCAGTCTGAGTTATACAGAATGCAGTGTGATTGTAGAGTACAATGTAAGATACATGGGCACAAACAGTCAAACAGTCCTTGCTTATCACCCTTGTTCTCCCCTCCCTACCTCTGCCGTCCTCCTCCCCACCCCCTCCCGCCACAGTTGGCTCTAAATATGTTTCTGAACCTGTTATTGTAGGTTGGGGAGCAAGGGAACATTTCTTGAGATGTCTTTGGAAGCTGTGTTAAGAAGACCAGCGTGAGCCATAGGGCTTCTGGGCATGTGTGTGTATTCCTCACAGCTCTGTATCTGTTTGGGGACCGGTGTTATTTATGTTACCTTGTGAACAATGATTTTAATTTGAGCAACATCATTCTTTTTTAAGCTAACATCACTGTCTGCACATGTAGCCCAGTGGTATAGTACTGGCGTAGCATGTAGAAGGGCTCTGGGTTCCATCCCCAACACTGTAAAGTAAGTAAATAAAACAAGGGTTTTAAGTAATCTCACTTTAAAGTTTGCTGGTTTGCTGGTTTTGTTTGAATTTAATCCACAGATTTGCTTTGCTTATCTAGTTATATAACTAACAACATTTAAATTTAGTTTTAGATAATATATGTATACATATATATACTCATGAAATAAATTACATAATATTGTTTCGTTAAGGATTTTTTTTTCCCTTTAAAGGGAATCTGTCCCTCCCCCAAGTTTGAGAACCTTTGCAGTAACCCATGAGCTTAATGAAGAGATTCTTGAATTGTTAAATGAACATACCGTAAGTGTTGTAATAAGAACATAGGTAAATTCGAACTGAGCCCTTCTAGTTAACAACGTCTGGGGTACTGAGGTGCTCCTCAAACAACTTGAAGTAGAGTTTACTCCTTCATAATATATAAGTAGAAGTTTTCCATGGAAATAATTTTCTGGTAGAAATCTTTTCCTGCCTTAAAAAATTATTTCTTGATTTAAATGTAGTATATGTTGAATATTCATAATTTGAAAACAGAAAGGTATGAAAAATAATAATAAAAACCCACATCCATCCTGTTATTGGCAGGTAGCCATATGAAATATGATGGAATTCCTTTATCTTTTTCACCTGTAAGTATAACATTTTCACAAAAATGATAAAGTACTATATGTATTTCCTCTTTGAATAATCTTTAGAAACATTTGAAATCATATGACCTGCAAAAAATATATTTATTTACCAGTACCTCAATTTTTTTTTAATTTTGTTTTTGGGTCCGGTTGTGGGGCCTGAACTCTGGGCCTGGGCGCTGTCCCTCAGCTCTTCAGCTCAAGGCTA